>NC_064627.1:1094867622-1095236789 GCF_023864275.1 Schistocerca cancellata
TGGATACAACTACTGCACTCAGGTAGCTGTTGATAAATCAAAATTTTGAATGGACTGAAGTTCCACTTAATGGCAGCTAGGAAAATTAAAACTGCACTACTCACAGTTGATATATGCTATGGTCAACCCCTGTCCTCTTCCCAAGTACTACTAGTCTCAACAATGTGTATTTCTTTTTCAGTAATCCCATATAAAAAAGATAGGTCCAATCGTACAAAGAATGTAAATTGTATGCATAAACTGAGAGCTTCCACAAGTAAATAACACAATGTGGATACAACTTACAGAATAAAACATACTTACACTAAAGCTATTGCTGATAATTTGTACCTTCTCTAAGGCTCTTGTCTGGAAAATCTGATGTACTACTTCTTCTCAGCAGCAGGCTTTGGACCTGAGAGATAGTGGTAATTAACAAATCGTGTACCCTGCACCAGTTGTGCAGTTGTGTTGGTAAAGTGACAGGCAAACAGTAACATGTTCCTAGGCTGAACACGCCATGCAAATCGCATGAACATGCATGAATACAGTGTAAGTGCTGAAACAGAAAAAACAAATTCACTATATACACACTTGTTTGTCTCAAAGAAAATGCCATAACTTAAAAACAGAAAAAATGAATACTTCTGCACATTAAAGACTGTTTCTTTTTCACAATGAAATTTGTTTGAAATTAACCATCATGCCAACAATTGCATAAGTGGTGAACAATCATCAAATGAAAAAAAAGTCATCAGCACATTATTGTGTAAAGCAATTAAGGAAACCAAAGAAAAATTTGGAGTAGGAATTAAAGTTCAGAGAGAAGAAATAAAGAGTTTGAGGTTTGTAAATGACATTGCAATTCTGTCAGAGAAAACGAAAGACTTGGAAGAGCAGCTGAGGGGAATAGGCAGAGGCTTGAAATGAAGCTATAAGATGAAAATCAACAACAGCAAAACAGGAGTAATGGAATGTAGTCAAATTAAATTAGGTGAGCTGAGCAAACTAGATTAGGAAACAAGACCCTAAAAGTAGTAGACGAGTTTTGCAGTCTGGGTTTCAAAATCACTGCTGATGGCCAAAGTAGAAATTATAAAATGTAGACTGGCAATGGCACGACAAGCATTTGTGAAGAAGAGATATTTGCTAACATCTGATACAAATTTCATTGTCAGGACGTCTTTTCTGAAAGTATTTGTACGGAGTGCAGCCATATGTGGATAAATAATTTAGACACGATGTTTTGAAATGTGGTGCTCCACAAGAATGCTGGAAATTGAGTGGATAGATCAAGTAACTGATGAAGATGGTATTGAATACAACTGGGAAGAAAAGAAATTTGTCACACATCCTGACCAGAAGAAGGGATCAGTTGATAGGACACATTCTTACAAGGAACCCCTTGAGTGTGAGGTCACAAACATCCAATGATATGTATAGCATTCTATTCCCCACTTATTGTCAAGCACAATATTAGCTGCTAATGGCAACAGGGGTGTGGGGCTGGAGGTATCCAATGCTGAGCACAGCATGAGGCTACAGAGCTTGGTTGAACAGCTTAATCGACGAGCAACTCACAACAGTGCTACCATGCTAGTGGTGCTGAAACAAAACAGAGCAATGGCAGCAATAAGCAAAGCAAACATTGCATTATATCTACAACTACAGTTGCCGAAGTTGACATTTAGTCACAAAGCAACCCAAGGAAATCCACAGAGCACGAAAGAAGTGGAGGATTAAATATGAGCATTTCTTCAAGATGAGTCTGTGGAATGTGCAGTGTCATATACACCCGAATGTCCAGACAATGTACATCAGGAGTACAATGACAACGATACATGCTTAATAAGCACCTAGTTCATCATCCTTGTTGGACAGAGAGCTAGAAGTCCTGTCTCCAGTGAAATGTAGAAAAGAACAATCGTTGTCCAAGGAGCGGGTATGAAACAATTATGTACATGGAAGATCATCTGCAGAAAAAAAATTATGAAGAGATTTCGTGTAAGTCTGCAGCACTATGGCTGTGAAGTGCATAAGATAAACTATGGATATTCAAGGGAGGACAAAGTGCACTTGTTACAGAAACCAAGACCAAGCCATGGCAGGAGCAAAAACACACACACACACACACACACACACACACACACACACACACACACACACACAAAAGAAGACACAAAAGAAGAGGCTTTTGTGTGTGTTCTCCTGCCACTGCTTGGTGAGTAGATTTTTTTTATCTATATAACACATTATATAATCAAAAATGGATTATTTTCACTGTTACAGGAACTGGTGTTGGCATGTTTCAAGGATGCCAGATACAATTTACAGGATGTGCATGGCAGTGACCTACTACATTGTGCACATCAAACCACGGGTGACATAGGTGACAGTGATTTCAAGGGAAGAAATGGATGGTTGCATAGCTTCAAACAGTGCTATATAATTGGAAGACATAACGAAATTCCAAACAAAGTGTCAACTTTACGATGCACTGCAAACTGCGGAATTGATTAAAAAATTCGTAGATGAGATAAGCAAACTTATCCCATTGTTCAGCAAGGAATTTGTTTTCAACTCCAACCAATCAGGACTTGACAAGGAGGTGCAAATGAAAGGAACCCTGGAAATTGGAAGTACCAAGAGAGTTGTATTAAGATCAACTAACATCAATGCCTTAATGGATTCATATACAATTAAGTCAAATATTAATCTGGATGGTAAATTGGCTAGAAAGTTATTTATTGGGCTGTGAGAAGTTGGAGGCGATCTGCCCCCTTACGATTCTTTCTTGTTGTATAATCTTGCAAAGGAAGTAGGGAACATTTACGTCACAGCAAGGAAGAGTGGGTATAAGAGAACTACAACTATGGTACGAGCACTGCTTTTGGCCAACAGCTTTTGCTCGATTCCTGGTCTGCATATAGAAATCATACTCCTTTAGAGCAAATTATTCATGCTGGAAAGTGTGTGACGTTGCAGTGCATACCACCTGGAACCACTGGACAAATTAATTCTCTGGATGTTTGTTTTTCCTGTGCCTGTAAAACACATCATCATACTATCTGTAGCTACACATTACAGAATACTAGTTTCATGATAAGCTCCACAACAGAGTATTTTGCATTTGATTGCATGTCATCACACACTTGCAGTCCTCATCACCCCGTTACGCCAATATGATTCTACATGCAGTCTTTAAGAGTGGATCGTTAGCTGAATGTCTTGCACGGTTTGTAACTCCCAAGGAGTTTGCCTTCGATCCTGATGTAAATTAATGGTTTGTTTTAAACATTTCTTGAATGTGGACAATGTCCATTTTGTGAAGTCTAATACACACATTGCGTAGAAGGTTGATTTCTGCATCTCTTGGATACTTATTTTCTGCCGGCCTTTTAACACAACACTTTCAAATGAGCCTTACTACAGATTGAACTTGTGACCTCACAGTCAAGGGGTTCCTTGTGAGACACATTATGGGATCATCAGTTTCGTAGTGGTGGGAAGTGTGGGGTTGGGCGTGGGGGGGGGGGGGGGGGGGGGGATGTGGAAGGTGACCAAGAGATGAATACAAATAACCAGATTCAGAAGGATGTAAGTTGCAGTAGCTATTCAGAGATGAAGAGGCCTGCACAGGATAGAGTTGTATGTAGAGCAGCATCAAATCAGCCTTCAGACTGAAGACCACCGCCACAACAAAGCAACATATTATGTAGGAAAACCATGGATATTTATGATTAACTTACAGCATAAGCAATAGTTAAACACAAAAGGTTAAAATTGCATGAAGAAGTATTAATGTTTTTCGGGACAAATAGCCAACAACTTTTGAAATGTTAATGAATTACCTACGAGAACAAGCTAATATTATACTCCTTACATATACTAGCTTTAAAAGGCTTCACACCAGACAGAGCTGCCCCTGGCAGGCACAATGCCCAGCTATTGTACATACCGTACGTCTGAATGGTCTGAGATAGAATGATAGATAAGACCATGAAAGAGACCTAAAAAATTTACTACTCAAATAGGCAAGACTTTTTTGCCGATATTGTCCACATTCAAGAAATGTTTAAAACAAACCATTAATTTACATCAGGATCGAAGGCAAACTCCTTGGGAGTTACAAACCGTGCAAGACATTCAGCTATCTAAACACTATTTACAGATTACATAAAAAGAATGTGTGTTCTTTTAGTGTGGGATAAAGAAGATACCCTACAACAGTCATTTTTATACGAGTCAGTAACATGCCTAGCAAACTGCGCATGGCAGCATGTTCTACCACTGGGTGGTCAATGCTGCTCCCGGTCGCAGTTTAGCAGCAACCATTCACTTGCGTGGGCAGTTGGTTGATGGTCTTGCTCACATAGAATGTGGTGCAGAAACTGTAGCAAAGCTAGTATATGGCATGGCTGCTTTCAGAGGTGGCCCTGCCTCCGATGGGATAGGATTAGCCTGCCGCAAGCCGGGAGTAGGAAGTGTTGGGTGGGTGAATTGGATAGCTCTTGAAACTGGGTATTCTACTGCACTCATATGACAAGAGGTTGGAAGTGGGTGTGACGTAGGGTTGGTCAGTGCCTCTACTATGTGATGAGCAGTAACCTTTATTCCTAAATTATGTACATTCTGCCAGAACTTGCCAGTACCATATTTACACTCAATAAAATAGTATCTCTGCAAGGAAGCCTTTATTAGGGTTGCTGCACTCTAGCTGAAGGTGACTGGATGTCTTGACATGGTCTTTGTTGACTGAATGATATAATCGAGGAAGAGGTCTATTAAAAATAATTTTTAGAATCTGCCATACGCAGGAAGCCTCTTGTCAAAAACAGGATGGATTCTCAGTAAACACAAAGTGAAAGTGATTTTTCGCCCTCCACTAAAGACACAGCAACACTCCCGGGTTCTGGTAAAGATGATTTGGTGCTTCGGAAGCCTGGGGTTTACAAGATCCCCTGCGAATGTGGCCGTTCACACATTGGACAGATGACACGTACTGTCTGCGAGAGATGCACAGAGCACTGCAGGTACACCTGGCTCTTACAAACTAATAAATCTATGGTGGCAGAGAACTGTATTGACATTGGGCACTCTATGGTGTATGATAATGTCGAAATTTTACCATTGACTTCATCTTTCTGGGACTCAGCAGTGAAGGAAGCAATTGAAATACTGTTGGTGATGAATTTAATTACTAGAGATAGCAACTTTAGCTTGGACAAATCATGGAATCCGGCAATTTCTGTAATAAAATCACAAAGACGTCACAATAGTGCAGCTTGCAGTGATACACAGATATCACCATGTGGATTGACTGCGCAGCCATAGGTCTATTTCCATGCACATGCCATACCTCTTTGTCGCCGATTGATGTCTCTGGTGCCTTTTATATCTGTGGCCGCATGCGAAGTGGTGCGGTCCACGGGTTTAAAAGGACAGAGCAAGTGTTGGAGCGTCAGTCACCTCGGCTCACTCTGAAGATGGCTGGATGGTATTCAGCTAAAGTATTAGAAGAAGAAGTCGAATTTATGTGGCTGCATGCCCAAAATTTTATCACCCAACTGCCTTTGTGTCTCATGTTCACAGTGATATTGTCTTCTGATGAAAAGGTATTTGACTAACAGCAAGCATACATTAATGAAGAAATAGAGAAGTCTTGCAAATTCAAAAGAAAACGAAAACTGTTACTTATTTGCCACATCTTCTACAAACTGTCCAACTTCTGAAATTTAAATATCTGCTAGCAGCATGAAAGTATCAATTTTCACTGTAGTGAGCTGCCTATACAACAAGCATAGTGCGAATGTTGCTGACACAGGTAGGTGTATGTATGGAAGTGCCCTACATTGGGAATAACGAAGGGACAGCACAAATGTTCACCGCTTTGCCATTTGTCTGTTCGACATGCTCGACATGAGATCATAGAGTCAAGTGTGCATCCAACTGCATTACGGACGCTGGGAAAGAGGTGTAGTGGGGTTTTTCATCGCGGAAGGAGTATCCGAAAGTGAAATTTATGCCCAAATGACTGCTGAGTATAGCAAACATAGTATGTCACATGTGTGTTTGTTTGTATGGAAGAAACAATTCAGAGAAGGTTGGTGTAACTGAAACACAGCAGTCAGCCACGACCGGCCATCATGTCACTATCCCTTCTGTCATTGCTGTGGCGGATGCTGCCATCAGAAATGACTGGTGACAGACGATGGAAGGCATTTCGTTCATGTTGGGCATCAGTCACGATACTGCTCATGTCACCATGACACAGCATCTAATGTTCTGGGAAGTCTCTGCAAAGTGGGTTCCCCCTAGCCTGTCAGATGACCAGAAGTTGAACAGGAAGTTACACCACTGCAGCATCTGAAACTATCACCACTGATATTGTTTCCTGTCCCATATACCTCGCAGTTTCTGTGGGCAACCACAAACATTTTTCCACAAAAGCAGTGACCATTTTATCTCAAAGTGGGACAAATGTACTAACAGATATGGCAATTATTTTTGAAATAATAAACAGTGTACTTACTTTTTTCCCTACCTGCCCCATTTTTATTTGAATGCCCCATATAATTAATTAACATTAACTTCTTGTTTATGGATATGTTAATGTCAAGCAAGCAACAGTATATACTGACTGACTGTTTTGTACCACTAAAAAAGTGGTAACTTCTTCTTATTCTCCTACTAATTTGCAACAATCAATACAACATAGCAGTTTGACGATAGTTAATAGGTAATACAATGAACAGAATTAATTTTGTGACATTTACTACTATCAGTTAACGTAAGCCTTGAGCCATTCTACTTAACTAATTGCTTACGGTAAGGCTCAAAGATGTAAAGGAAATAATACAAACCCTAGTTTTGGAAAACTGTTGTATCAGTTTGAATGATATGATTATGCTGTCCAACAAATGTTCTCGAGTAAAATTAGGAGAAATGTAGAATAATGAGTTCTTGTGACAGAGCAACTGAGTGTAGAGTACTGAGCAAGTAGAAGTTAACCTACTCCACATATCAGTACTTAGCAATATGGTGAAATGAGGTTGCACTAAGGATGCCAAAAGCAACTGTGGATGAAAGTACATCTTCCCCTCTGCCCAAATCTATGGGAAGCTGTGAATCAGCAAACTCTGATTTTACCAAATAGATAGTACCATAAAAGCTGCAGAATGTTGAAAAACTTAATTTTACTGCACTCTGACTCAGAAATAAATACCTAGAACAACGACTAATGTCAAATATGAGCTAACACAGAAGAGTCTGTGCAGTCTATGAAGAAATGAGACCAACATAAAGACACTTGTCATACCCTTTCCCTTCCAAGTTTGCCAGTCAACAAGGTCAAACACAGCACACATAACATTGCAAACAAAACTCTTGCATGTGGAAGAAAACTTAAATGAATGAAGAGACATATTGAGACTACCACTCACATTAATTGGGCAACTACTGTGAGTTGTGACATAAATGACACTCTTCTCACAAGATACTACAATTGCTTAACTTACCAATCGTCATCTTTCCACTGATGATTTCTGGGCTCTTCTGTGTATCTGCTATTGCTGCTATAGGTATTCCCCAGTTGGCAACAGGTCCCCAGAAGTGTGTGCTGCAACCAATTTACCAAACTTATTCCTCCTGTCTTGTATTTATTTCTTTGAGAAGAAGTAAATAAGCACCTATTCATATTCCAAGTTATAATCTGTCTAGCAATATTACATGGGTAAGTGAAATAAAAATTGCAAATATGTTTTAAATGATATTTGTTGTGCATACACAGCACAAAGCAGTATCACAATTTGATATGAACAGCCCTCATGCTCAATGTCAGCAGGTACAATGTGTGAATTCCAGTAGGTAACATATTTTCTGGAGTGCAGCATGTTGTTTACCTCTGCATCAGAAGAGAACTCCTTATCCAGTATGTGATCCAAACGAGTGGATATTTCTTAGGGAGAGGTGAATATGAACTTCAGGTCTGCGATTTTTACTACTGCTCTATGAGCCATATGGGGACATGGGTGGGTGGTTGGCTGTCTAAGGGACTAAAGAGTGAGGCCATTAGTTTCCATTCACAGGACACTGCATCTGGAATTAGTGATGTCAGCCAGCAATCTGACTGAAAAATGATAGTGTGGAGGAGATGTAAAATCTCGGCACAGAAAGCAATACTGATGCCAGTGAGCAGACGAGGCTCCCCCACCCAGCCTCATCTGTGCTGAGATCTTCAGGATCACTGTCTGTTACAGATAGGAGTGGAAAAACTTGGACAAACATAAGTTCTGTGTCCAACGGAAAGGGGGGTATCTGATGCCTCCAGGATCACCTACAAGTGAGGACTTACCTGCTGCGGAGGTAGGAACCGATGAGGGACAGTTAGCCCTGGGACCTGCAGTCTGTGTATACTTCAGCCACTGGCTGGTGCCAAAATGCTGACCTATAAATTTCCAGTGGGAGGGTTTCCTGAAGGGAGCCCTGCCATGAGTAGAAACCAAAGGAGGACACTGCTTTCCCAGTCATGTGCAGGGAAATGAGGTTCTTGAAGATAGTGCCACAGGAACCATGAGAATGGAGACAGGGTGGGCAGCATTATATCCATGGGCTAATTTACTTGTGCTACTACCAATGATTGACAGTATGGGAATTGAG
Organism: Schistocerca cancellata; assembly: GCF_023864275.1. Lineage (NCBI taxonomy): Eukaryota > Metazoa > Arthropoda > Insecta > Orthoptera > Acrididae > Schistocerca > Schistocerca cancellata. The sequence goes on from NC_064627.1 coordinate 1,094,876,260, forward strand.
GGAGCAAGTAGCTGAGATACTGCTGATGACCTGACGGACTTTAAATTCAAAGATTTTCTTTTCCTTAATTAAGGCAGCACACTCTGAGGATTAAGGAGGGTGATCAGCTCCAAAACTGACACAGGGATGGTTACTCACATGAAGAATTTTCATGAAGCAACTGGCAGGAGTCTCCACAAACTGGACTGTCGACACTATGAGAGCACGCAGGTCCTAAGTGTTAGCATTTAAATCATTGCACCAGGGATGGGAAATACAGTTTCATATCACGATTTTAACTATGTCAGGAAGTAACTCCAGTTTAAAAGTGAGGATCAAGGCTCCAGTGTCAACTTTGTTGCCCAGTAGGGCTCAAAATACCCAACATACAAAGTGAAACCCTTGTTTCTCCAAGTTTTTGCTTAATTTCTCATCCACTTGCAGTATTAAGTTCCAGTGACAAATAAAGGCCTGTACCAGGATGTGACAATGACAGATATGTCACCATGTTTCTTGCGAGAAAATGAATCTTGAGGCTGAATAGGAGTCACTGTTTTAATTAGTTTTAATTACGACAGAACTACTTAGAAGTTTACTGACAGAAGACATTTTTTGAAATACTTTTTCGATATTAGCTATAAAGAACACAGGTTTACCAGGTAGAAAGCACCCTTCATCAATTCAGATAACAACCAGGAACTGAGGGAAATCTCTAGTTCCCTTGATTTTGCTTTATACAAGAACCTGCTGACAGTTCATGTGCAGGCTTTTTAAAACTTTTCTGGCCAAGTACCCGACTCCAGTGCTTTCAATAATGTTGTTGAAAGTCAGCCACATGGAAAAGACTGCACTATTGAAAAACTGGAGTACTTAGGCCATATTCAGAAGAGGATGGGTGGATGACTCAGAAGACTTGTTGCAGACAATAAAGGCAAGCTGTTAAGAGGATGAGAAGCCACTGGAGGAGGAGGGCAGGTAAAAACTGACTAACAAAGAAGGGAATTGACAGCCTGCAAGTCTATTACAGTGCTGCAATCAGAAATAACCTCACACATTTTGATAGCATGAGGAAGGCTGTATGGGGCATCTGGTTTCCATTACTTATCAACAAACTACATCTCAACATGTTGGATGTTCTAATGAATGGTGCAAATTTGTGAAAAGCAAGAAAAGTGGGGAAGCTTACAGCCATAACGATAACCTTACTTATGAGGTTGCAATGGCCACTAAACTAACTTTTTGAGCACTGGCTTCACCAGAACTGCTAGAAAAATGTCCACATGGCAAAATGCAGAACCCGAATGAAAGTTTCAAGGCTCTTATTTGAAAGAGATGTCCAAAGACTACTGTGTTTGTTACCAATATGCTAGTGAAGATTTCTCCTTTGTAAGTTGCAGCAGTGTTTAATGAAGGAAATGTGGCAAGACTTCACATCCTCACCAAGTTAGGCTTTACACCTGAATTCTTCACTGAGTAAATACTGCAGATCATCAATGAACAACGAATCACAAAGGAGACTTCAGTACAGAATACAGAAAAAAATTGCTAGGCAGAGGAGTAGAGGAGCTAAAAGAGCTGCGGAGTATGATGAAGTGGAATATGGATATAGGCAGTTTTAGCTAAGGTATCATTTAAAAATTTTTTAAAACATTTCATGCCAACTTTAGAACGATTTTTCTGCAACTTACGGTTTTGTTCAAATCCAAAATACCACAGAAAATAATAGAAATAATTTATCAAAAAGTTACTGCACTTAATTGTACATTTATTAATGTAGATTACTATATCATAGAAAAAAATTAGCCAAATTTTCCTGGAAATAATGAAAAAGTGTACCTTGATATAGAAATGTAACAAAAAATTCAAAATTATCTCACAGTATTAAAATTTTATTAAAAATTCTGTAAAACTTATTTAAAGAATATTGGATCCCTATACATATACATATACATATATACATAAACCTCCATTAGGACCTTGCCTAGTAAGGCGGTGCAGGTCTCCCGCATCGTTCCCCTACGCTCTGTAAAGAAGCATGGGACTTCATTTCCATTTCCATTTCCATTTCCATTTCCATACATAAATGTGCAAAATTTCAGTGAGATTGAACAAAAAAATGACAGACATGGATTTACACAGTTATCTGTGCAACACTGCCACCGTCTTCCCTTAAAATTAATCCAAGTGTAAGTGTAAGCCTACTGTATTTATTTAGAACCATGTCACCATGATGATGATGATGATGATACACACACAGAGAAAACAAACCATGATTAAAAGAGCACTTACTGTGTTGGCAGCTTTTCCATTGTCTGCTGTTACTGGTGCAGTTTGCACAAAGAATCATGGTTCATAAACATAGCTAGTGTTTTGTTGTATTAGGTTAGAACTGAACAATGTGACTGGACATTTCAGCAAAATCAGAAATAAGGCGTACAAGTAGGTTATTGCAATGATGAATGTACACCTCTGACTACAGGTACTCTACATATCAGTCTGTTATTGAAATCATATTTTCATGTTGACACTGACTGCTATGGTTCAGTCTGTTAGCACATCTAGTTTTCTTCCATTCACATTAGTTGGCTTTGCCATCTCACAATTAAATTGTCACATTTCACCCTAACCTAGGCCTCAGGCTCCACTACAGGTCAGGTATCAGTAAACCTATTTTTTCCAGTCCCCATAGAAATACAAAAATCGGTAAGCAACTTTAAAACTCATAACAACCAGATGGCTTAAAGTTATTATGGTGTTCTCTATACTGAAAACAAATGTATTCCTTAATTTGTACACTATGTGATCAAAAGTATCCAGACACCTAGCTGAAAATGGCTTACAAGTTTGTGGCGTCCACCATCGGTAATGCTGGGATTCAATATGGTGTTGGCTCACCCTTAGCCTTGATGACAGCTTCCACTGTCGCAGGCATACGTCAATCAGGTGCTGGAAGGTTTCTTGGGGAATGGCAGCCATTCTTCACGGCATGCTGCACTGAGGAGAGGTAACAATGTCGGTCGGTGAGGACTGGCACGAAGACAGTGTTCCAAAACATCCCAAAAGTGTTCTATAGGATTCAGGTCAGGACTCTGTGCAGGGCAGTCCATTACAGAGATGTTATTGTCATGTAACCACTCCACCACAGGCCACGCATTACGAACAGCTGCTCAATAGTGTTCAAAGATGCAATCGCCATCCCTGAATTGCTCTTCAACAGTGCAAAGCAAGTAGGTGCTTAAAGCAACAGAGTAGGCCTGTGTTGTGATAGTGCTAAGCAAAACAACAATGTGTGCCAAGCCCCCTCCATGATAAACATGACCACACCATAAAACCATCGCCTCCAAATTTTACTGTTGGCACTACACACGCTGGCAGATGACGTTCACTAGGCATTCACCATACCCACACCCTGCCATATTGTGTACTGTGATTCATCACTCACCATCACATTTTTCCACTCTTCAATTGTCCAATGTTTATGCTCCTTACACTAAGCGAGGCATCGTTTGGCATTTTCCGGTGTGATGTGTGGCTTATGAGCAGCCACTTGACCATGAAATCCTTCTCGCCTCCTGCCTGACTAACTGTCATAGTGCTTGCAGTGGATCCTGATGCAGTTTGGAATTCCTGTGTGATGGTCTGGATAGATGTCTGCCTTTACACATTACGACCTTCTTCAACTGTCAGCGGTCTGTGTCAGTCAACAGATGAGGTTGGCCTGTATGTTTTTGTGCTGTACGTGTCCCTTCATGTTTCCATTTCACTGTTACACCGGAAACAGTGGATCTAGGGATGTTTAAGAGTGTGGAAATCTCACATACAGAGGCATGACACAAGTGACACCCAATCATCTGACCGTGGTCTAAGTCCACAAGTTCCACGGAGCACCCCATTCTGCTCTCTCACGATGTCTAACGACTATTAAGGTCGCTGATATGGAGTACCTGGCAGCACAATGCACCTAATATGAAAAAACATATATTTTTTGGGGATGCTTTTGATCACATTGCATATCTTCCACCAAAGGAAGTCATTACATTTAATGATTCTCACTGGCTATCGTAAGTATACTATCACCCATTTGGCTCTTGACCAATATCAACAAACTGCCAGCATCAGGATGGGATGTGAGGGCTCCTGCCATCATAAGAGCACTTTATCCCGAAAGTTATTTGCATTGATGTTGGTTAGAACGTGCTGGAAGTTTAATTTAAATGGCCAATGAAAGATTGAAAATAGTATTACAGGAATTTGGAAGATGTCCACATGGAAAATTTTCAGTACCACCAGACTCTTTTCATAAACACAGCTTCAAATCCACATTGCAGATTAAATCTAAAGTAACAATACACCAAGTATACAAATGGTTTGGAGCAAAAGTTTACATTGCGCCATTTCAGAAAAAACTCTCATGCATTTTCGGGCAGAAAATAACATGCTAAAAGTTCTTAAATCAGATATCATCAGCAGAAAATGAAACTCTGCACACAAAATTTCTAGGCATAAAAATGGATAATCAATCAAGGTGTAATGAACATACTGATCATCTGCTCAGGAAATTCACCTCAGCATGTCTTGCACTAATATCTACTGCACCCTATGTTGACAGGGGAAAACAAAAAAAAATGTTGTCATATTTTGCACATTTCCTCTCACTGTTATTGTATGGTACAATATTCTAGGAAAATGCTGCAAAAGTGGAAAAAGTTTTTATACTACAAAAAGAGCTGTGGTGTTAGAAACCAGACAACCTGTGGATGCCTCTTCAAGTACCTTGAGATACTGACATTCACAAGTCCGCGGGCTATATTAACTCATTTATGATACTTGTAGAAAGAAGTGAACTGACATTCACAATAATGACAAAAAAGAAGCGAAGCTTTCACGACGACTCAATAACAATTCTAAATATAGTGCAAAAAATAGTTATGGACGTTCGAATAAGGGTTTACAATAAGCTCGTAAAAAAAAAAAAAAAAAAAAAAAAAACAACCCTCACATATTCAAGAGGCGGTTGAACAGAAGCGTCCAATTCCACCTGTCTGCTTTGACCCATGACGTAAAGGTGCGTGGTGTGTGATGTCATTACGGAACAGAGTTTGAGTTGGTTGTGTTTGTTGATGTCATCTTGTTGTGTTTGATGGTCCCCCCGCCCCCCTCTCTCTCTCTCTCTCTCTCTCTCTCTCGAATTGTAATATTTTGTGTATTGAATGTGTTTTAATTTACGTAGGGATGTTTGATTTTTGAATTGTTGAGGTGTTGCAGTTTTCATTTTGTTTTTGGTAGTTGTAGGTGTTGGTTTTTTCGTATCAGTAGTTAATGTTGACCTAATAGGTGAAGGGAAATGAACGATTCCAATTTTCGTAGTTTTATATGTAGGTACTGGTGTTCTAGTATATCAGCTGTGATGAAGAGAAATGTCTGATTCCAATTTCCATAGTTGCTGTAGGCGTTGGTGTTTTGGTATCGTCAGGTGCGGATGACCAATATAGATCAAGGGAGGTGTCCGATTCCTGTAGATTTTGTATTTTTTGTTTGTTTGTCATTCTGCTTGTTCTGGGATCGTGGTGTGTTTTTTTACTGTTATAGTTTGCTTGTCCCCTCCCTAAAACACCCAGTTTCCCGCAGTTGTCCCGTTAATTTGATTGTATTTTTGGTGGGAGATGTTATTGTCTTATTTATACGTATTTTCGTGTTTGATGCCGTGTGTATGTAGTGACATCGTAGGGCCATATTGGAGACACTCAGAACAGCCATTTCCACCATACTGGTGATGCCATGGGTCAAAGCATACGGGTGGAATCTGACACTTCCGTAATCCCAAAGAGGCAAGTTAAACAATTCCTCATAAACCATACTTCACACAATTTAAATGAATTTCTAGAGCTATAAGTTGAAGATATATCATATCATAGGCTAAATGCTACCACAATACTGCTTGCTATGTAATACTGTAAGCCTTGTATGTATACTGTGTGCAGTATTTCTTTTTTAAATCTTCTCCTAAATGTAACAATAACAACAACAATAATAATAATAATAATAATAATTTATTATTATTTTATTGACATTTGGCCATTACAGCAATAGACAACGCCACACATATTATACAATACACTTGATAATTGTCTGCCCTGGTAGCTGAGTGGTCAGTGTGATGGAATGTCATACCTAACAGCCTGGGTTCGATTCCCAGCTGGGTCGGACATTTTCTCTGCTCAGGGACTGGGTGTTGTGTTGTCCTTATCATCATCATTTCATCCCCATCGACAAGCGAGTCGCTGAAGTAATGTCACATTGAAAGACTTGCACCAGGCGAACGGTCTACCCGACAGGAGGCCCTAGCGACACGGCATTTCCATTTACTTGAAAATTGTTAAGAAACAACAGGACTGTTAGTCTTACAATATTATATTACAGTTGAAATATTCATTTATGCCATAGAATGGGTGGGAAACTAGCCAGTATTTGTTTGAATGCTTGTACAGGTAATTCTTGTACAAATTGTGGAATCTTATTAAATAACTTGTGCCCCATGAGTTCATAACTGTTCAGTGACTGACAGTCTGTGGTATGGGGTATAAATGCATCTGTTCCCCCTTGTGCTGTAACAATGCACATTTTCTCTACATTTTTTCTTCTTGTCCGCATTCTTTCACGTGTAAATTAAAACATAGTATATGTATAAGTTTATTACAATTATGAAATTTTGTTCATGAAAGAATGCTTTACGGTGTGCCTTATAAGAAGAACCAGTAATTGCCCTAACAACTTTTTTTTTGCAGCATTAAAAGACGTTATGCACACAACTAGAGTTCCCTCCTCAAATAATACAATATGTTAGTACGCCCTGGAAGAAAGAAAAATAGAATGTTCTAACATGTTTTCTGGATACACAATCCATAAGTCACCTTAACAGATAAATTGCTCTTGACAGCTTACCACTAATATATTGTATACATTGACCCCAAGATAATTTATCATCTAAATATACCCACAAAAATTTTACAGAACTAGGACCATGTGACAGAAGCTTGTCTTTTAGACTAATAACCATGTGCTGTGTGTTTTTGTCATTCAGTAACAAGCCATTTGCTTTAAACCAGTTGGGCCATTGTCTTTGCAAGGCTGCTGAGATCACTACCACAATGAAAAAAGGTTGTATCACCTGCATATAGAACTTTACCAGACTTAATTAATGATGGCAGGTCAGTGATCATTATGAGGAACAAGAATGGGCCCAATAAGGATACTTGGGGAATACCTACCTTAACTTTTTCTATTCTCGATATTTCCTTGCCAACAGGTTACCTTCAATGTAATAAAATTCATTTTTTTCCAGAAGTGGTATGTGCTCTATACAGTCAAAAGCTTTGCATAGATCACAAAACGTGGCTTGAGAAAAGCCTTTATCCTCAAACACTTGATGTATGTATTTGGCCACAGAGTCCTATAGTATCAACCATTGACAATTTTTTCCTAAAACCGTACAGTGATTCCCTAATTATTCCTAGATTTTTTTCAAAATAAAAATATAATTGTTGGTAAATTCCACATTCCAATACATTAGAAAAAGTCGGGATTACAGAAATTGGCCTTTAACTTGAAGGTGAATCAGTATCTCCTTTTTTTATGTATTGGAACAATCCTAGATACTTTCAGCTAATCAGGAAATTATCCCTCACCCGTGCACCTCTTTACATGATATGCACACACACACACACACACACACACACACACTCACTCACTCACTCACTCACTCACTCACTCACTCTGATGGTTTTAGCTGTTTTATTCTTAGGACGAGACTAGGAGAGACCTCGGAGAAAGAAGACAGACATGCGAATATTAGCTGGTGGGTTACAAATGAAATGGCTCTAAGCACTATGGGACTTAACATCTGAGGTCATCAGTCCCCTGGACTTAGAACTACTTAAACCTAACTAACCTAAGGACATCACACACATCCACGCCTGAGGCAGGATTTGAACCTGCGACCGTAGCATTCGCGTGGTTCCAGACTGAAGCGTCTAGAACTGCTCAGCCACAGTGGCCGGCTTTTTAAAGAAACTCTGATCAACTAATATGAGGTCTGATAATAGAATTTCCTACTTCCTCAACTGATTTAATAAAATAATCATTGAATTTTTGGGGACATATGTTAATTTTATTGTTTCTTTCAGCCCTACTATTTACTAGTTTCCGTTTCGCTTTGCACTTGGTGGTGGAATTCTCAATACTGCTGAAATTGTGTGTTTTTTTGGCTTTTGCAATGGCTTTTTTTATACTCATTCCTATATTTAAGATAGACAGATCTGGCATGGTCAGTCTTCAAGACTTTTATAAGCATTGTGCAGCAGCATAACTTGGTTTTTCAGATTTGTTAATTCTTCACTATACTATGGATTTTGTTTGTTTGTGGCCTTGCTTTTGAATCCTTTGTCAATTATTTATCATTTATTTATGGGAATGCTGTCATTAAATGGAGTAAAAAATGCTATGGTATTCTGTGCCGTGTCCTTCATTAAAGTACACTACAACCTTCGTACAGACTGTAATTTAACAGGACCATTTAAAAATTCAAAACAAATTGGAAGAAAATAGCACTCTTTGATTAGAAATCCTGAAGAGTAGCCTAACTGGCAATGTAATTGTTTGCTTATGGTGGGAAGGGAAATTAAAGTGGTGATAGTACGAGCTCTACAATTATTACTTTGTTGCGTTATTTTAGCACTTACCCACTACTGTACGTTCTGTAATTACATTTACGATGACGTATACAAATGGGAGTAAATTTGTACAAAAATGTGATATTGTGGCAAAGTTTCCTTTCCACAATACGCCGAGGCAAAATTATGCAGAGACCTACAACTTTGCATTAATTCAAGTTGACTTAACTGCATTTACCTCGTTATTAAATACATTAATTTCGACATTTAGTGGCATGCATAAATAAAACTCCAGAAGGTCATTTCTTCCATTTCACCCAACGCATTTGCATTTTTTCAAAACGTTTTGCTACAAGGTTAAGCAATAAAATATAGTTACAATAGTGTGTCTAATGCAAGTGTTTCCTGTCTCTGTAACTTAGCCTGGAAACGATTATTTTTAATACAAATTTTGCTAGATCTTAACCTTCATCTTTTTAAGATTTAGGTAACTCACCTCATAAGATAATCACGAAACTCTTTACTTTTCAGGTGCTCGACGCCTCGTTGTATTAACCTCGATGCCATTTTTCGTTAATTTCGGTGTCGTCCGTTCGATAATGGTCAACAACTATCAAATAGCACTGCAAAAACCCCTTTCGCACTCGCTGAGTTGTTGCACAACTGCTTGCCTCCACACGACTAGCTCGTGAAATGAGCAGTTTTTCGACCTTGAATCAATACGTCGTGTGACAATTATCCTACTTTTATCTTGCATGTAGGTGGGAAAATCCATTCGTAGTAATAATGAGTACATTTTTCCCTAACACAATACTCTCACCTCGTCCTCTACAAAACAAAAATTTTGTGCTAGACTAGTTAGTCAAACAAGTACCGTTGCTTTCCCCGCTTTTCAAGTTATATGTGTAAAAAACACACAACATCCATTGTACGTGTTTGCTACTTTATCCTTACAGCGACGCATGATCGCAGCTTAGGGAGTAGAAACTGTGACGTAATAGTTTAGACAAACACCCACGATCGTTTTTTGTAGATTCCGTAGGTCTTCTCTGATTGGGTTCGAGATATATAGTCTTAATAGCGGCGACTAACTAACATAGGGTATGTATACACCGGCAGTAGCAGAAATCGCTGTATTGATGTTCAAGTATCTACGTTTGAAAACTAAAAGACTGAAAACTTCATATCGTATTTCTCGTCGCAGTTAAACATGTTTGGGATAATATTGCATTTCATTCATCAGGATAACTTTTTTAAAACATGTTAGCCAAAGCTAACATATTTTCTCGCTTTTCCTACTACTGTAGGCCTACGTGTACAACGTTTTGGTACATTCATCTATTTGTGTAAACTCACCTATGAATATAACTTGGTTTAGCAGTTTATGACAAGTGGTTTTATTCATTCTTACGAAAAGATCTGTTAATAGTTCTTAACCATACCCAGCAAGATAACGCACTTTTACTATAGTTTTCATTTTTTAGAATTTTTTAAATGTTCGAATATTCATAGGCCTATCACATCACTTGAAGATTTCTATATTTAAGATTTTGCCCTATACAGAGAGGCTGTGGTGATACTTGAAAAATAATGTGGTTTTCATGACATTTTGCCCCTCTAAAAAGTTTTTATTTCACCCTTATGAGAAGGTGATAAAAGTATTGACTGTCTGGTTTAGTAGTTATGTATTTTTGGATAAAAAATCATGGAATTTGCCCATGAATGGAGTACAGTGAGGGCAATACAATATATATGTACCAAATTGATCACTATTAATACCCAGCTTCAGTCACAAACCTCAGTTTTATATTATTTGACTTAGTCCACATCCATCAGGATAAGATTTTTTAAAAATAATTCCACATCCATAGGACCATTTCACTTGGGATCTATGGATGGTACATTAGGATATCTGGTTTTCTTTGTAAATACTTATAGTGTATTCTGGTTCATGGTTTCTAGCAAGTTCTGCAACCTGGAGGATCTCACTCTTGATCTGCATCTACATCTACAATGTGCTGGAATGTAAAGCACTAATCCTCTTAACAGTGTTCTATGAAGTGAAGAGTGACTTTAGAGAGACCACTGATCTTCCATTATTTCAATGCCACATACAACACCGGAACCAAATAGAGAGACAATTGATCTTCCATCATTTCAATGCCACATGCAACAGCAGAACCCCAACAACCATTGGTAACAGGAGCAGAGCTGCAATCACCAGTGGCAGCAACTACCACAGAATCATGATCATTACTATAAGAAACACAGGCAACAAGGGAAGAAGCAACACTAAAAATGGGAAATGCAGCATCAACACTGGCAGAAATAATAGGAGCCACCCATCCCCTCAACAAGAGAAGAATTCCACCACCTTGTAATCTGAAGGATTTTTTTTGTAGAAACTGATGAGGAGAAAACACTGAGGTAAGAAGTGTATGAGAAGTTGTGCCAGACAGGTAAAAAAACAATGAAAAAAGTTACTTATTGCATTGGAATATAAATGGTTTGAAGGCAGATAATACAAAAATTGAAGAATTGCAAACAATCCTCAACGAAAGCAAAAATTTTGTCTATTTAAATGAGTGTTAACTAGTGAGTATAAAAATTTTAAATAAACTGGAACATTTCAATGTAGCAAGCAGCTTTTGCAGAAAACAGGAGTTCCATGGAGGATCATGCATACTTCTCAATACTGCCTAGCATATGAAAGAAATACAGATTTTGATTACTTAAATGAGGAATGCTCTTTTGAAAGTTGCTGTGTTTTACTAAAGAGATGAACACAATAGTCATATTAATTTAAAGAATTCCAGGAAGTACAATAACTATAATTTTCTTGTATAAACTCCATGTCCCCTTGATAAACATTGGAATTGAAGAAAAATATTACCATAGCATCTGATTTTAATGTAAATGTGATAAGTCCTGACTATAGCTCAAAACAGTTTATTGACTTAATTCAGAAATCTGGTTTTAAACTAAATTTTTGTGTATTCACTAGAGAAAACGCTCATTCGTCTATTTGTTCCGACAATATCTTAATGAATTATGTGTTTGACTGCAAAAACAAATTCTGTTTGGAGTTAATGAATTTCTGACCATTGTGCATCGTTTATTCAGCTTCCAGGAATATCTAAACCAAATGTCAAGAAGAGTTTTATGAAAATAAACTTTTCTGAAAATAACTTGAACCTGTTCTGTGATGAGACAGATGCAGTAAAATGGCCTATAGATAATAGTATGTCAACTACTAAAAACTCTGGTAAACTTGTAAATACATTTTGTAGAGATGGTCAATGAATCATTCCCATGAAGAATATGCCACCAAAAAGCCAAAAGTAAACTAAATTTGATTACTCCATGATTAAAAATATCTAGTGCTAGAAATCGTGAGCTACTAAAGAACTGAAATACAGTAAGAATTCTGACTTTATTAACTATGTGAAGCATTTCAAAGCTGTATTTAAGAGTGTTGTCAAAACTGCCAAAAGAACGTCAAATGACAAGTTCATGTTAGGACATTATAATAAGGCTAAGGCAGTATGGTCTGCTACTACATCCAAATTATGTACAACAGTTAATCATCAGAAAATTTCAAAAATTAAACAAAACAACAACACTGTTCTGAATCCTGTTAAAATTTCAATGCATCAATGAATTTCTCATAAATGTAGCAAAATCTAAGGGTGAGATGGTTACTTATCAAAACAGTTACATCTCTTTGGCCTGGATCAGAATAGTGACCTCCTTGTGGCATTTAGTAGTCTCAGCAGAAGATGTAAAAATGCTATTTTGCCCTTAAAATACAAAAACTCTGCAGGGTGGTATCAAGTACCCACAAACATAATTACATCTGTCTACGATAAAATTGCATACCCTCTATCATTAATAATCACTCAGTCATTTGAGCAAGCCAACTTTCCTGATGTACTCAAGTATGCAGAGGCTAAACCACTACACAAAGGAAGGATTAAGGGAGGATATCGAAAATTACCATCCTATCTTTATCCTCACAGTGCTATCCAAAGTATTTGGAAAAACAGCTGCAATCTAGATAACAAATTTTATCACAAAATACAATGTTATTCTGAAAAACCCATATGGGTTTCACAAAGGGAAAAGCATCATGAATGTAATCAACAAATTCATTGAAAAAAATCAGCTCATCACTGGACAAAATCAATAAAGTAGCAGGTATCGTCTGTGACTTCACAAAGGTGTTAGATTCAGTGAATCACTCCATGCTGCTTCATAAACTAGACAGATACAGCATCAGACAAAATGCTCTACAGTGGCTTAGGTCTGTGGCATCTCTGCCGCAGAGTGCTCTATCTCTGATTCTGATCTCTTTGAACTGCGTTGTTGTATGTCTTACTCGGCATGTAACTTGTGTACTGCCATGCTTTGTTCTTCTTGCTTCGTGCCTAATAAATGCATTTACAATATTTAAAGTGTGTTATTACTGACCAGCATAACGTGATAACTCACGCATCTGTGGATGCATGTCATTGTTCAGTGGCACAACTAGAGCTGTCGCCACCTGCTTCTTCACTTCCACCACTGGCTGCGCCATTCACTTCACAGGACAACTGCCCACTATCCCAACATGGGCGCAACTGGCTGAAAACCACCACATCTCAGCAATTACATCCTTCACTAGCGCAGTTGCATACACCTGCACTAAATGGGATGGTCGTGGAGGAGGGGGGGAGGAGGAGCGGCTGTGTGGGAACTCCTCCTATCACAGATTATATTCTTAATTTCATAACACCCTTGTTCTTTGGTCTTTTTTTCAGTTGTATAACTGCTTCCATGTTTGCTATCTACATTAATCTGAGTGTAATTAAAGTGTATGCATAGTGATAAGTAAAACATGTGAATCAATGAACGGGGTACCACAAAATTATTCACAGTACTCCCTGAGTGGAGTTTCTACTAGATGTTCAGCAAAACCTCAGAAAACAACTTGATTATGCAAATTACAAATCTACATATTAAACAATCATTCTTGGTTTTATTCTTGCATTAGATCATTCTATCTGCATTTGCAAAGTATTTTTATACATGAAAGGTGTTCAGATAGCATGCACAAGTGGCAAAGCCTTGCCCAACCACTGCCGATGTTCAATTTATCTTCTGAACCTCTGCGAGTAAGCTTACAGGTGTTCCTTTAGTGAGGGACAAGAGAAAAAAATATCACTACCAATATGCACATTTGCATTGGTGGAACAGTGGTCCCCATTTTTCGACTCGCAAACCCCTTCTACAACGATCTGTGTTTGATGACCCACTGACTTGTAAGTGTACATACAGTAGACATGTGCTAAATTTAATTCCAAGCAAAAGATTTATTAATGTTAAATTAACTTAACCTTTAATGGTTAAAAACTGAAGTTACTCTAGCTACTGCCTGATAGTTATACAATGTGTAGCTGCAACAATAAATAGAAGTTTTCATTGTAATTACTCACCTCCTCCTTGGAATTCATTGAGAAGGTTACACCTGCTTTCCAAAGCACAGAGCTTTGAAGTAAGGAATCACAGAAGTTAAATAAAGTCACAAATAACTTTCAGCACAAAGTCTGTTCCTGTATTTATTTTTTAAATAAGCATATGAAGAAAATGACTTTTCGCATAAATATATTTATGAAAAGAGTAATACAGCCATTATGACTGTATTCGCTAACACTGAGAACTCCATTAAACTCTATCAAAAACCAATTAGTGAAAAAGATTTATAACTTTAGTGTAACTGAAAATTTCAACAACCTGCTCTTTTTCATTTACACTTAATGTGGATTGTAAAACTGTTGGCTCTTCAAAGGGATTTCGAATCCTATTGTTATTATTGGACATAGCAGGGAAATATTGTCTGGAGGTTTTCCTAAAACTGCAAAGAAGCAGGAATTTGTAGCAAAAGCCTAAATATAATTAATTATTTTCAGTGCATCGTCCGCCACAGATTTCAATACATTGGGCATGTGTTTATAAACAAGAGGCTGTCTGTGAAGGCAACAATGTGTCAAAGAACCGCTTGGCGCTATCGATTTCTCTTTGGCAACAAACTCAGCATGACATCCTGTCATAGATTTCACACTATCTGAACAAATGCCTACACAGCGAGTCCAGTCTATTGAATTTTCCCGAAGGTATTCGTCAGTCAACTTAAATATCTCTTCTCTCATAGTTGTCTCCTTCAAGGGTCTGGAGAATAGCAGCTCCTCTTCTATAGACTCCTCTTAATATAACGAACGAAAAGTAACAAAATGGCCACGTTGCCTACATCAGAGGATTCGTCAAACTGAATCTCGAAAGAGGGACTGGCCCTAACTCTTCCCAAAATGTTTATTTCCTACATAATTTGAGATGTCTTTAATCTGACAGTTAATAGTATAGTTGGACAGCGGTGCCATATTGACTTTTTTTGTGAAAGATCCTTCAAGCATGCACTGTACTAAATCATTTATACATGGTTGCTCCAAATCTTCAGCTACTGAATCAGATTTTGCAGTTTCAGCAGTTCTGTAGCGAACACCATAAGACACTTCAAGGTCATTCTCTTTGTCACTGTTTGCAACAGAAACAAAAGCAGTTAAATCACTTTTCCACTAATTAACTTTAACTGGTGTTACACATATGTAACAAGGGGAATTATACGGTTAATTTAATATTACAATAACAATAATTATTATTATTATTATCATGACAGTTCTGTAGAAACATAGGAAACAGTAATAGACCTAACCTCAAAACCCGCCATTATGGAAAAGACTTTTGGCAAACACTTTGAAATATTTTGCAAGCTCCTTGGGGTTAGAAAACCAAAGGTTATGAAACTATAGGAAGGAGCAGCTCAAATTTGAGTTGGGCTATGACGGAAATGCATGAACTGAGTCGAACTGAAAGGCTGCAGCCCATAATCAAAACAGTTAGCACATGTGTCTTTGATATAATGGACTGATTTTCTTATAATCGCTTGTGACTGTTCTCAGCTATTAAGCCTTTGTGTGTTATATTTAGAAAAAAATTGGGGAAATTTTTTTGTGATGAATATGAACTGTATATGTTGCACATATGCCATATCCATTGCAAAAGTTCTTTTGAAGCTATTGCTTAATAAATAAAATACTGATTCCAAATGGCATCATTGTCACAGAAGTTCACCGTAAGTATAGTCAGTATAAATACATAAACTAATTTCTTATTTATTTTATTAGTAAGTGTTAAATCTCTTTATTGTTTTGTTAAGAAATAAAACAGCATGTTTATTTGAACCTTTCATTTATTTTTAACAAAAAAACCATGCTACAAAATTGATTTTTTACTTATTTATTTACAATGAAGTTTTCTGAAAAAGTTATTTTTTTTGTTAAAACATAATGAAACTTTGCACTTGGAGCATTTAACTCTTGAATATGTCTTTATAAAAAGTCTGCGTCTTGATTTTGATTCTAAATGCTCGGGCCAGTGTCCTATATCGTCAAAGTGCATGTCAGCGACTGGGCAAATTGCCTTGGGCTTTCTTTTGGGAGCAGGTAGACTTAGAGAGTCTGTGGCTGGACGGCCCCTCTTCCTTGCAGGTGTACCAATTCCTCTCTTCAGCAAGGCACTTGATGTTTCTGCTTGAAACTTCAGCAGTGGTGTATATTTCTCATTTTTCTAAGCGCAACGTCGCCTGCAAAGCAGCCAAGCATTCACACAACCCATGTGTATGAAATGGTAAATAATTCTCAGGTAATACCTCTTGATTTTTGTTTATTCTGTATATTTGGACCAACATATCATAGAGGTCCACTCCTCCCATGTGCGTATTATACTACATAATGTTGCGACGTGGAATGTCTATATACAATCTGTTATTTTTACTCCAACATTCCACATTTTCAACAGGTTCCTTGCCTTTATAAGTAGAAATCAGATGGACAGTTTTATTGTAATACCATTTCAAAATTATAATTTTTTTCATCTATGCGGTAATCACAGGTTCCTCTGCCTTCTTCTTTCCTCTCTGCATCACTTTCCAGATGGCATCCACCCAATATGTTTTTTCTGATGGTTTCCTCAACATACATATCTGCTAGGTCGAGGGAAGTAAACCAGTTGTCTATAAAGAGTTTGAAATTGGCATGCCTAGGCAAGTTCCCAATCAGCCAAATCACTATGTTTCCACTCATTCCTAATTCAGGATTACTTGCAGTGTTTGTTGTCTTCCCATCATACACTTCAGAATGATAAATGTAGGCACTTACACCAGCTTGAGCGAATACTTTAATGCCCCATTTGTGTGGCTTTGATTTTATAGAATGGCACAGAGATGTATGTGATTTTAGCGGAATAATAAGTTCTTCAATACCGTCGTATTCTTCAACTTCGGTTTTTAGAAAATTGTTCTTTAGTTGATCTAAAAATGGTTTGCCTTGGACAACTTGTCATGGTGATGGTCATCCCTGAGTAACATATCTGCATTGTCATTCACATGCAAATATCTCCTCAACTTGTCAAACTGACAGAGTGGCATCACATCAGCTATCCTATTATAGCTTGTCTCATTTACCCAATACATCTTGTAACTCGGCTCACTCACAATACCACTTTGTAAATGAATTTCAATGAACTGTCTCATTTCAATGGCACTAATGTTTATACTCTGTTGTAACACTTGAGTAGGGTATAGATTTGTCTACATAACTAAATTGTCAATTATAGTCTCGTCAATGAAACTTTCAAAATATTGAAGGGGAGAACATTCTTCACTTGATGGATCTGAAAACTGCACAGCACTCTGAAGCCTGCAGATCCTTGCATGTCCATGTATAGCTCAGGCACTTTGCATTTCCCGCTCCTAAAGTTTCAAGCCATACAAATAGGGGAGTTTCATCATCAGTAAGAGTTTCTTCTAAACTGTCCAGTTCAGGTTCTGTCTGTAATACTGATATATCGTCGTCACTTTCATCGTGTGATACAATTTTGGCATCTGATATTTCAGAATCAACACCGCACAGAAGAAGAATTTCATCATCCCATAGAGCTTCATGTTTTCCACGCTTAACCTATAAAGAAAAATACGATGCAAGAATGAAAACTACGAAATATATAAGAACAAACACAATTCATTCTTATGATACAAATTCATTTTGCATACCTCATACATACTAATGCATCAATGACTCCAAATGGCGTCATTAGAAATAACATAATAATTACTAAAAAATGTATACATAACTTTATTGTAAACTTACTGTATTTCTTTCGCTTGCCCTTGAGGAACTAGGTAAAGTTGGTTCCATAACCAAGAATTTCAGTATAATCAGAACAAAACTAAACACAACAATCGTTGTTCACACACAACTGCAGTAGCACAACTCACAACGCTTCTTTGTTCTGCACTTCAAACAAACGGCGAGTCACGAAAGAAAAAGCCACTGCGATCTGTTGGCCAAACTTGGAACTACACAAAGCGATGCCAAACGGCATCATTGAAGCATTGGGAAGCTAAAAAAAGCCAGGAATACTTAATGATGCCATTTGGAATCGCAGACTGTCAACAGTAAACTAAATATTCAAACCACCCGAAAATGCAAACATACATCAAGGACATGTGTCACAACAAGATTTTTTTTTTAAAAATCGGATGTATAAAGCCTGAGAAATAAAAAAATTTGCCGCTACTGTCTGGCCAAGCCTCCTATATTTTTACGTTGAAAGACGTGCAAAAGTCTTGGATTCATTGCGCTAGTTTTAAATTCAAACTGAGGCATCGGCCTACCAATGTTCTTTATTTCATACCTTACTTCTCTTTCACGTTTATCGTTAAGAAGTTTGTTTCTAAAATTATTGAAAACCGCTCATTGTTCAGATGAACATGCATGTGAAGTCTAAAGCACATTATACGAGTTTTCGAGTGCTCGGTGAATTTTTACTTTCGAAAAAGATAAATCAAAGAATTTGCATTAAATTTTACTTGTAAAATGGAGTAAACTGCAGCACCGCATTCAAAATGTTGACTGTGGTTTTTGGCAAACCTACTATGCGTAAGACAAGAGTTTACGAGTGGTATAAACGTTTCAAAGAGGGTCGAGAAGACGCTGCAGACGTCGAGTAAACATCGCTCAGGAGTTGCTGAATGAAGTCGACAACGATTCAGAACTTCTGAAGAAGGTTATAACAGGTGAAGAAACAGGGGTATATGAGTATAACGTCGAAACCAAGACCGAATCGTCCCAATCGAAACTGTCTGAAGAGCCAAGACGGAAAAAAAATTGGACAAGTCCGACCACATGACTGAAGGTTTTTCTCACTTTTTTTTCGATTACAGTGGGATAGTGCTTAATAAGTTCCTGCCTTATGGTCGCACAGCCGATAAGGAATACTATCTGCAAGTTACTCGCCGTTTGTGGGAAACAATCCGAAGAAGACCAGAATTATGGCAAAACCACTCTTGGAAATTGCATCACGATAATGCTCCTGCTCAGATATCAATGCTTGTTCATGTTTTTTTGGCAAAAAAACAAAACCGTTATGCTGCCTTAACCAGCTTATTTGCCGGACATGGCCCTCTGCGACTTTTTTCTATTCCTGAAGCTGAAGAGAACTAAAAGAGAACATCGTTTTGGCACGATTGATGGGGTAAAAAGAGAATGTCTGAAGCAGCTGAACACCATAACGAAAAGTGAGTTCCATAAATGTTTCCAAGATGGGAAAAAGCGCTGACACAAGGGTGTTTTAACTGATGGGTATTACATTGAAGAGGACAAAGTTGGTTTTGATGAATAAATAAAAATTCGTTAAGAAAAACAAAAATTTCCGTTACGTTTTAATCACACCTCGTATAGGAAAAAAATTTGATTTGTGGCTGCATTTCTATAAATAGATTATTTGATTTTCCGGGTTTACTGTTGGCTAAGGGTAAAGAGACAAGCTGGACATGCACTGGCATGTCAGATCAAAGTCATCCAAAATTTGAGTTGTTTCGAAAATCCGCCATATGCAGTTACTATTTATTTTTTTATAATGACTGCATAAGGCTGATTTTCAAAACAACCCAAATTTTGAATAGCAATCGTGGAAAAACGTCAAGAGGAGATTCAGACTTGATTAAGATGATTCTAACTCATCTAATACTTAAGCTTAAGACGCACAAGGAATTTATCGAACTTAAAAATACTTATTTAGATTTATCGGTCCTTGGAAAAACAGAAATTTGGCAACAGCGTAGCTCAGCTTTCACTCAAGACAGAACAACACGGTAACAAAGTAAGGATAAAACATTGTGTTCTTTCCGAAATAATTGACTGTATTAAGTTCTGCAGTGTGCTTGAACTTGTCTTATGTATGAATGATGAAACAGCAGAGTCTGGTATCAAGAAAGATTCAGGGAGCTAATAAATTTCACTTCAGCAGCCTTAGGTGCATTTGTAAAATAGCACATTAACAATGCAACACTCCTTAAGGAAATATCCAACAACATACAAAATTATTTACTGGAGTTTATCTTACACCTGTGTGAAAAGGAAATTAATGCAGAAATAGCTAAGGCAGATTTTGTGTCTGTGATAGCAGATGAAATTTTTGATGCATCTCCTAAATTTCAATTGGTTGTAGTATTTCATTATCTGTTATCTACTGGTGGGCCTGATGAAAAATTTTGGACACGTTTAAATCCATCTGGAAACGACGCTTACTCCTTAGGAGTTTGCATTAAAAAGGCCCTCACAAATGTTGTCCAAGAACAGAGAGAAAAAAATAGCTTCTCGAAGTTATGACAGTTCTTGCGTCATGTGCAACCAATATGCACGGCTCCTGACAATTGTAAGAGAAGTGTATTTTTTCATGTATTAGTGCATTGTTATGCACAACAACTGAACTTAATTCTTTCCCAAGGTAGAAGTCAAAATAAACAAATAAAACTGTGTTTCAGTGCTCTTGCAGAGGTACCAACATTCTTATCTTATTCATCTCAAAGAGTGGCTGCTCTAGATGCAAGTGCGAGATGAAGAGTTCCTCACTGATCAGCCATAAGATGGAACGTAAGTCGAGAACAGTCCCTACAGTTCATGAGACTAAAGAGACCACTCTAGAATGTCTCCAACACATTGAAGACACCAACATCCAGGCGACAACTGTGAATCAGCTGTGTGGCATAAGGTTGAAACTGTAACAGCCAAAATTTTCCTTTTAGTAGGAGGTATTTTATAAAACAATGCCCCACTTACATAGCCAATTACAAAAGGGTACCATTAATCATGTCTCAATAAAGCAAGCAACAGCACCATTCCAAATGAAATTTTAAAAATTAGAGGCAATAATATAATCTAGCATGACCAAAAGTAGTAAAACGAAGATGTGAGAACCTCTAAACAATAAGGAATGTAGTATCAAATGAAGTATGTGATGGCCAAATTCAGCAGAACATGTAGAGGTTTGAATTCTCTAGCCACTTATTAGCCCCTGTTTACTTGACCAGCACGTCTTCCCTTCACTGAATAACAAATTTCCTGAAAAAATTCTTTCTGCTATTGTGCAGTCGTATCCATTTTTACACAAAGCTAAGTAAAAAACAAAACTACAAATCACTTATTCTCAAAATGATTTTCAAGAAATGAAAGGTGCAATAGCCGTTATATTATTTCTAATTTAAAAGTAACCTGCAAGAATCTTTTGGTGCCATTATGAAATTGTTGAAATAAGTGGCTACTATCCCAGCGACAATGTGTGAAACAGAGAGGTGTTTCTATACATTTTTGTGAATTAAAACATTTCTTCCACGTACAATGTATCAAAACAGGATACTGCTCTTCTCACGTTATGTGCTGAAAAGAAAATGATCCATAGGCTTCCAGATTTCAACTAGAGACTCATGGACAGATTCACCACAAAAAAGAAAAGGAGGATGGACTTTCTCTATAAAAACACCTCTACAGGAGATTCAACCCCGTAAATGTCACCGAGCGAGGTGGCGCAGTGGTTAGCACACTGGACTAGCATTCGGGAGGACGACGGTTCAATCCCGTCTCCGGCGATCCTGATTTAGGTTTTCCGTGATTTCCCTAAATCGTTTCAGGCAAATGCCGGGATGGTTCCTTTGAAAGGGCACGGCCGATTTCCTTCCCAATCCTTCCCTAACCCGAGCTTGCGCTCTGTCTCTAATGACCTCGTTGTCGACGGGACGTTAGACACTAACCACCACCACCACCACCACCACCATAAATGTCATTTGGATCATTTTATGGTAATTTTAGAGCTACAGTAATATTTTAAGTAATTTAGAAAATTAATTTTTTTGAAATGGTAAACTGCATAATGCAGTAAAAGTAGTGACCCGCCCCCAATCCATTTTAGACACGAATTGCCACTGGCTCCCAAACAAAACTGACAGTAAAGATAAAGCATAGTGACCCTAGATTTACAAGTTTCTTTGGGGCTCTGTTTCATCTTCACTAAGTAACTGGGACTCAGACTGTTCTTTGTATCTGACTTCTGCTAATGTGTCTATATTTGTGGCCAATGTTTATGGTAATAAAGTATTGCGGTTTCAATTACCCATCCATGAAAGTTATTCTGGATACCCATTCACACGGATTCACTTTGGGAGTCAGCTGTGACAAGTATGCTCATTTTTCGGTTATATCTGTAATGTGCAATGCAGTTTGCCAATGAAACAATGGATTGTGCCAACGAACAAGTGTTACTTGGACCATTTTATCAAGACACTGATCTTAGTGAATCCTAAAGTGTACCTTATAAAAATAATTTTTTTCCATTTTCTTTTCTCGCTCTCTCTCTCTTTTACAAAGAAATTTTTAAGTTGAAAAAAATCTCTTGTGTCATGAGTAATATCTATAATGTCAACAATTAACTAACGGATGTTAGCGAAAAATTCAACTATATCTGTGAAATGTAGGAAGGAAATCACTGTACAAAACCTACATTCGTTTATCTAAATAAACAAATGACTTTGTTGGGAAACAGAGACTTTTTCCTCTTATAATTCTATTTTAACATTCGATGTGCTAAGAGGTATGTTGTCAAAATCCTTGTGTTATAGTTTTTTTAATGATAATATTTTCTTTCAGATATGTCTGTACCCTCAGTTACTGTAATGAACCTGTTAATATCACCATACTGAATTTCGTTTAATTACTTTATATTTTTCAAGTAGCTGTAGCAGGAAATTGTGCTCACATTGTTTGAGGGCATAGTGCCCAATTGTTTATTACATTGCGTCATTTAAATATTCTGTTCTCCACAAGTCAAACCTGCAGATCCGTTTTTATGAAGCCCATCCACTTCTTATGTTTCAGTAACAATAGTATTTTATGGTCAATGAGCCTTAAAAAAGCGATGATACTAAAAACCACCAGTGTCTGATATTTCAAAAGAACAAAACAGCACTGGCCTAAAGGTTTAAAACAGAGACAAATTTTGCTGAGATCATCTTGAGGTTCAAATGTCAGATTAAAATGGAATGAATCGATCCCATACTAATTTTAACCTGATCTCCAAGTTCTCTGCATCACCAGGGCCCTTACATAATCATTAAGAATCTCATTTGCAGATGTTGGTGGTCCACCTGAACGTGCTTCTCTCTTCATTAATCAGTGGCCATCTATGAAGCGGTCGTACCATTCCTTTATCTTTGTGGTACTCATTGCTTTGTCCCAAATGTTTGTCGAATCTTGCAGATTTTTTTTCAACTTGAGAATCACCAGTCTTAAAATAAAACTTGTTTCAGTAACACTGTTCCGCTTTTTCCATAATTTTGCCAACTATACAATATCTGACAACTACTACTTACACGTGTTCATTTCTCAACAGCTAGCCAGTGACTGGTTCCTTCCACAGTCATGAAAAAAATCGGGCATGTGCACTGTGCCCTCAAACACAGAGAGCGCGTGAGCCTTGATGCCTTTGCTTGTTTCAACAATAAAAAAAGAGATCAGATACTTTCTGAATAGGCCTCATTTATGAATAACCAATAGCAGGAAGAAGACATAAAATGAGCGACACCCATTTCCATTTAGCCGGCCGCGGTGGTCTAGCGGTTCTGGCGCTGCAGTCCGGAACCGCGGGACTGCTACGGTCGCAGGTTCGAATCCTGCCTCGGGCATGGGTGTGTGTGATGTCCTTAGGTTAGTTAGGTTTAAGTAGTTCTAAGTTCTAGGGGACTTATGACCTAAGATGTTGAGTCCCATAGCGCTCAGAGCCATTTGAACCATTTCCATTTATTTGGAAACAAGCAAAATTATATTACAAATTATTCTGGTCAACACAACAAAAATACCAGGAAAAGACACCATTGTTTTATCTCTTGCTATCAGATGTCATGAATCTTCTGGTTCCACAGTGGATGTACCATATACTGTCACTATTTTTTTTTATTTGCAGCTTTAAAATTTTTAATTCCTGGCAGGGGACAGGGTGTTGAGTGTCCTCTCTCATCATTTTCATCATCATTGACACACAAGTCGCCAAAGTGTCGTCAACTTAAAAATACTTGCAATATGACGGCCAAACCCCAATGGGGATATCCCGGCCAATAAATGCCATACGATCATTTCATTTTGATTTCATTACAATAATTGTTAGGTTATGAGGGATCATGGCTTTAAGATGGCCACCATTGCATTCCACATAGTTAAAATGTTGGAATGACGTTCCTTTGTGTTTTAATGTCGTGTGCCTCTTCTCAGAAGTTCAGGAGGGATTTCAATGTTGATAACTGCACTGTTTATATGCATGCAAACCCAAGTGAAGTGAGTAATACTTTTTTGGAAATTATTATCTGTGTTATGAGTAAAATCAACGAGGAAGGAAATATGGATCACTTAGAAGGAATACAAAGTCAAGAAAATGGGAATATGACAATCTGGTGGAACTGAACATCAAAAACAGAGAGATGGCTGCCTCTGAGACAGAAGTGTTAGTACATCTACTTCCAACACAACAGTTCAACAAACCTCATCAGTAGCAGATCCGTTTGTGATGTTATGTCAGAAATCAGTAACTATAATGAGTGCTAAATTAAGCAATATTGCGAAGACACAGTCAAAACAATTTGAGAACATTTTTAATCACATTGCACAAGGTCTCGATGTGAAATTAAATGAGCAAGCCCAGAGACAAGATTGTCAAATGACAACTAATTTCGAATCTTCAAAGAAAAGTTTAAATGCACAGAAGGAAGACAGTTTTAATAAAGTTGTTAAGGAACAATCAGGCAACATTAGAACAACATTACATCAGGTATCTAAGGAACAGTGAGACCAAATTAAAGCGACGTTAGATAAGTTACGTAAGTAACAATTTGATCAAATCAAAACAACGCTCGATCCGATACCAAAGGAACAATTCAATCACATGAACGTGAATTTCATGGAAATGCGTTCTGAAGTTACGTAATTAAAAGATGTATATCAGGTTATATTGACATGATACAGCAATTATCGAATGACGTGAGTTCGCTAAAAATAGTGCAAACTACAGCGGAAATATCGGTACAATTCGTGACAGCTCAGTTTTAGAAATTAGTTGTGGAGCAACTGGGTAAGATGAAACGGAGTTTTGTCGAGTAACACTAGAATTAGCGAACGAATTTTCGTTCTGGTTAAGGATGCGAGAGACTCAGATTAATGAATCGCTCAACACTGAATTACGTGCTGGTGTACAAAGTGTGAGTCAAGAAGTGGGGTACGAATATAGCATCTCTAATGAGGTAGAAAGAAAGTATTGATACAAATAAAGACCGGGTTTAAGTGCAAAATATCGGGTAGTGGGCTGAACAGGTAAATGTTGAGGTCAACAAGTGGCTCTGGTTGTGTTGTTTTGGGGAAGGAGACCAAACAGCGAGGTCATTGGTCTCAACGGATTAGGGAAGGATGGAAAAGGACATCGGCCGTGCCCTTTCGAAGAAACCATCCCGGCATTTGCCTGGAGCGATTTAGGGAAATCACGGAAGACCTAAATCAGGATGGCTGGACGCGGGATTGAACTGTCGTCCTCCTGAATGCGAGTCCAGTGTGTTAATCGAGGTCAACATCCTATGGCAAGAGATAGCAGCAGTGAAAGGTGCCGTGCAAGATCCATCACCAGTAAGCATTTGTGATGCGACGGATAGCTGCACGGTCTAACTCGCTGCTTCACGAGTGGGAAGGCGTGCCTGTCCCTGGCACGAATCCGCCCAGCAGATCAGTGTCGAGGTCCGGTGTGCTGGCCACCCTGTGGACGGTTTTTAAGGAGGTTTTACAGCTGGTTCAGTGCATGTGGGCTGGTTACCCTTATTCCCCCTCAGTTACACTATGGCGGCGATTGCTGCACAAACACTGTCTTCACGTACATGTACACCATAATTACTCTACCACACAAACATTTGGGGTTACACTCGTCTGGTACGAGACGTTCCCAGGGGGGTCCACTGGGGGCCGAACCGCACAATAACCCTGGGTTCGGTGTGGGGCGACGGTGGGGTGGGTGGACTGCTGTGACCTGTTGTTGGGTTGTGAACCACTGAGGGCTATGGCGGGACGAAGCCTCTCCGTCGTTTCTAGGTCCCCGGTTCAATACATACATAATACACAAGCATATGCGTAGGTGATGTTTTTGGAAATGCACTGTTATGTGACTGACAGTACAAAGAGGAGATGGTTCGGTTAGTCCCAACACAGACAGTGCACTCAGTCAAGTGGGCACAGGACCAACGTTACTGTAGTGCTATTAGAAGAGAGCCTCCTAAAACATAGGGAATTTATGGTGTTTTCTCAGAGAAGAAGTCGCCATATCGTGTTGCATTCATAAGAGGGGTTAGGGCCATATTACCCAGACATGAAGTGATAAAAAAAAAGTTTGTTGCAGCTTACATAGAGTTAGATAGTGTGCTTTGGGCTACAGAAAAACCCGAAAAATGCTAAAGTTATGAAGAATGTGAAAGAGCTTTCTTAAATAAATTTTGGTCAGTATCGCTACAGGAGAAAGCCCTATAACTTGAAACAGAGCAGTTTAAGGAAGTACTTCAAACATTATCCAAACAAAACAAGATAGTGGGATGAACCCATGTCTGGAAAGTAATTTATTAAACTGTTAAAATCGAAGTTTATAGTGCACATGACGGAAAACTAATCCGTGTGAGGGGGTGAATTTAGACCAATTTATGTCCATTCTTGATTAGCTGGACTTAATACATGAAGATTGTTGGATGTTGCGGTAATGGTGGGCAGCTACACTATGGACCTGTGGGTGTAAGCATAGCACCAAAATCGTAAATCCGATTTCAACAGAAAGAGGAGAAACGATCACCAGTTCAACCTACATAGGAACCAGAACTGGTAAAATAGACATGGTAATATGTGGGGGGGTATCACATGGCAAGCAACACAGGACCACCAAAAGTAAATAAGACAAGCATAGAGGACAGGTGGAGACCTAATCCCAGTAATAACCCTAATTGGCCACAGCCAAATCGAGAATGGTGCTGCCACAAAACCAGTCTGTAAGAATAGTGGAGATGACAGAAGATTGCACTCCACTGATCCCAAGCGTGTTGATAAACTAAACGTGACCGTACTTAGCCCTCCAGTGCGTGACGCAGGGTGGAGTGAGGGCATTAGACATAATTTCAGCGTACATATGCTGAGGTATAACGATGACATCGACATTCATCATGAGTTATGCAATGACACCGATGCATGCAAAGAGCAAACGAAAGATTTGGTCCAGACAGCTGTTAGTGTAGTAACAGAAGAAGTTCCATAGTTAGATTTAATGATAAACGTTATGGCAGGCCATTTTTTCAATAAGATCAGTAAGACTATCATGTATCTACTTCGTCGGTGTAGAACTGCAAGATTTCCGAATCTGTTGAGGTCATTATTCCCTTAGAACTCAGAACTACTTAAACCTAACTAACCTAAGGACATCACACACATCCATGCCTGGGGCAGGATTCGAACCTGCGACGTAGCGGTCGCGCGGTTCCAGACTGTAGCGCCTAGAACCGTTCGGCCACTCTGGCTGGCAAAATGTACATTCCTAATCGTTGAAGGCTTAACTGTGAGCTGCATGATTGACCTAGGATTTATGAGTGTGAGGAATAGTACTATTGACCCGCCATGTGCTATGCGGATTTTGACGATTGATGGCAAGGAAGTCACTGTGAATCAGTTAAAAACTGCAGCACAACATGGCAGGTATTGCCAGGGCAACAGGGTAAAAATAACACAGAAGGAATTACTCTATATCAGTGACATACAGTCTCACTGCGTTGATGAATCAAAATTATTATAGCTTAATAACAAGGAAGTGGAATCTAATTTGAACCACATTCAGAGTAAAGTGGCAAAATCATGATGCTCTCTATTAAGATTTTACACCAATTGAGCGGCTTGGCTAGGAAACATGGTTCCTTCAGTGAAAAACTGCTGAACATTCACTCACAATCGTAGACTACAAGACGCAGATTTTATTACAGTAGAAGCTTTCGTTCCTTGGTACTCAAAAGATATACATTGATAAATCTTCAACTCAATTAATCAGTAAATATGTTATTCTCCAAAAACCACAACACATAGACCAAGTCCCAGCAGAAATGACATTAATGTAAGAACAGAATGACACTACCAAACAGACTACTAACCTACAGTTATGTTTTAAATGAGGATAATTTCTTTCAACTACTTGCACATCAAACAATATACGACATTACAACACTAAAACAAATCTCGATAAATTCTTGCCCATAATACGAAGTTATTGAAGGAAATTCTAAAGTATTCACAGGAATTTTTTATAATTAACAAATACTAATAGATGAATGCTTAAAGTTAGCTTTAACCACATTTTTAGTAGTACATTACGGGAGCAAACAAAATCGCATAACTTCCAATCTAAGAACAACACGCTGTCATAAACAAACGCCTACTGATCATTGGCAATTGGTTACAATAACGCTAAGTAAGAGCAAAGCCGTAAAATATCGTCAAGAACTTAAGCCTGGAAAATTCTTGTACCATCATCTCAGGGCATCCAGCTCATTTAAACATTACAGCATCAGAGCCAGAATATATACCATCTCGTTGGCTGGTCAAGAGCGGAAAAATCTGCTGAAGGCCGACTGCAACTACAGAACAGTCCCTGGGTAGCACAGAAACTAGTACTCAGGGTAGTATCATGCCTCTACAACAAACAGAGAACTCAAATACCATACACATCAATACATGTGCCCAGTTAGCATCTGCAAAGTGCACAATCGACAAAACACAGCAGTTCAAAATGGTTCTATCACAAATGTCATACTTGGTGATGGAATATGTCAGCTCTTCCAAAATAGCTTCTTTCGTAATTTCAACTTCCAGAGAAGAAATATGCGAACAGCTGCTCGAACAGAGTGTGGGGTAAGATTAAAACTAGCAGTTAAACCCTTGGAGTGCCCACAAGGATATAAATTCAAAATCCAGTAACTGCAGGGAAGGCACTGTAAAATATGTCTAATGAGATGCGACACCAGCGTTCCAGCTCACCATATAAACGGCTGTCCAACTTTGCTACTGAACGCCTCACACAATGTCCAGACATTGTATCTCATCAAAACAAGACATCTAATCCAGCCTGTGGTGCTCGTTCATTTTCGTCGTCCACACTGGTCTCTCATGACTGACACACACAGAGCTGCTGCTGGCAAAGTTTTCTGCTCCACCTCGGAGCCTGCTCACCAACCTCCCACTCTAGCTAACGTCTTTCGTCCAGCACACTATTTAATAGCCTTTTCCTCACCACAGAGCATGCTCCCTCAAATAACCCACCAGCGATGATGCTGGAGACGATTGCGCCCATTGCAAAATTGATCAGGACGCATCAGCTAATATGCTATACAGACGCTCAATTGGTCAATCTGTTAATGAAGTATGTCAATATAAATACCTGATATTGTAAGCTGGAGAGTGATCAATTAATTCAATGTAAAGAAAGCTTCTGATAGAAAGTTTTTTATTGCCTTGATTTCATTTATGTACACTGGATTACTAGTTTCTACAGGACTAAGCTCTAATCTTCAGGTCCAATGAGTACAGATTATGAAATCATGCTGGGTGAAACTTTTTAAAATTATGATTCTGTTTGAATGGTTTGAAAACAAACATGCAGTTTACCACACAGTATGATTTCATAATCAGTACTCTGTGGATCTGAAGATGGCAGCTTAGTCGTGTCAAAACTAATAATCCAGTGTACATATATGCGATCAACACAATAAAACCTTCATATCAAACTCTTTCTTTACATTAAATACATCAGTATCTTTTCTGAAAAACCAGGGATCAGTATGGGCTATCAATACAACATGGAGGTAGTCCCTCACAAGATCCACTTACTCCATCCTATGGACAAAACATAAAGCCATAAGGAGGGAAAGTAGAAAAATACTAGATTCGAGGGTAATTGAAACATCTCTTTTATCTTATTGTAGTCATTTGCTAGCAGTTGGAAAGCCAAATGGACAAGTGCACTTGGTTTTGGAAATAACTGTACTGGTACAAACAACACATGAGGTACTCAAGCAGCAAATCCCAAAATTTTATGGCATTCGGTCTGTAACTAGTCTCAATCTGAGGGTGTTATCCTGACAGAGCCTTTTATCAGAGAATTCCAGGAAACATACAGCTTTTATTTATGGAGCAAAAATTATCATCAGTTTAGGCCAATTCCGTTTTCCCTAAACATCAGGGCCAGAGTTGTTATTACAGCACTGGTCACAGTAGTGGGACCAGAGTTGCTCAACAAAGCAACACTCAATGTAGATGAAAGCCATTAGAAATTTTCCATCACCAAAACACTGAAACAATTGAAAGATTTTCTCGATTTCACCTTTTTCTTTAGAAGATTAGTGTCACAGCAATTATTGAACAGCAATAGTTTATTGAAGTTATTAAGGAATAATGCTCCATGGTACTGGATAGAGGAATGACAGGTAACATTGAATAAAATTAAAGATGTGTTAGTCAATTCAAAAACATTACACCTAGTGGTCATGTGTAAGCATTTTTACATTGCTGCAGACGCTACATATTTGGGTCCTGGATTATATTATTTCAAACTGTAGAAGAAAATAGAAAATCCAAGTTACACATAATAGGTTTTACCATCAGGGTGTTAACAGAGTCTGAAAAGTAATATTCAGCAACGTAATTATAGGCTCTAGCTGTGATCTGGGCTTTTAGAAAATTTCATTATTACATATATGGAAAACACATAAATGTGTATTGCGATCACAAGACTTAAACCTTTATTCGGAGCTGTAAATTGTTACTACTACCTTTAGTCAGATGATGCCTATTGTTGGCTGGATCCAGCAGAGGTTCGAGTACCCCCTTGGACATGGGTGTGTGTGTTTGTCCTTAGGATAATTTAGTTAAGTAGTGTGTAAGCTTAGGGAATGATGACCTTAGCAGTTAAGTCCCACAAGATTTCACACACATTTGAACATTTTTTTTGGCTGTTGTTGCAGTAATGTGACTTTAAAATATTACACATAAGTGGCAAGTATAACATTATAGTCGATGCTTCGTCTAGATTATTCGAAGATCTGCCAGAGTTTTCAGAGATAATGGAACAGGAGCCCAATTGTATTTTGTACAAAATTACAAATGCGAAACACAAACATCATTATTAAGACATGTGTTATAATATAGGAGGCATTCAGGCAAACTACCTGGAAGGCTCAGAATAAAACAAGAACTAGTACAAAACGCTTCATAAAAACTGGCACATTACAGCTAAAATCATAACAATCTTCTATATCACATGCACAGTCGTACTAGTGTTCTAAGGTCTGTACATTCTCCAACAGAATGACAGGAAAATTTGATCTGGTATATACACTATGCTTGGGGGCATTTTGGAGCTTCAAAATGTCCATACAAGATAGGTAACACTCTTATTTTTCAGATATGTGCTGGAAAATACAACAGATTATGCGAACTTGTCTGACCTGCCCGAAAACAAAGCCACTAAACGAAAGTAAGATAGTGAATTACATGCTATTCCTACAGGAGAACCATTAGAAACCATATCGATTGAGGTTGCAGGCCCTTTACCATTGGCTAGGGAAAGAGTCAAGTACTTCATACCCATGTAGCGTCTGTTTTCTAAATATGTCATAATTTATGCATGAAGTCAGTGACAGCTGCATCCATTATTAAAAGAATTTCAAGCAACTACATCCAGCCATTTGGCAAGCTGCTAGCTCTTTTATCTGAGAATGCATCTAATTTCACATGTAAAAAATGGAAAAATTTCTAGAGGAAAATTGAATAAAACGAATTTTAATATCCAAGTGTCATCTATAAAGTAACCTCACAGGTAGGTTATTTACAAAATTCTATGGATTTGTACACATCAAACAAAGAAAAGAAATGGATAGAATACCTAGACCCCTTTGAAGAAATATTCTATAATGTACCTCACAACCCACAACCTGAACACCAGTGGAGATATTCTTGGCCAAAAAGGAAAAAAAAACGAATGGTTAAACTTGTTGCCACAATTACAGTTGTCAATGAACTGTACTCACACATCCACATCATACTTGAGAGTCACCCTCCCGGTGTTGACAGAGAAATACGATATTGTAGTGCCTGGGTTATTCTATTGACAAATGCAAAGGTCCTTTGGGCATGCACGCATGTCCAAAAGCATTTTGCATCGTATCAGAGTAACAAAGGCACTGCAATATCATATTTCTCTGCCAATACCAGGCAAGTGACTTTCAAGTACAATGTCTAACTTGTACAGGAATATACGTAATGGAAGTGGCGAGTACAGGTCGTAGAGCTAGGTTAACAACACATAGAGGTTTGGGTCTGACTGTGAGTCGTGCATGGAGCTCCAGATCAGAAGGCGACTGCTCGTGATAAGCGGGAAATCTGGGTTCGAGTCGTGATTTGGCACAAATTTTCATTTTCATCATTCCATTCTACAGCTGATGGGTGTCCTTACTCACAACTGCAAATACACTGAATGTACATATTCTATGATGTTCCTGTGACATGGCATTCCATCCCTAAACTGCCTCCTTTTCAACCAGACCACCCACGCACATCATTTGCAATTGGTTAGACTGTTCTGGCTAGCTATGATATTGTAAATGATGCTTTTAAATTTTCCACCGTATTAACCAGTGGTGGTGACTACGGGTACACCACCGGTGATGTGTTTAATCACCTCCACTCAGCGACAAATTTGGTGCAGCAAAGGCTGTTTTGCTTCAACAATTGTCCAAAATGCATGGACAATACATATAGCAGGTTTCTTATTCAGAGAATCTGAATGGGAGAACACTTCCCCAGTTCTGGAGATACTGATGCGAGTTAAGAGATCCAGTGCTCATGCCAAATGACACACTTCAGACTGTGTGGTTAAGTAAATTGTCTCCACAAATATAGGCTTCCATGATTTTTCGTGATGGTGATACATCAGAAGTCAGGTTGCACATCACTTATATAATTTTTGCACTCCCACAACAGCTGCATTGCTACAATTTTGAGGTAGAAATAGCTATGATGGTTTCAGCCCAAGGTGGAAGTGTGTTGCCAAAGGGAGTCAAGTGCATATGGAGTGACACGACAGTGATGTCGCATGTAAACAACAGGCTGATCACTGGTGCTTTGCACTGGAGCAGTCCTCTGTGGGGATTTTGCACCTGAACAATTTCGACTGCGTGAAGTAGCCTTAGAGTTAGTAGTTTCTTTAATGTTTTATTTCATCTTTGCTTTGTAACTGATTCAGTCTGTTCTTGGTATCTGATTTCTGCTATTATGCCTGTGCTTGTGTCTGAGTTTATAATAACGGAGTATCACCACTTTGATGATCCATCTATGAGTGTTATTCTGGATACTGTAGTGGCACTGCTCATCATGCCTCCTCTTTTTCCGTGAAATATTGAAGAACATGATACACAATTATTTAAAGTCATGGAAATTATGATTCAGCATTATAATTGCACTTACTGTTTTTCACAATCATTCAAAAAGATAAAACTGGTTTAAATGCTTTCACTTATGAAATATTGTATGTATATCTTTGGTTAAGAAACATCGACTATATGTGCATATCTTTATATATATTTGGATTTGCAAACAAGCAGTTTACATTGTACACTGTACAATAATGGAGGCAGTTGTGTGCTAATGGAGTAACACAATATTTATTTGGTGTCTGTGTAATGTACGCTGGGCAGTTATAAAGCAGTATATAGTTGGAGTCTCTATGTTGCCGAGCAGTGATATGGAAGCAGACATGAGGTTCTGGACTGTACATTCACTTTGTAAATTATTTTATTAAATTGTGAACAAATATTCAGACTGTTTTGCAGTGAAGAATTTGATATCCATAGAAAGTTGACAGGAAGAAAGTAATCTGCTTCATAATATTATTTCAGTGTACATATGTTCAAGCAACAATCCATCTATCTCACAACAAGTAGGATCTGACGTCTAGATGAACAACCAAACAAGGATTTCAACATCATTGAGCACAGAATTAAGAAAATAAAAGCGAAATATTATTGTTCAGCATCCACTTGCTCATACCAACTAGCAGTTATCACACAAATTCGTGCATAGTTAGTAGATGATGAAGTTTCTTGGGTGGGTCAGAACTTGGGGTCTCTATGACCAGGATAGAAATAAACATACATATGGACTGAAATGTTGTGTATTAGCAAGAAATTACGGAAAATTGACATATTGGTAACTGAAACAAAAAGAAAGTTTTTCCAAATGAAAGAGAGCAATTATGAGGGACAATAAAGGAACTGATCTAACCAACATTGGCAATGCAGATGTGAACTTAGCTAGTAATTTTTATTTTCTTTTTATTTTTCTTGTGTGTATGTGTGTGTGTGTGTGTGTGTGTGTGTGTGTGTGCATGTGCGTGTGTGCGTATGTGAAGCACATTTTTTAAAAATGACAATATTAGAGCCAAAGTTGGAGTGATGTCAGATATTGCAGACATGGTTGCAACAATCAAGAGGGAAGATGAATCATCTGAATCAGTGGAACAGGGATATTCAGAATTAAAAAGAATGATAAAAGAATTTACTTACTCAGTTAACCACTCTAGTCAGGAAATGAGGAATAATTTAAAAGATATTTAGGTTTAAAATTAAGAAACAAGGAATGCCTTGAAAATAGTAGACTAATCGGTTGAACAAAGTAAACATCTCAAAGGAAATACACATCATTCACAAATCTGAATGAAGAAGTAAGAACAATAATCAGTGAAATTAATGAACTTACAAACAAAATTTTTTTGTTGCACTTGTGGCCTTAATTGTAGAATCAAGCAGTAGTGTCAAAAAGAATTCAGTAAATTAGTGAACCTTAAACGAGAATTCTGTAGAAGATGGTGTGATTTTGAGGGAATAGACAATTTTCCTGAAAATACCATAGATGACCTTGTTATTAAGGCAGATTGTTTTCTTGTAGCAGAAAACGAAATTTCAACATTAGATGCAGAAAGTCTTGCAGAACATAAATTTAGCAACAAAAAGACTGTTTGGAAACGATTTTCAAAACTCTGTGAAACATTAAAGCTTGATTGGCTGGAGGAGTACTTGAAAATATTTTGTGACAATTTAACATTAACTGGAAAGAATTTAATGTTAATGAAGTATGCTGTGATGTCACATTTAGAGTCTTTCAGTTTGCTGAAAGAATAGCTGAACAAAACTTTGCAGTAAAAGTAAAGGAAATGAATACTGAGATACATGTACGTAAAGTAATGCATATGCTTTTTAAACAACTACATAGGCATGATGTGCCTTTTACATTAGTAGAGAGATAGTTTGGGAAACGTAACAATACAATTATTTCTGAAGTTAACTTCATAATGGAAGTCGCCAGAAGATGTCTTGCTGAGAAAGATCAGGGGGCCACCAGATAAGAATAATTTATGAATGAACAAAAGTGATGCTGAAAAGAAAATTTCTGGTCCTATTAAGCTATACTGTGTAAATGAAATAATGGCACACACAGAACATTTTACATTTGAATCTACATAATAGTAGTGTTGGTACTGTAAATTGATTATCTAATGCTTTTGCTTTAATTATGTCTGCTGTTTATGATTTGAATTCCTGAGCTGGGGACTGGTAAGCGCCACCAGTCCCCTGTCACCGTAAGCTCTGAGCATACTTCAGCGACCACCGTGCGGCGCGGCGGTGGAACGTTGTGTGTCTCAGGGAATGGGGATCTTGGCTTGACCGCCCGGATCGCGAGGATGGAATAAACCTCTATAAAAAAACCCTCAATCTCAAGGTGTGCTGCGCGCTGATGAGATGCATGGCTGTTGAGGTGGAACAGTCGATAGCGGGCAACCTCTGGGGAACCTGCCGCACCTCAGTTGTATAAGGCTTACCTAGGCATGCGGGGCTCTGTCTAGGTGGACTTCTAGTTCCCTAGCTGCTCGTGGGACCGAGATGGATCCTTCGAAATCCTCTTTTCTTCCTCCCAGCGGAAAGGGTGGGCCGCTGGAAGGTTCTAACACCCAGTCTCTTAAGAGGGCCCGTGCAGTCAGTCCCCCTGACTCCGGCGCTTCTTTGAACAGTCCAGTCTTAGGTAACAGAATGCATTCTGGTAATCCAAATGTGTTTCTCATTGTGAAACGGAAGGAGGGTAGTTTCGAGAAGGTTTCGCCCTTCTATATACAAAAGGGATTGGAGGGAATCTGTGGCTCCTTAAAATCGGTGAAGCGCTTACGTAATGGGACCTTGCTAGTGGAAACTTCCACTTCCCAGCAAGCAACTAACCTCCAATCTGCTAAAAGCCTTGGAGAGTATGCCATAGACACTGAACTGCACAGCACCTTGAACTACAGCAAAGGTGTTGTGACATGCCGGGATCTAGTTGACATTCCCAAGGAAGAACTGCAACGTGAGTGGGCTCCAGAAGGTATCGTTGATGTCCAACACATAATGAAGAGGGTTGATGGCACTCTTGTCAAATCCGACTCCTTTATTCTGACCTTCAGTAGCACAAAGCTTCCTGAACATGTTAAAGCTGGCTTCCTTCGCCTTAGTGTGAGGCCTTATTTCCCGACCCCAATGCGCTGTTTCAAATGCCAGCGTTTTGGTCATACCACCTTAGGCTGTAAAGGCGAAGCGACTTGTGGAAACTGTGGTCAGGCTGCTCATGAAGGAGTTGGTTGCTCGTCTCCGGCTAAATGTATTAATTGCTCTGGGAACCACCCTGTTTGGAGTAGGGACTGCCGAATATTTTTAGAGGAACGCAAGGTCCAGGAAATAAAAACAACCAAGCGTATCCCCTATGGTGAGGTCAAGAAGATCTATAAGTCGATGCAACCTCCCACATTTGCTACATCTTTTGCATCCCTGGTTCAGAAGCCTACTCCAAAAGTCGATGCCTCAACGCAGACTGAGGTGGTGAGTGTTGGCACTAACACCTGCAGCTGTCAGTGCACTTGCAACGCAGCCAGTGTTTCAGAGCCAGTAGCCCCTACTCGAACGGCAGACAAAGGTACAGTGGCGAACCTGGGCCAGGCCCTGGCGCCTCCAACAGCTGAGGCTGTTCCCAAGCCCAGTGCGCCAATTACCACACCCACATCTCTGTCCGGCACATTTTAACAGACTGCATTTTATACCGTGATGCAAGGGCAGAAGCACAAGTTGATGGGGATCTGCCCTATGTTTTAGCTAACGATGAGACGTGTGTGTCTAGGGTTTTTAAGTTTTGTGATGCGTCTGGACTCTGGCCTAAACTTTTAGGCTGGAGGTTTTAGTGTATTGCAGAGTGGCTGACTCCTCCCTTTTTTCCTTGCGGTCAGCCAGCCACTTCCATCTGCTACATTGTTTTAGCACCCTCTACCTTTTTCTTCCCGTGTTGTTCATGTTTTACTGTTGACGCCCTGCTTCATCCCACGCTTCGGTGTGGGTGAGCACATGTTTTTCAATGATTGTTCCCCGTGTGTTCTGTTCCGTTATATGTAAATGTTCTGAGTTTTTTTCTTCACACCAGTCTCACTATGATACTGAACGGGCGCTGAAGACCTTGCTGTCGTGCGCCCACACAACCCTTCCACTACTACTCCACTACTACTTATGATTTGAACTACATTGTAGTATGATTAGTAGTAGAAAATGAAGCAAACTATGACTTCCAGTGATTTCCATAAAGTAATTAATTACATTGTGCCATATTTTGTTATTCTGTCTAGACTGTGAGAAAGCTTTGAAGAATAAACTGTTGTCATTATTTAAAAACAATATTATGCTGATCATACACTAGAATATGCAATTTACTGTTCTGATGGGAAACATTACTGAATTTTTTTGTTAGATGTGGTTTAAAATTGCCATGTTTTATATTATAGAAAAATACTGGTAAATGAAATCTAAGATTACATCAAATGTTATTACAGTATCTATGTCGGAAATACTTTCTGGGTATTAATGTCATTTAGTGTCATTTGGATTTCTTTGTTCTTCTGTTTCACAGAACTGTTTATGCATGTCTTTGGATACATTTGGAAATATATTTTATGTAGGACTTGTTCTTTACCACTTGGTGGCAGCATTTGAACATGGTTGTTACGAAAAACTTAATCAACAGAAAGTATTTTGCTATAAGTGTATAGTATATTAACATGAGCTCACATTAAATAGCTTTCTATGCAATTCCAGCTATGTCTATGTACAAAATGCTGTTCTTAGAAAGAGTTCTTCAGACCAGATACATACTGGAAACTATACACAAGATAGAAGTCAGGAAAGGTCTGAAGCAGATACTGCATGGTGAATAATGTACATGGTGTGGCCAGAATATTTTGATTTATTTTTGAATTGTGGAGGATATTATTGTTGTACAGTATCTATGTATATTGAGAAATGAAGTCATTAAGATGATGTGGTGATGATGATGTACTGGGGTTAATAAGAGATATATGTTTTGTGACTATGATAAAGTTGAAGTTAGGGAACTATATTATGATTTACAGTGTAGGGAATGATGTGAAATTAATAATGTACTTACTGTAGCTCTGATAACTAAAATACCAACTGCATTAATTTTTAAGGTAAAACCATGTGATGGGATAGTAAATATACAGAAATCATGGAGAATTACTGTAATAGAAAAACGTCTGCTGACCCATATTTTGGACCAACTGTTTGATAAGACAAGTCTGATTGTTTAAAAAGTGAAAAGGATAGAGAAAATTCTCAAAGAATTGTAAAGGTGAAAGAAAAAGAGAAAGAACTGAATGTTTTCATTTAGTCATCAAATGTTGAAAATTGCTTTGTTATTTAAGAGATTTATGTACATATGTGTAACTACTATTATTTTAATTAGTTCACCTGCAGTATGTCAATTTTGTTTGAAAATGAATCCCCCCATCCCAGAGAAATAGGAGGGTCGTTCCGAAAGTAATGCCTCCTATTTTTATTCATGGAAACTACAGGAAATACGTAAATCTCAACAGCACAGCTATATAGAGCAATATTTCTGCTGTGGACAGTCATTTTCCCAGATCATCACTATAGTTCCTTATGCACTTTTACCAACGATAAAACAGAGCCTGCATGCTGCACTTGTAAAAATCGGAACCAGCTGAGGCTAACCACTTCCTTACAGCTTCGACCACAGCATCCGTGTCTTGAAAATGTTCGCCATGTAGTTCATATTTCAGAGGCCCAAAGCGATGGAAGTCTGAAGGCGCTCAATCGGGACTGTACAGTGGATGTGGTGAGACAGTCCAGCCGAATTTTGCAATGAGTTGAGTGGTTGCAAAACTGGTGTGTAACCTGGCATTGCCATTGGTCACCACCGCCAGATCCCCGTTCAGCTCCAACCTCTCCTTCCCGACCCTACCGAACACCTGACCTTAGTCTCTTCTTCCCCGGCCTTACCGTTACCTGCGCCACCATCTATGTCCACCCTAACGCCCCTATTCCCTTCGACATCCTCTCCCGCATTGACCGTACGTTCTCCTCCTACGTGATCGCCGCCGACCTTACCATCCATAGTGGCATCGGTTCCTCTCCTCCCTTCAAGGCGACCTCATCCCTATCCCTCAGCACACCCGTCCCGAATCCAACTCCACTCCCTATGTTATCCTTTCCTCCCCCAACCTCCTTGGCCGCGTAATGGTGGATGTCCTGGAGCCTATTGGTAGCGACCATCTCCCTGTCCTCCTTACCGTTTCAGACGGTCGTCGCCCCCGCCCTGACCCTCGTCATGACCCTCCCCCTAAGTACATCCATGACTATTCCTGTGCCAACTGGGATGCCTACCGGGATACCCTTTCCACCCAGGTCGATAGCCACCCCTTCACCTACCACCACCCTGACGATGTAACCCATGCCGCCTCCTTTCTCCAGCAGACCTTGTCTGAAAACGCCGGGACTGGCGACAGACATGCACCCGTTTAAATGCTACCCTACCTATCAACTCGTCGAAGTTCTGGTCAGCCTTCCGTCGCCTTACCGGAACTAAACCCTCCCCCTACTATCCTCTTCTCCATGATGATCACCCCTTCCCTGACTCCCTTAGTAAGGCCAATCACTTTACCTCTTATCTCTCCAATGTCTTTTCCATCCCCGATGATCCCCAGTTCGATTACCCCCTCTTCCCGGACGTCCACGATCGAACTGATACCTCTGTCCCTCCCCTCGCTCCTGGCTTCCAGTACTTGGACAACATTGCACACACGGAACTCAATGCCCCTATCACTGCACAGGATCTCATTGCTACACTCCGCACGAATCGCAACACCGCTCCTGGTCATGATCGTGTCACCTACCGTCACCTTCGTGAATCTCCTGTCTCTTTCCTCTCCACCCTGGCCAGGCTCTACAATGTAGTCCTGTCCACCGGTTACTACCCTGACCTGTGGAAAACCTCCCGTATCCTGATGTTCCTTAAACCTGGCAAACCGCCGTCCGCCGTCTCCTCCTACCATCCCATCAGCCTTACCTCGGTCTTCAGCAAGGTCCTGGAATCTATCCTCACCCACTGCATCCACCAGCATCTCCGCCAGCACCGCCTCCTTCCCATTACCCAGTGCGGCTTTCGGCCGTCCTCTTCCGACGATCTTCTCCTTCACCTCACTCATCTCCTTTCCGACCAGCTTAATTCCCATCGCTCCGCAATATTCCTCTCCCTGGACCTCGAACGAGCTTATGACCACGTATGGCATTCCGGTCTCCTCTTCAAGCTCCAAACCTTCGCTCTTCCCATTACCTACGTCCGTCTGATCGGCTCCTTTCTCTCCCACCGTCCTTCCTACGTCACCATCCATAACACCGACTCCTACACCTTTTTCCCCTCCGCCGGTGTGCCCCAAGGCTCCGTCCTCTCCCCCCTTCTGTACCTTTTGTATACGGCGGACATGCCGCCGCCGTCACCCCCCGTCCACCTCCTCCAGTTTGCCGATGACACTGCCTTCCTTGGCCTTGCCCCCACCCTGCAGCGCTCCCAACACCTTCTCCAATCCCATCTTGACCGGTTCACCGCGTGGTGGAACCAGTGGTTGCTCAAGGTCAATCCCTCCAAAACCCAGGCGATCATTGTAGGCAAAACCACCCCTTCCTTCCGCCTCCTTGATTTCTATCTTACCATCTATGGCCGTCCTATCGCCCTCACTACAACCCTTAAGTACCTTGGCGTCACCCTCGACCGTCGCCTCTCCTGGACTCCCCATCTCCGGACAATCCAAGCCAAGGCACGCTCCCGACTCCGTCTCCTCAAGCTCCTTTCCGGCCGTACGTGGGGTCTGGACCCCTCCACCATCCTCCACACCTATAAATCCCTCATCCGCCCTATCCTTTGTTACGCCCATCCGGCCTGGATCTCCGCCCCCTCTACCTTTTATAAATCCCTCCAAATCCTTGAACGCCATGCTCTCCGCCTCACCTATCGCATCCGTCTCCCCTCCCCCACGCGGATGCTGTATGATCTCATCCCCTTCCCCCACCTCCTCCTTTTCCTTGAAAGGATACGGATCCTGTACACCTCCCGCAAACTCGATCCTCCTCATCCACTTGTCTCACCCATTCTCTCCCACCCCCGCTCGCTGCCACACCTGTATTCCCACGTCCCACCCGGTCTCCATCTCTCCACCCTCCTCACCCTCTCCCAAGGTGGCTTCCGACAGCTCCCCCTCCCTGATGATGTCCTCCTCCCCTCCATCTACCCCTCCTATCAACTTTGATCCTCCCCCCCACTTCCTGTGTCCTTTCCTTTAGGCACCCTCCCTCCCTTCTCTTTTCTTTTCCCCCATCCCCTCCCTCCTTCACTCTTCCCCCGGGCTTCCCCTCCCCCTTCCTCCCTTCCCCCTATCTCCCCTGCCCATGGCATCTTCTCTCCCCTTTCCCTCTCCCACCCCCTCTCCTCCTCTCTTGGCAGGTCCCCGGATTCGTACACAGTTATTGAACATTCGCGCGCCGGAGATCAACGCCTCGTGTTCTGTGTGTGCCGTTGTTTTGTGCTTAAGTGATTCAGTGTTATTCGTTTTGTACACCTACGTTCACGTGTGACAATTTTCGTCTCTGTCTGTGTCCAAGTGTCTGAACAATTTTATCTTGGACTCTACGCCCATGATCGGCACCTTGTATTTTAAAAAGTGTTTGTCTCTGTTTATATGTCCACCATGTTTTTTCTCTAAATGTCTTCATTTGTATATTTTGTTTCTCTGCGGCCAAAGAGCGGCGTCGTATGCTGCTGCAGGCCTGCCTGTAATACAGGTTTCAAAATAACAATAAAGAAAAAAAAAGAGAGGGAGGCAGTTCTGCAGTCATCTGGCACGCTAACCCTGTGTCGGACGTCGCCAACCTCCGAGCTTAATTTAATTCGAGAATGCCGAGAGGGCAGTATTACTGAGAAGATATGCTCGGGTTCGCGAGGTCGATGGTAGCTGACTAGTAGAGCTTAATATGCCATACAAGCTGTCACCATTCGGAGTACTGCAAATGAGGAGATCCGAACGTAAGGGAGAGCGGAAATAGTCTTGTATACATTGCAGGGGACAGAATGTGTACTTTCAGGTCATCTGGGCAAGTAGAGATTTGCCCTTTGATGGGTTAGTGGGAAGAGACTTCCTGGACCAGCACCGCGCAATTATTGACTGTGCAGGCAAAAGGCACGAAATGTGAGATGAACAAGCCGAGTTGCAAGTGTAACACCCCA
The DNA here is from genome assembly GCF_023864275.1 of Schistocerca cancellata. Classification (NCBI taxonomy): domain Eukaryota; kingdom Metazoa; phylum Arthropoda; class Insecta; order Orthoptera; family Acrididae; genus Schistocerca; species Schistocerca cancellata. Next base: position 1,094,919,092 of record NC_064627.1, read on the forward strand.
CCTGTCACTTGTCTGGTTTTGGTGGGTGTTCACTCCAGGTAATTGACTAACAGCTCAACAGAGAGTGCAAAACTGCCGCAATGTCGGATAACGCAAAGAAAGTAATAAGGCCCTGTGACTCCTGACTGAACTGCGATGGCAGTGTTGACATTAATTGATTCAGAATTGATCCCTTTTAATTAAAAAGGGGTGCACATTGATGTTATATTCAGCTATTGAACACCAGATGCAAATGTTGAACATAAAACTAATTAAGAAAGTGACTTGGGATTTCAACTACTTGACTGAAAACAGATGCAGTCGATTAGCACAGATTTATTTTAACTCACGACCTCCACAATCATCACATTACATGACTCTCCTAACAGGCAGTGGTAATAAATTGCGTTTATGTGGAGTAAAGCGCGATAAATCAAAATTAATTCCTATCGACTGACCCAGGCGTAATGCAAAGTGCGAGAAGAATTCCCCCAATACACGGCCCATGAAACTCTCATGGAAACTTTGCTGACATGATCCAACAAATTAATCAGTGGCCTAATTCAAGCCGGAGCAGGTGCAATATCACCGAATTTAGCGTGGCGGGGCGTCGTTGTTGTGCGGACGTCGGCCGACCTCGTGGTCCTGCAAGGCTGCGCTCGTCTATTCACTTCTAGCTATCTTGCTCAGTACATAGCTGAACGAAAACTTTCTATCTCCAAGCTCAATCGTTCCGTTTGCTAAGTCCTAAACTGCAGAGATCCTCACTTTCTCTCAGGCAAGCTGAGTAAAGAACGCCACATTCGCACTCTAGGCAAGCTGGGAGCGGAAGACTTCTACTGACACTTCTGCCAGTCCGCTCTTCACCTCGGTTTCCCCTCCAGCAAAATCACTTACGCCAATTGCAGCGCCAGTCGCATTAATTATGCGTTGCTTCCCAGCGCCGACCAATGCCTGCTCTGGGAAGTGAACAAATTCCCACAATATTTCCCTTCCTCTCAACTTCTGCTATTTGGCTCCTCCCAGGCCATCCATCAAGGTTAGCGTCTGCACAAAACACCAATTTTTCCGGAATTCTCACTACCAGGAGAGTACTTCAGATTTCTTGGTCCTACGTTCCCATCGCTCTTCACCTGATTTACTTCAGACTCTGCAGACCGTGAATTCAGCGTGAAGTTACTATAGTCACGAACACGCATATTTTGGCCTCTGTTGACCGCTCCACCATAGCTTTGCGCGGCTTACTCGCATGTTTCACTGAAAACGGGACGACGGACATTTATCAACAGGCGTACAAGTTCTCTGTCTGCTTCCCAGTACACCACACCAGCATGGGGTCAACCACCCACTCACTGTCACTCATCTTAAGGCAGCTGGAGGGCGCGCCCCGTTACTGCTTTCTCAGAGCTTGAGCCGCCCTAAGCTGCCTATTGTCACTTCCTTTCGCCGGCCACAGTCAACTCTGTATACTTCCCTGGGATAAACTAGCCTCCAGTAAATCGACGCGTTTCCACAAAGTTTTCATGTCGTGTGAATTACTTTAAAACCATAACCTGACATTAATTATTCCAATACGTCCATACTACACCCTCTACAAGATGCATTGTGCCTTGTCAGTCTTTTTTGTTCAGCCCTACCGTTCGCTCAACGTGAGTTAGGTGATCTTTAATGACTTCATGCAAGGGGCACAGTTCTTGCCATCTTACACTAGAGGCAGACAAATATGCAACAGTAGCCAAACTGAGGATGACGCCAAACAGAAGCGCCAGTACAGGACATATAAAAAATGTCTCTGAGCACTATCGGACTTAACATCGGAGGTCATCAGTCCCCTAGAACTTAGAACTAGTTAAACCTAATTAACCTAAGGACATCACACACATCCATGCCAAAGGCAGGATTCAAACCTGCAACCGTAGCGGTTGCGGGGTTCCAGTCTGAAGCGCCTAGAAGCGCTCGGCCACACCGACCGGCCAGGACATACAAGATATGATATGAGGAACAGGGAACTGCGATCTAGCAAGAGTGCACCGCAAGGTACCGTGACCAATCGGGACGGGATTATCAAGTGGTGGAGGAGGTAGGGCGAAGTGTGGACGGTGTGGTGGGGTTGGAGGAAGGTTTCATTGAGGAGGAAGGCATCCACGCAGTGGGTGGCAAGGGTGTGCAGGAAGAGGTTCTTGTTGGCAGGAAGGGAGCGGATGTTGTTGAAAAGGATACGGTGCTGTCGCACCATGACAGGGATTTAAACGAGGGTGTCAAGAAGGGAGAAGGTGAAATGGGCCTGGTTGTTGGAGTAGGTGGCGTACATTTTGAGTTGGAAAACGGAACGGGCGCCGAGGGAGATCTGTTGGAGGGTGTGCGGGCGCTGAAAAGGATGAACATTCTGAAGGACGATGGGAGGAATCTGATGATGTCCTCAGCAGTAGGGGGTGGGCGAAAGGAATTGCCGGGAGGGGTGGGGGCATCCAGAGGGCGGACAGGAACGGTGAGTTCAGGAGTGGTAGGAGGGGGTCGGGCCTTACCTTTCTGGGAGTAGGTAGGATGAGGGAGGTTACAGGTGTTGCAGGTGGGGGGGGGGGACTGGAGATTGGGGCACTGCCGTAAAAAGTGGGCTTGCCTACAATGCGGGCAGGTGTGGGCCTCGCGGTACTCAGATGTCGGGTGTGCATTATACCGCAAGCACCTTTGGCAGTGGAGGGATTGAGGAGGGGAACGGGAGGGGTCATCTTTATAACGTTGGTTAAAAAGGAGGGCACCCTCCTTCAGGAGACGGTCTATGGAGGGGGCGTGCTCAGAAAAGACCCGCATAAGGCGGGTGGGGCCGGCAGCATTGTGTATGCGATGGACCGCACGCACCTTCAGATGGGGATGGGCCTGAAGCTCCGCCAACACCTCCTCCTCCGTGATCGTCGGACTAAGCCGAGTGATCACGGCGGTGAGGGTCGGCGGGTGATGCGGGGGTTGGGGTTGGCGGGAGAGAGGCAGGGAAGGAGCAGGGGTGAGGGAGGCATAAGGGCCAAAGCGGGGGACAGGGATGCGGGAAAGGAGGTTGGTGTGGAGGCTAGGGCTAGGGGAGGAGATGAGCACTGAATCACGGCGAGGAGTGAGGAGGAAGATGGGGGCACCAGGAAAATTCTGGCAAAAGAAGAGGGTGAGGTTCCGGGCTTCAAGAAGCGAGGGATCAGGACGGGAGAGGAGGTAGCGGTAGGAGGAGGGGGTGGAGGAGGAGGAGGAGGAGGGGCAGGAAGAGGTGGGGAGACATCCATGGCATCATGGGTGGGGGAAGAGGGATGAGGCAGAGCCTTTTTGGGAGTAGAGGAGGCAGGGGTGCCACTGGGGCGCTTGACGGCGATGGAGGAGGTGTGGGGGATGGGAGCGACTGGAAGGTGGCGTGGAGTGGCAGGTCCCGGTGCTGGAGGCGGCGCCGGAGATGGTGAGGGCGATGGTGAAGGCGACGGTGAAGACGATGACGATGGAGACGAAGGGGAGAGTGGAGCGTGGGCCATAGCCCTCCGGGCGACCACCCTAGTGGGGGCCGCAGAAACAGAAGGAGCAAAGAGAGGGAGTGGAGGGAAGGGATCAGAGGAGGCACGGGAGGGAGGAACCGGGGATGGGGCGACAAATAGTGAGGGAGATGGGAGAGTGAGGAGTGGGGGGATGGACTGAGGGGGGAGTGATGCGGCACACCACGTGATAGTGGTGGCGGCGGCGGAGGGGGATGTGTATATGATGGCAATGGTGGTGGCAGTAGTGGAGGTGGTGGGGGTCCACATTACGAGAAGGGGAAAAGCACAGGACAGGACAAAGAAGGCGACGAGAAACACAGGGGAGAAGGGACGGAGAAACTATGTAGGAGACTGGGACCGAAGCTCCACTCTGCTACTGCTGGCAGGGGAGGCGACCTGGCTGGCCGGCCGGTGGGGATGCTATTGCTGCTGCTGCTGCTGCTGGACGCTGGCTGGGACCGCAGCTGGACGCTGACTGCTGGCTGGGACCGCTGCTGGACGCTGGCTGCTGGCAGGAAACGCTGCTGGACGCTGACAGGAACCGCGGCTGGCTGCTGGACGCTGGCTGCAGGCTGCTGGCAGAAACCGCTGCTGGCTGCTGGCTGCTGGTGAGGACCGATGCTGGCTGGACTGCTGCACGTAGACGGGCTGGCTGGCACCTGTAACACCTATCGCTTCGATTGGTACCGGAATAGCACAATCGAAGGGCGGTATTCAAACGAATTACCGCCGGAGATCTCCCTCTCTTCAGCCCGTACCCTCTTTATAATGCCCACCAACTTTGTAGGCGATTCCCTGCGGCGTACATAGCGGTCACATGTGTAAGCATTACCATATTTGTGGCAGATAACGGGGCGCATACGCTTCCCTCTCCGTGTGTGTATAGCCTGGTGCCAACATGGCGCTGTTTGGGTAAACGATTGAGCAAATGTTTCCGCCGCCTTCACAAAACAGGTTCAAAAATAGTTCAAATGACTCTGAGCACTATGGGACTTATCATCTGAGGTCATCAGTTCCCTAGAACTTAGAACTACGTAAATCTAACCAACCTTAGGATATCACACACATATATTCCCGAGGCAGGATTCGAACCTGCGGCCGTAGCGGTCGCACGGTTCCAGACTGAAGCGCCTAGAACCGTTCGGCCACATCGGCCGGCCACAAAAGAGGCCTTACAAGATTAGCTACAATGTGAATTTAATGCCGTATTTCGTGTCTTAATATTGTACGAGGTGCGACAATAAAGTAATGAGACTGATGTGAAAAAAAAAAATGTTGCTTACCGTTTTAGTCAAGTTTAGTGTTGTCTCCTTCAAAGTAGTGCTCTTCTAAAATGGCTCTGAGCACTATGGGACTTAACATCTGAGGTCATCAGTCCCCTAGAACTTAGAACTACTTAAACCTAACTAACCTAAGACATCACACACATCCATGCCCGAGGCAGGATTCGAACCTGCGACCGTAGCGGTCGCGCGCTTCCAGACTGAAGCGCCTAGAACCGCTCGGCCACACCGGCCGGCTGCAAGACAAGGGTTATGGATCACGGATAGCACTACTGTTAAGATTCAGAGAGCGTACGTTCCGGCAAGAGTCAGGCGACATATCAGTTCCCGCCATATATACATCGCGAAATGACCACGCCATGGAAAACCATGAAGGTGCATGTCACATGGTGGCTTACCGGGAGCCATTCTTCCAGTGTAGCATTAGTGACTGGAACAGGGAAAGGGAAGAAAAAATAATAATGTCCTCAGTACCCTCCGCCACACCCGAAGGGTTGCCACATCTTGCAAAGAAAGTCAGTCTCATTACTTTATTGTCGCACCTCGTATTCCGCGGCAAGAGGCCATTAAAGTTTCTGAGAGAAGCACTATTAACAAAATCGTTCCGCTGATTTAATGCGTTGCAGGGCTGTTACAGATGGTGTATAAAAATCTCAGTTTGTTCCAAAATTGTCAGGAGGTGTCCCTTAAGTTCATCGTGCAACACTTCCAAATGGATGTCAGTAGTTCCAACATCATGCTCCGATGTTAAAAGATGCTCACCAAACGCTGTTTTATTGTTGTCAACTAAAGCGTGCTCTTTGATGATTATTTCAAACGTCCTGCCTTCTGGACATTTCCACACTTTATGTGCAACTGTTGCTGCGGATTTCGAGGCTTTTCTATTCACACGATTCCTCAGTCAGAAGCGAAAAATATCGTTTCTCTTAAATCATTTACAGCCGGCCGCGGTGGTCTAGCGGTTCTAGGCGCTCAGTCCGGAACCGCGCGGCTGCTACGGTCGCAGGTTCGAATCCTGCCTCGGGCATGGATGTGTGTGATGTCCTTAGGTTAGTTAGGTTTAAGTAGTTCTAAGTTCTAGGGGACTGATGACCACAGAAGTTAAGTCCCATAGTGCTCAGAGCCATTTAAATCATTTACGCAAACTGACACTGCGAAATTGTGTAGCAATAATTTCCGAAACCTGTCCTTTATAATCCATGCGCATGTACACGATGTTCCTGTCTTCCTGTTCACATGTTAGGAAGGAGAGGCACACAGTTTTCAGTAGCAGTCCCTTTAGTTTTTATTATACTTGCAAGTCTAGATTTCGGCTATAAATAGCCATCTTCAGTGTATTTTCGTTGCAATTCAACAGACTGGCGGCAGCTCATGTCACCGTATGTTCTTACAGGTGTATAGGCAGAAGGAGTGATCTGCTGCCTAAACACCTGTAAGAACGTCCGACACTCGTGGTCTCGCGGTAGCGTTCTCGCTTCCCGAGCACGGGGTCCCGGGTTCGATTCCCGGCGGGGTCAGGGATTTTCACCTGCCTCGAGATGACTGGGTGTTTGTGTTGTCCTCATCATTTCATCATCATCCAGGAAATTGGCGAAATTGGACTGAGCAAAGGTTGGGAAATTGTACGGGCGCTCATAACCACGCAGTTGAGCGCCCCACAAACCAAACATCATCATCATCACCTGTAAGAACGTATGGTTGGATTGTAATGAAAATGCACTGAAGATGGCTATTTATAGCCGAAATCTAGATTTGCAAGTATAATAAAAACTAATGGGACTGCGACTGACTGCTGTGTGCCTGACCTTCCTTACACTCTACAGTTGCTGTGCACAACGGTTCCTGACGGAATCAAAGTTGTTCACATGTTAGCGTGCTGCCACTGATTTTACGCTATTGTTATCTTCTAATTTTCTGTAGTCATTTAGTTACTGTTGAGACACCTTACTTTTTCTCTATATTAATGTTTATTTGCAATGTTTTTAGGCAACTGAGGATTTCATGATGAAGACATTCAAAACGAATAAAAGTAAAATTTGGTTGCAATTGGTTGGCTGTTTGATACCTATTATATTCTTGTACTGTTGCTGCCTATAGTCGTGTTTAAAATTGTAAAAGAGATGTATTTCATAAGAGCGAACAAAAACAAGTTTTCATAGCTCTTCAGGTACGCATTTTGAATCCCATGTTTACTATATGCTCTTTTCTTGTGTTGATTTGCACTGCGCCCTCTAAAAGTTTATTGGTGGAGTTATAATTGAACCTGTGTACACTGGTGGTCATTAAAACTGTAAGACTACAAAGCCGGCATGCGTCAGACATCAAATTTGCAGGAAACGTAGTAGGTGCCTGGACATGCAAATGATTAGCATTTCAGCGTGAGTGGACAGAGCAAATAGGACTAATGTCATCTACGCTGCCTGGCAAAAAATGTGAAGCATCCAGAAGACATAGAAGGATGTCAATGTAACTTCGTACAAGTATACACCATCGGCAGGTATGCGAATAACTAGAGTTGCAGTTCTCTGTGACAGCTAGAACAGCCACCAGAGTGCATTAGTGTTGCTCGTGTTTAGTGTTGCTAGCAGGACTAGTAGGGTAAGATAGATGTAGAGTCTTGTACTGCAAGGAAGCAAAGGAGAGGATGTTGTTATGTTTGGCCAGTATCCTCTTTCTACAACACAAACTCACACGTGGATTAATAGGTTTCTTTATTTACATGAACTGGAATATTTACTTAACTTGAAGAGAGCCCATGTTTGTGGTACAAGGTTTTCAGTAACAGTCATGATATACTCACTAAAGTGGTTGCTATTTACTGCCATAGCCTGTAACGAACTATCCACTCTGCAGGTAAACTGACAGATGCCAAACTGGATGACTGATTGATTGAGTGAGTGATGGTTGAAATGGCTCTGAGCACTGCGGGACTTAACTTCTCAGGCCATCAGTCCCCTAGAACTTAGAACTACTTAAACCTAACTAACCTAAGGACATCACACACATCCATGCCCGAGGCATGGACCGTAGCGGTCGCGCGGTTCCAGACTAAAGCGCCTAGAACCACGCGGCCACCACTGCCGGCTGAGGGAGTCAGTGAGGCCCTCTGGTCAGCTGGGGTGGCCTAAATACATGCTGTCGAGAGGGCGTTGGGGGCGTGTTGCTTGTGGGTGTGCCCCTTGCCCCTCTCGTGGTAGTTGCGCTTGATCCAGCACCCAGTAATCGATCTTCGCGCTTCATCGTTACCGACTGGTGTGCTGGCGACAGCTTACGCCAGCACAAAAGAGCGTGAACAGTGTCAGATGTTGACTGATCAATGTGAATAGAGGTGTACAAATTCCACTTGCGGCCTGCTTGCCCCTAGCTCCTCTGCAACCATTCATGCAGGTCAGCCTGCCGCGACGTAAGCACAAGAGTGCGCGTGTACTGAGGCATAGTGGGTAATGCGGCCGACTCGGGCTTCCGCAGGCCCGGGCTACCTGGGTTCCCGCAGGCCTGCCAAGCTTCACGGGACCCGCTCAGCTTGCTGCACCTGACAACAGGTTGCGCTGTGGACTCTCATGATGCAAACGTAGACGCCGCGAAAAATGGCTCAGAGTCGCCATTGTATTCCCAGCACTATAGTTTTTAGACGAACTGGATACGAAACAAGTGCTTCGATTTTGTTAAAATGCATTTTGGCAATTTAGAATGATTTTGCCAACTTCGAATGAATTCACAGAACCAATAAAATACATCCTTGAAAAGTAGTTAAATATTTGTATAACTGGTGTCATATTTGGCTGAAACATACTAAAGTTAAAGAATCTAGACTTCCAGAATCTTAATTTGGTTCTCATTGCAGTACTGTGGTTATCAGGGGCGTAGATAATTTATTCTTCTGGGTAGGGGACCAATCTTCTTTTTGGAGGGTGGAGGTTCACTTCTTTAGTACAAATACCCATCCGTTTCAGTGTTGAAAAATGCAACACAGACTGCATTGCGTTCCACTAAAACAAAAAACATTATCAAGTGTGCCAAATTTAATCAAGGTTGGAATAAAAATTTACAATTTGTCGAATTCCGTTTGGTGAAGTAACCTCTGCCATGCACCCTACGAAATTTTATGGTTTCAAGGTATAGTGTGCAATATTTCATCAAGATTGTATGCAATACAAACACACGGGCACAATGAAAACGCACTTTTAGTTTTTCTCAAATTTTCCAATTTTTAGGTCGATTCTCCAAAACTTTTATGTCATAAAAACCTTCTCCTGAGAATTACGAGTACAGCAAAAAAAAAAAAAAAAAAAAAAATTGCCGAATTGGTCCAGCCGTTCTCGAGTTTTACGATTATCGACACATTTGGCAATTCATTTTTATTTGTATGGATAATAAGCCCGAAATACATGCGTAAAGGGAGAATGTACAAATAAAGCCCAATATTTTTTGACCTGAAATTAATACATATATTGGGTTTGTCTTTTGGTGCTCAGGTAAAATAAAAACTTTTAAGTAACGTTCGTAATACGACAATGACGCGCGCAGTCTAAACGGCTGCGTAGCGCAGCTCAGCAGTAATATGGGCAGGCAAGCAAGTTTCCCGCAGCCTGCCCGGGTTGGGTTCTGCTTAGCTTGGCTGGGAGTGAAGCAGCCTACCCGTTCTGTTGACAAGGCGCGGCGGCCTGCCCGCCTGGCCAGCGGGCAAGCATGGGCGGGTTAAAAGCGGAACGTGTACACCACTGAATGTGAAGAAGGCGGAGAGCCCATGTACACACGTGAGAGAGCGTAACCAGTGACTGGTTGAAAGAGGTGTCATTGTCGGTCTCCTTTAGACTAGCTGGTCGAATCCTGCAACGTCCAGATTTGTGGAGCGTTCAGATATGACGCTGACCTGGTGTCAGACTGCATGGGACTCTGAGGGTAGGTACATTCCTTGTCAACTTTCTGGTCAACCGCATCTGACCATGGGGACTCGCCCTATTGTGCGCTGAGCGCACTGTAGCCCTTTCACATCTGCGCCTGCCGTCCAAGAACAAGTAATGGACTCCCTTCAACATTCTGTGTCATCCCCCACAACTGATCGAAGACTGCTAGAAGCCAGACCAGGCAATTACCGTCCAATGTGTAGACTGCCATTAGCGGAAACGGCTGCTTTTGGATTGGTGCTGTGACAGGGAAACATGAACTGGTGATGAATCGCATCGCACTGTGCTCTGTGACGAACTGCAGTTCTGCACTACTCTGGATAACCGTCATCAGGCACTTGTGGAGAGGACAAATTTCTACAAAGTTTGGAGAGGCATGACCGTGCTATTCCCGGCATCATGGTGTGGGCAGCCATTGTGTCTGACTTCCAGTCATGGAGGATAGTGACTGAGGGTACTGTGACAGCACAGCACTATGACACGGACATCCATTGTCTTCATGTCTTGCCCGCATCTCGTGGTCGTGCGGTAGCGTTCTCGCTTCCCACGCCCGGGTTCCCGGGTTCGATTCTCGGCGGGGTCAGGAATTTTCTCTGCCTCGTGATGGCTGGGTGTTGTGTGCTGTCCTTAGGTTAGTTAGGTTTAAGTAGTTCTAAGTTGTAGGGGACTGATGACCATAGATGTTAAGTCCCATAGTGCTCAGAGCCATTTGAACCATTTTCTTCTTCATGTCTTACCACCAAAGCAGCAGAGCCGTGGTGACAATTTTCAACATGACAATACTCGTCCGCAAATGGTACCTGTCCCTACGAACTGTTGAGGCACTCCCACAGTCAGCAAGATCCCCAGATTTGTCCTCAGTAGAAAATATGTGAGACTTGCTGGAACGCCAACCCTGTCCCATAGCCAGTATCCAGGATATCAAAGGCCACTTACAACAGCTGTGAGCCAGCTTGCTTAAGGAATGGATGCAACGACTTTACGACAGCCTTCTCAATCGAATCAGAGCCCACATCCAGGCCAGAGGAGGTGCAACGCCATACTGAGAACTGGGCTCATACTGCCAAATTACACTGAAGAGCCAAAGTAACTGGTATAGGTATGGGTATTCAAATATAGAGATGTGTAAACAGCTAGAATACGGCGCTACGGTCGGCAACGACTATATAAGACAACAAGTGTCTGGCACAGTTGTTGGATCGATTACTGCTGCTACAATGGCAGGTAATCAAAATTTAAATGAGTTAGAACGTGGTATTATAGTTGGCGCACGAGCGATGGGACACAGCATCTCCGAGGCAGCGATGAAATTTGGGAATTTCCCGTACGATCATTTCACGAGCGTACCGACATCGCCGCGAGCGGAAAAAGATCCTGCAAGAACAGGACCAACGATGACTGAAGGGGATCGTTGAAAGTGACAGGAGTGCAACGCTTCTGCAAAGTGCTGCAGATTTCATTGCTGGGCCATCAACAAGCGTCAACGTACAAACCATTCAACGAAACATCATCGATATCGGCTTTCGGAGCCGAAGGCCCACTCATGTTCCCTGATGACTGCACGACACAAAGCTTTACACCTCACTTGGGGCCCATCAACACCAACATTGGACTGATGACTGGAAACATGTAGCTGGAAGGACGAGTCTCGTTTAAAACTGCATCGAGCGGACGGACGCGTACGGGTATGGAGACAACCTCATGAATCCATGGACCCCGCATGTCAGCAGGAGACTGTTCAAACTGGTGGGGGGTCTGTAATGTTGGGGCGTGTGGAGTTGGAGTGCTATGAGACCCCTGATACGTCTAGGTGCAACTCTGACAGGAGTGTGACACGTACGTAAGCATCCTGTCTGATCACCTGCATCCATTCATGTCCATTGTGCATTCCGGCGGACTTGGGCAATTACAGCAGGGCAGTGCGACACCCCAAACGTCCATAATTGCTATGCAATGGCTCCAGGAACACTCTTCTGAATTTAAACACTTCCGATGGCCACCAAAACCCCCAGACATGAACGTTATTGAGGTTATCTGTGATGCCTTGCAACGTGCTGTTCAGAAGAGATCTCCAACCCCTCGTACCTTACGGATTTAATGACAGCCCTGCAGGATTCATGGTGTCAGTTCGCTCCAGCACTACTTCAGACATTAGTCGAGTCCATACCACGTCGTGTTGCGGCACTTCTGCGCGCTCGCGGGAGCCCTGCACGATATTAGACAGGTGTACCAGTTTCCTTAGCTCTTCAGAGTATTCGTAAAATTTACTCGATTTTGTAATCACTCAAATAACGTCACATGTCCTTCCAATGCGGAAGAGTTCCCCCTCTTTTTTTCTCAGGCGGTGTATGTACATTCTGTATACAGGCGAAGATTATACAGCGGGTTTCTCATACACAATTCGACTTTGAACGTTGTGTGTTTATGGAACATCGTGTTCTGTAAGGAGATACATTCAGGAGCACCTGCCGGAATTGGTCGTGGCGTATAGAGGCCGTAGTTTATCGTTCCCCGGTACGGCACCTCGCGTCGATGTGAGGTTTTCATATGTTTTCTGCCAATGTAAGTAATTCACCTTCACTGCGGTGGGACAAAGATGAATGAACGCGCTGCACGAGTAGTGAATAAGATCCTTGACTCTGTGTTACCTCTGGTTCAGTTGCTAGCTATGCAGCGCTGGGCATTCTTATTTGAGGCATAGGAGCGCCCCTTGAATTTTCAGAGAAGTGGATTTGATATTTGTGAATGACAGAGAAATTATCTAGAACAGTTAATTATAGAGATGAAAATATGTTTGTGGACCCCCCCTGAACCATGGACCTTGCCGTTGGTGGGGAGGCTTGCGTGGCTCAGCGATACAGATGGCCGTACCATAGGTGCAACCACAACGGAGGGGTATCTGTTGAGAGGCCAGACAAACATGTGGTTCCTGAAGAGGGGCAGCAGCCTTTTCAGTAGTTGCAGGGGCAACAGTCTGGTTGATTGACTGATCTGGCCTTGTAACATTAACCAAAACGGCCTTGCTGTGCTGGTACTGCGAACGGCTGAAAGCAAGGGGAAACTACAGCCGTAATTTTTCCCGAGGACATGCAGCTCTACTGTATGATTAAATGATGATGGCGTCCTCTTGGGTAAAATATTCCGGAGGTAAAATAGTTCCCCATTCGGATCTCCGGGCGGGGACTACTCAGGAGGACGTCATTATCAGGAGAAAGAAAACTGGCGTTTTACGGATCGGAGCGTGGAATGTCAGATCACTTAATCGGACAGGTAGGTTAGAAAATTTAAAAAGGGAGATGGATAGGTTAAAGTTAGATATAGTGGGAATTAGTGAAGTTCGGTGGCAGGAGGAACAAGACTTTTGGTCAGGTGATTACAGGGTTATAAATACAAAATCAAATAGGGGTAATGCAGGAGTAGGTTTAATAATGAATAAAAAAATAGGAGTGCGGGTTAGCTACTACAAACAGCATAGTGAACGCATTATTGTGGCCAAGATAGACACAAAGCCCATGCCTACTACAGTAGTACAAGTTTATATGCCAACTAGCTCTGCAGATGATGAAGAAATAGATGAAATGTATGACGAGATAAAAGAAATTATTCAGGTAGTGAAGGAAGACGAAAATTTAATAGTGATGGGTGACTGGAATTCGTCAGTAGGAAAAGGGAGAGAAGGAAACATAGTAGGTGAATATGGATTTGGGGGGAAGGAATGAAAGAGGAAGCCGCCTTGTAGAATTTTGCACAGAGCATAACTTAATCATAGCTAACACTTGGTTCAAGAATCATGAAAGGAGGCTGTATACATGGAAGAAGCCTGGAGATACTGACAGGTTTCAGATAGATTATATAATGGTAAGACAGAGATTTAGGAACCAGGTTTTAAATTGTAAGACATTTCCTGGGGCAGATGTAGATTCTGACCACAATCTATTGGTTATGAACTGCAGATTGAAACTGAAGAAACTGCAAAAAGGTGGGAATTTAAGGAGATGTGACCTGGATAAACTGAAAGAACCAGAGGTTGTAGCGAGTTTCAGGGAGAGCATTAGGGAACAATTGACAGGAATGGGGGAAAGAAATACAGTAGAAGAAGAATGGGTAGCTCTGAGGGATGAAGTGGTGAAGGCAGCAGACGATCAAGTAGGTAAAAAGACGCGGGCTAATAGAAATCCTTGGGTAACAGAAGAAATATTGAATTTAATTGATGAAAGGAGAAAATATAAAAATGCAGTAAATGAAGCAGGCAAAAAGGAATATAAACGTCTCAAAAATGAGATCGACAGGAAGTGCAAAATGGCTAAGCAGGGATGGCTAGAGGACAAATGTAAGGATGTAGAGGCTTGTCTCACTAGGAGTAAGATAGATACTGCCTACAGGAAAATTAAAGAGACCTTTGGAGAGAAGAGAACCACTTGTATGAATATCAAGAGCTCAGATGGCAACCCAGTTCTAAGCAAAGAAGGGAAAGCAGAAAGGTGGAAGGAGTATATAGAGGGTTTATACAAGGGCGATGTACTTGAGGACAATATTATGGAAATGGAAGAGGATGTAGATGAAGATGAAATGGGAGATAAGATACTGCGTGAAGAGTTTGACAGAGCACTGAAAGACCTGAGTCAAAACAAGGCCCCGGGAGTAGACAACATTCCATTAGAACTACTGATGGCCTCAGGAGAGCCAGTCATGACAAAACTCTACCATCTGGTGAGCACGATGTATGAGACAGGCGATATACCCTCAGACTTTAAGAAGAATATAATAATTCCAATCCCAAAGAAAGCAGGTGTTGACAGATGTGAAAGTTACCGGACTATCAGTTTAATAAGTCACAGCTGCAAAATACTAACGCGAATTCTTTACAGACGAATGGAAAAACTGGTAGAAGCCGACCTCGGGGAAGATCAGTTTGGATTCCGTAGAAATGTTGGAACACCTGAGGCAATACTGACCTTACGACTTATCTTGGAAGAAAGATTAAGAAAAGGCAAACCTACGTTTCTAGCATTTGTAGACTTGACAATGTTGACTGGAATACTCTCTTTCAAATTCTGAAGGTGGCAGGGGTAAAATACAGGGAGCGAAAGGCTATTTACAATTTGTACAGATGGCAGTTATAAGAGTTGAGGGGCATGAAAGGGAAGCAGTGGTTGGGAATGGAGTGAGACAGGGTTGTAGCCTCTCCCCGATGTTATTCAATCTGTATATTGAGCAAGCAGTAAAGGAAACAAAAGAAAAATTCGGAGTAGGTATTAAAATTCATTGAGAAGAAGTAAAAACTTTGAGGTTCGCCGATGACATTGTAATTCTGTCAGAGACAGCAAAGGACTTGGAAGAGCAGTTGAACGGAATGGACAGTGTCTTGAAAGGATATAAGATGAATATCAACAAAAGCAAAACGAGGATAATGGAATGTAGTCAAATTAAGTCGGGTGATGCTGAGGGAATTAGATTAGGAAATGAGACACTTAAAGTAGTAAAGAAGTTTTGCTATTTAGGGAGTAAAATAACCGATGATGGTCGAAGTAGAGAGGATATAAAACGTAGACTGGCAATGGCAAGGAAAGCGTTTCTCAAGAAGAGAAATTTGTTAACATCGAATATAGATTTAGGTGTCAGTAAGTCGTTTCTGAAAGTATTTGTATGGAGTGCAGCCACGTATGGAAGTGAGACATGGACGATAACTAGTTTGGACAAGAAGAGAATAGAAGCTTTCGAAATGTGGTGCTACAGAAGATAAGGTGGGTAGATCACGTAACTAATGAGGAGGTATTGAATAGGATTGGGGAGAAGAGAAGTTTGTGGCACAACTTGACTAGAAGAAGGGATCGGTTGGTAGGACATGTTCTGAGGCATCGAGGGATCACAAATTTAGCATTGGAGGGCAGCGTGGAGGGTAAAAATCGTAGAGGGAGACCAAGAGATCAATACACTAAGCAGATTCAGAAGGATGTAGGTTGCAGTAGGTACTGGGAGATGAAGAAGCTTGCACAGGATAGAGTAGCATGGAGAGCTGCATCAAACCAGTCTCAGGACTGAAGACCACAACAACAACAACATGTTATTCATTTTATTGAGGGAGAAGATTTTTTGGAGGAATTTTTCAGGTAACAAATTCATGCGCAAAAATGTAATGTTTGTTTGTCAGAACTATTAATTTAAGGAAATCTTTATCCCTCAGATGACTAATGACAATCATGATTAGTGTTAATCTGTTCTCTCTGTTTCCATTACTTCACAAGTAGAGCAATTATTTTAAAAGTCTGTAATTTTCTGGGTAATGAGTGTATTTTGTAATTGTTAGGGTCTTATTACGTTGTACAGTCTTTTTCGACAATAATCAGAGTTTAATTTTCAAGAAGGACTTCCTCCATCATTGTTAGTAAAGTTTTGTATATTTTGTCGTGTGAGCATTACGCCTTACATCACACGAAACCACAGATTGTTTATGACAAGCAAACAAATAAACTTTGTAATTTTGCTTTGGCTGCTGCATTTGCTGATTTCAATTTGCTTTCCAGAACGTCAGTACAACAGATACAAAACAGTATAGTGAGTATGAGGGAATTTACTTTTATTTCAGGACAGATCTCACTTTGCATTCTTAAGAGGAAACAGTATACAGTCAGAATTTTCAGGTGTTGTGCTAAATATGCGGAATAAATTACTGCAAACAGTGTAGGTAATCTCAAACAGATATTTTCTTTTGAGTAGAGCAGTATTTTGTTTTGTGGGTATTTCAGCTCAGACATTTCACTTCGTATTATGCAACTTTCATAATGCACTTCACACACCTTGAACGACTGGAGATAGGGCGTTTCTATTCACAGGACATGTACAGTAGTATGTTCAGCAGAAATGATGAGCATTTCACTCACCTCGGTTCAGCGTGTGTCCTGTTGCCTAGTATCACAGTGTCCGGCCTGGGCCCTGATAACTTGCGCCATGCGTGATGGCATCGACGCGTATAAGGCGCGAATGGCGTCCTGCGCTATAGCCGTCCACGCTGCATTCACCTGTTCCAAAGCTGATCGTTGGCATTGGGTCGCAGCACTGCACCGGTTTTTACCATATCCCACACACTTTCGATCGGTGACAAGTCTGGTGACTTGGTGGGCCAGGATCAAAGGTTGTCATCCTGTGACACCAAGAAGGCACCTGTTCGTGCAGCAACATGTGGTCGTGCATTGTATTGCTGAAAAATGGCGTCTGGGGTGTTGTGAAGAAAGGGTATGGCTACGAGTCACAGGATGTCATTTACGTAGGTAGCACTGGTCACAGTGCCCTGGACAAGAGGCAACTGTGATTTGTTCTTGTACCCAGTAGCACCGCACACTATAAGGCGTTTAATTGGCACTGTATGTCTTGTGCGAATGCAGTCACTGTGATGCTGCTCCCACTATCTGTGGCGAACCAAAATGCGGCCATAAATTTAAAACAAACACAACCTGAATTCGTCCGAAAACACTATATGAGGCCATTCTTGTCTCCATTGATGTCGTTCCATACACAACAGTCGTCTAACAAGTCTCCGCACATTCGTCATAAAAAAAACCACTCCGTCTACAGGCCACAAGTGGCCCATCGGGACCATCCGACCGCCGTGTCATCCTCAGTGGAGGATGCGGCTAGGAGGGACGTGGGGTCAGCACACCGCTCTGCCGGCCGTTATGATGGTGTTCTTTACCGAAGCCGCTACTATTCGGTCGAGTAGCTCCTTAATTGGTATCACGAGGCTGAGTGCACCCCGAAAAATGGCAACAGCGCGTGGCGGCCTCGATGGTCACCCATCCAAGTGCCGACCACGCCCGACAGCGCTTAACTTCGGTGATTTCACGGGAACCGGTGTATCGACTGCGGCAAGGCCGTTGCCCACAGTCGTCATGGGTAGGTGGAAAAGTGGACGAAGCGTAGGTAACCCGTGCCGTAATAAACGGCGACGGACTGTCACCCCTGACAGTGTACGATGTGTAACGCTGTTCCACTGTCGCGCCAGAACCGGGAAGGACGCAGATGCGTCCTGCAATGCTATTCGGATGAGGTGTTGATCTTCTGGAGGGTGGCCTGAGTGGTTCGACCTGACCCATCTCGTCGTGTTCTACGACCTTCCGTGAAACATTCTGTACACATCCGTTTGTAATGGTCGCCTGGTCGTAGATATTGCTAATTGCTATAATCGCACTATTTCACTCCCATTTACGGAGCTTGTTAGCACTTGATGTTAGGTTGGCGCCATTAAAATGCATTGTGTTGTGGTAATCGCCGCTACTTGCTGGATCGCTGCTGTCTCTCGATGCTGATGCTGGCTCTACATCTGGTTGTCTAGGGTTAAAAACATGAGGTCCCGTGTTTTCTATATGCTTTGATGATAAAGAACGAGCGAAACCAACAAATATGTAAACTTCAAATATTTATTACTCTGGTGGCCATCTTAATTCCACTGTCCACCAAAGACTATGACTCAACACAAAGTAGTACTTCCGTTACATGTTCTTTGCAGTGTTTATCCACCTCAAACCATAACACAAAAACACACTTTACCAAAGTGACATTCCGGCTGCCTCTCGACCCTTCTATCTGCTCGTATTTATAACATTGTCAAACAACTACTAAAAAGAGATATAGTTTATAAGTCACATGTACATCTGTTATCATAATTTGTGCAGAAAAGTTATTAATTTGCATCGAGTGACATAATTTAACATGTTATTAAAATGACAGACAGATTTATTGACTTGACAGAATAATTCTTTGTTACAAAAAGGCCGTTTTTTTAGAAGTTTGTCAATTGACTTCTCTAATTTGCATAAATAAGTAAATAACATGAATTTTTAAGAATTACATTGGTTTTCGTCTAAAATAGTATTGATTTCGTGAATACTGAGTGAAACCTCTACTAATGAACAAATAGGTTTCACTGGGTGAATTTTATTTAAGGAGATCCAAAATACCTAAGTTGGCCACTATTTTTCGTACTTCATATTAATTATTTAAGATGAACTTAGTGTTTTTACATGATGACATTTGCTGTATCAGTGATCAAGTGATATAATCTTTTGTGTGGGTCAGTTACCCAGTATAATTTAATGGGTTGACTGTTTATGGAGACAAGTTATGCAATCATTGTTAACATACACAATAACTTTTCTATACTCATAAATACTCGTTAAACTGGTTGAATTTGGAGGGTATCGCATACTTCGGTCCAGTAAAGCCTTTAATATGTTCCGTTACACGTTGCACTACCGAAACATTTCATCCCACACGAGCAGCAGTTTCCGGGTGGCTGCATCACATTCTCTCATGTCCATAATAATCCCCCATTCGAACTCACTGATTTGACGGTACGTTTCGCGCATACGTCTGCGAGGCATCCTGCACATCTGCTCAAGTCACACAGATCCATTACCTTAGGTTTATAGCGACAACGAGAGCCGCAGACACATTTTATCGGAAGGTGGTGTTGCCCCGCGATGTCAATGTTGAACTGGAACCCGCAGGTCGACATGGTACTGGCGGAATTAAAGCTGTGCGGACGTGTCGTGAGTCGTGCTTCGGCAGCTCAGTTGGTAGAGCACTTGCCCGCAAAAGGCAAAGGTCCCGAGTTCGAGTCTCGGTCCGGCACACAGTTTTCATCTGCCAGGAAGTTTAATATTCAGTATTTTCATTTACAGACAAATATTTATAGAAAGCATACAGCGACTGTCATGGGAATATGGAATCTATGGGATGAGTATGGCAGTGCTCATATCATGCAGGATCTCGACGGTTCCACTCCGCTACTGCCCTGCAGCACAGATGTATGTCTGCTCGACCGTCCAGGATCCTACAGCCGAGTCCCGCAACTTGAGCCGGGAAACGGGTTTGTCCGGAGCAAGCCGTTTGTCCACACAGACTTTGTGGTGATGTCAGGAGCGCCGGGGACAGCCAGCACAGTGGTCGGCGCCTCCCTCGACGCGGCAGCAGAGATAGAGAGAGAGAGAGAGAGAGGGAGAGAGAGAGAAACAGAGAGAGAGGTGCACCAACTGGGGGCCGCCCAACGACAGCGCTGGACGCTGGACGCTGGAGCCACAGACCAGACAGACACCACGCCGTCTTCTTAGGCGAGTCCGGCTTCTGAGTACAGAGTCACAGTGGACCTGTTCGCTGCCCGCGTGTGGAGGTTCCTAACAGAAAGGACGACGCCACACCTGCATTCGCCGTCGTCATACACACTCAACACCTAGTGCCTTGATAATGCGTGCCACTGTATGCACAACACGACTGCCTGTGACTCGCGTAACCGGTTACTTGGACAACAGGCGTTACGTTTCTGACGTGTTAAGGGGGAACCATAGGGTTCCATGCTTTCCCTTTCCTTTCCATGCCCTCACCGAGTTTCGTAAGAATATGAAAATTGATTAACTATTTGACCGCATCTCGTGGTCGTGCGGTAGCGTTCTCGCTTCCCACGCTCGGGTTCCCGGGTTCGATTCCCGGCGGGGTCAGGGATTTTCTCTGCCTCGTGATGGCTGGCTGTTGTGTGCTGTTCTTAAGTTAGTTAGGTTTAAGTAGTTCTAAGTTCTAGGGGACTGATGACCATAGATGTTAAGTCCCATAGTGCTCAGAGCCATTTGAACCATTTTGATTAACTATTTACAGTTTTTTGTGTTTGTTAATGACCAGTTTCAGTCTAAATTTTATGCCTCAGTAAATGTTCATTCTTGTACTGCATAACAGAGGCTAATTTGCAAATCTTAGTATTAACTTCATTCACTTAAAGTAACGAAAAATTTCACTGGCAAAACTAATAACTAAAGATACAGCACAAATTAAGAGTGCACAATTTCGTTTATTCTGTAGTTAGCTTAGCGAGTGACTTCTCCTGGCTTGGTATATATTTTATTGTTGTTACATTAAAAGTAAAATCAGTTGCCTCTTTGCTCAAAGCAAATTCAGTTCAATCTTTCAATAACCAAAAGTAAATTGTTTGTCTCTTTCTAAATTTTGCGTTACGTTACACTGAGGTTACTGAAAGTAATTTTTTTACATAACAAAGTTTTAGTTATATTTATTTAACCAGTATCTTCATAGAACTTTACTTTCAAAATATAGTATTTCGGATTAAGTAACTGCAAACTCAGAGCTTTCTGATTTTTTCTTTTCAACTGTTGTGCTGTGGAACCTTCGGATTATTTGCTTAAAAGTTTTTGCCATTACCTTTCTTAAGATTCTGGAGATCCATTGCCCTACCGGCCTGGCGACAGTTTAATTATCCCCTTCTTAGCTAATCAGTGTCTTCTTTGAATTATCAGTAATTTTTGTAGTAAATATTACGTGGCACCCATTTCCCTCCATGTGCGTTTCGTGACCGATTGCACTGTATTCCAGGCATTTCAAAATTATTATCAGTATTTAGATTAAGTTTAGAATAGATTCTTCTTTCAGAATAGTCTGTTGTACACTTTTCTCCAACCAACCAGTGTTATTTTCTTTCGACAACGATATCCGTACTCACTACAAAATTTCATAAGGCACATGCGATCACGGTCAGTTATATCGAAATACAGTAGGCTGATTAGGAAAGGGGGACATTACCAATGGGATTGGAAGCGGTGGTGTACAAAGATGTTGTCTTTGTACAACGTTTTTCAGTACTGTTGCTGAGCACCTAAAAGAGAAAGAGTTAGAAAATGAAAGAGGTGTAGTAGGGGAAGAAAGGATAGACAGAAGTAAGAATGCAGATGAACAAGCAGCGTTGGCAGTATCAGAGGAAGAACTAAAATTTACGATTTAGAGAGTAGTAAAAGCTGGAAACAGTATTGAATGAGGATAAATGTAGTAACGACCAAAATATGAGAATCAGCCAAGTTTCAGTTTCTGTCAAACAATTTCTGGAAGACAGGGCTTAGAGCAAAAGAAATCTGTGTGAAGAAAATAAGAAGTACAAAATCTATGGGTAAAAACAGCTTTGAAAAAGTAAAAGATTTGTGGACAGCAAAAAGAACTCTGGCAGAATTAAGAAAGACATTCGCCATGTGTTTTGTCAGAGAGGAAATTTCCTGCAGCGTGAAGGCTCAAATGGTTCAAATGGCTCTGAGCACTATGGGACTTAACTTCTGAGGTCATCAGTCCCCTAGAACTTAGAACTACTTAAAACTAACTAATATAAGGACATCACACACATCCATGCCCGAGGCAGGATTCGAACCTGCGACCGTAACAGTCGCGCGGTTCCAGACTAGTAGCGCCTAGAACCGCTCGGCCACCCCGGCCGGCTGCAGCGTGAAGTCGTCGCAGGGAAGATTGCGTGGAAGTGAGAACAAAAAAAGAAGAATTCTTGGAATGCTGGAAGACAAACAAACATTGTTAGCAACAGATTAAAGAAGAGGGACAGGACGGAGGAAAATACAGGGTGTCCGGTCGATACCTACTGTGCGACAGAGATACCAAACAACGAAAATGTGACTGAAGATGATAAAAAGAAAAGACTGTCGCTCTGATGAGAGGTATACCACTTCCACCATGCTTGGTCGTCGCGAGCGTAGACATATTATTTTGGGGTGGAAGGTGTAGGGTAGGTAAGAGCTGATGGTGTGGGTAGGCCTAGGGCGGATGGTTTCACGTTCTAAGAGAGAGCGTCGGCTGACACTGGGGAGGGATACGGAGTGTCAGGAGATGCAAGGAAGGGCGCCTCACCAGCAGGCCAGCTATCTCGAGCGTGGGCATCACTGTAGGGCGGTGGTGTTCAGATCTATGGAAAATGTACGGCAGACGGAGTTGTTCCAGGTTTCTTTTAGGAGATGTGGAACCTTGAAGATTCAGTGCTGAGTGAAGTTGGTGGAAGGTAGCCAGACACAGAAAGCGAAACGCAATGCGTGTTGTTCCAGGGTTTGTGGAAACTGCGTAGAAGAGGATCGGTCGGACGATGTCGTTGTACGTATGAATGACGTTCGAAGGATTCGGCCGCCATATTCGCGCATAAAATAGTCTTAGTCTACAGTGGGCTTTCTTTCGGTCGGTTAGTAGCACGATATCTCAGTTCTTGGCCGAGTGTTCGGGCTACGTACTTTAGTGATTTCCTTAAGATGACTGGACGGTTGTAGATTGTTAGGTAACGGTCTCAAGGACAGAATGTTTGGGTGGTTTGATGTAATTATTGCTTGTTTTATTTTTGCAGAGTTAATACGTAGATATAATTGGTTACGCCAGAAAGTAAAGCTGTTGGGATGGATCGCTGTGGTGATTGAACGTTAGAATGATTGACAACTAAGGAAGGAATATTACTGTCTAATGTCTCGCCGACGGTGACATTACTAGATAGTCTTCTATACTCAGATGAATAGCATTACCTCAACATGAATAAAAAACCGTCAGTTGGATAAAGGCACATACGGTATTTTACATATTGTCAAAAAGGGAAAATGGCAAATAAGATTTGTAGATGTATGTTACAACACAACACAAATTACAATTAAATAACTGTTATTATGAGATACACGTACTCTTCTTCATAAGAACTGTAATGCGAATTCTACACTACTGGCCATTAAAATTGCTACACCACGAAGATGATGTGCTACAGACGCGAAATTTAACCGACGGGTGATATGCAAATGATTAGCTTTACAGAGCATTCACACAAGGTTGGCGCCGGTGGCGACACCTACAACGTGCTGACATAAGGAAAGTTGTTTCCATCCGATTTCTCATGCACAAACAGCAGTTGACCGACGTTGTCTGGTGAAACGTTGTTGTAATGCCTCGTGTAAGGAGGAGAAATGCGTACCATCACGTTTCCGACTTTGATAAAGGTCGGATTGTACCCTATCGCGACTGCGGTTTATCGTATCGCGACATTGCTTCTCGCGTTGGTCGAGATCCAATAACTGTTAGCAGAATATGGAATCGGTGGGTTTAGGAGGGTAATACGGAACGCCGTGCTGGATTCCAACGGCCTCGTATCACTAGCAGTCGAGATGACAGGCATCTTATCCGCATGGCTGTAACGGATCGTGCAGCCACATCTCGATCCCAGAGTCAACAGATGGGGATGTTTGCAAGACAACAACCATCTGCACGAACAGTTCGACGACGTTTGCAGCAGCATGGACTATTAGCTCGGAGACCATAGCTGCAGTTACCCTTGACGCTGCATCACAGACAGGAGCGCCTGCGATGGTGTACTCAACGACGAACCTGGGTCCACGAATGGCAAAACGTCATTCTTTCGGATGAATCCACGTTCTGTTTACAGCATCACGATGGTCGCATCCGTGTTTGGCGACATCGCGGTGAATGCATATTGGAAGCGTTTATTCGTCATAGCCATACTGGCGTATCATCCGGCGTGATGGTATGAGGTGCCATTGGTTACACATCTCGGTCACCTCTTGTTCGCATTGACAGCACTTTGAACAGTGGACGTTACATTTCAGATGTGTTACGACCCGTGGCTCTACCCTTCATTCGATCCCTGCGAAACCCTACATTTCAGCAGGATAATGCACGACCGCATGTTGCAGGTCCTGTACGGGCCTTTCTGATACAGAAAATATTCGACTGCTGCCCTGGCCAGCACATTCTCCAGATCTCTCACCAATTGAAAACGTGTGGTCAATGGTGGCCGAGCAACTGGCTCGTCACAATACGCCAGTCACTACTCTTGATGAACTGTGGTATCGTGTTGAAACTGCATGGACAGCTGTACCTGTACACGCCATCCAAGCTGTGTTTGACTCAATGCCCAGGCGTATCAAGGCCGTTATTACGGCCAGAGGTGGTTGTTCTGGGTACTGATTTCTCAGGATCTATGCACCCAAATTGCGTGGAAATGTAATCACATGTCAGCTCTAGTATAATATATTTGTCCAATGAATACCCGTTTATCATCTGCATTTCTTCTTGGCGTAGCAATTTTAATGGCCAGTAGTGTATTAAAAACAAAGCTTTAACAAAAGTTGTATAGTGCCTCTCTACCAACCTATAGACCTCAGGTTCAAACCGTGGTGAGTTCAACTTACTGTTTCTCCTATTAACACTTCCTTCATCTCTGGTAATGATTTGTTAATGCGAAAAATTTGATTTGTCTCTTGTGAAATATTTCTGTACTATACGCCACGCATTTTTTATTTGCAGACTTATTTTTGAACTAACATTTATTAACATTCACGGGGCAAATTATTGGTTATGGAAAATTCGTTTTCCAAAATCAGTTACTGTGAAATTGTTTCTTCCGATTTTTAATGTTTTAGCTAATCTAACAGCAGAAATATGTTTTCTGGGTTTCCCTATCATCTGAGAAAATTATGTCCACAGTGACTCGTTCGAAAAAATACTATGCAGGTACGAAAAACGTATTTCAAAACTTAGAACTTTGAAGGCGATGAGTAACTCAGCAATGAAAACTGAAAAACCTTCAGATAGTATGAAATAAAACAAAAGTAACACTATGTGGTCGACTCCCAGTGTTTCCACAACGTCAATAAAACTACAACAAATGAGTAATACTTCTTAATTTCTGGCATTCGTCCGACGTTTATACTGCTTTACATCAGACTGTTGAGAACACTCCGTGTTAAATGTCAGACCATACAGGGATGGAATTCGTCTTACCCACGCACAAAATTACGGACTGTTAGTGCTGTATCTGTGTCACTTGTCAGGGTCGTGTCTTGTTGTGGCGAACAGCTGATTGCATTTCGTGTTTGGACGCTACCCTGTATTATATCTCGCTCACAGTCTGGAGATAACATGGCGGGCGCCTGGGGGGACTGGCCACTCGCGTGCGTGCAGGGCCATCTATCAGCAATCGACGTAAGTGTACCTGAGCCACTGCAGTTCCAGTACCTATAGAAGCCATATGAGCACATAATTTCGGTACTTGTTTTGCTGCAATATTTATCAGCGCATCGCTAATTTGTTTTAAGATACAACAACGCAGTTTGTATTCCTAAATTTAATAATGTTCTCAAAACCACTTATAAACCAGGATTTTTCATTATATACTAAAATAGCAGAGCATCTCAATGGGGAGGTCCGATGCTCCGAGGTTCCGAGGTTGTGTGAGCCTCTACAGCCATTCAACAACAGCAGTATCATACCCCTCACAGTTAATGCTTAAAGAACGACGATTATTTCCTTTTTTGTTGCTTCACAAAATCTTCGATGATATGGCTGTTGTGACAATGCAAGGTTATAGGGACCAGGTAGTTAACAGAATCAAGCATCCCAGCGTTGAACTTAGCCAACTTTCTTGTACTTTTCCTATAGTGAAGCATCACACCAATTTTAAAATACCTTGCACCTTCAGAGGCAAAATATCGTGTTAATAAGCCAGGTAGAAATATTGGGGAAGTAAGTCCAAATGCAATAATGTCAACAAGTACTGCCCAGAAGGAGGTGTGTCATGGACAACACACTAAAAGCCCTGACTGCTGGAATGTGAGCATGGGTGGGGAGTGGGTGGTAGGGGATGGGGAGGGTGCCTGTGTGTAAAAGTCAATATTATAGGTTTTTCTTGAGTATCTCGAAAACAGTGGCATCTAATAAAAACGTTTTTTCCAATACAAAACTGACCTACATTAAATTTCCTACAAAAAAGTTCTATCCATTTTTCGTCTAGGACTAATATTTCCGCTTTGCATGCGAAGGAAAAATATCAGATTATTAAAATAGAGTTTTAATGGTATAAAATTAATGTATAATGTTAAATAATATGGGTTAAAACAAATATTAAATATTTATACTGCATCTAATTCCAGCACTGCCGTACTAAGCCAACTGCCATACCATGTTCAATACACCGATCAATTAGCCGTACTACGGCTAAATTGTGTTCTCGTTGTATAACAAGATGTAAAGATGCGGATGGACTTTAGAAGTGTACAAGAAAGTAGGTCTTCGGATTGTGGTCATAGACTTCCCGCCTTCATAGGTCTGAATTAAGAGCGAGTTGCTTTTCGTGGCGTAGAGCGGTAGAGAGAATGAAGATTGCTTGTTCGCTCTTAATTTTGCAACAAATAGTAAAATTTCTGAAGTCACATTCACCATTCCACTGTCAGTTACAACAGTTTGCAGTGGAAATGGACGAAGGCTCAAATGGCTCTGAGCACTATGGGACTTAACATCTGTGGTCATCAGTCCCCTAGAACTTACAACTACTTAAACCTAACTAACCTAAGGACATCACACACATCCATGCCCGAGGCAGGATTCGAACCTGCGACCGTAGCAGTCGCGCGGTTCCGGACTGGGCGCCTAGAACCGCGAGACCACTGCGGCCGGCATGGACGAAGGGTATGGACACTTCATGTACTACAAAAACGTACGTTGGTTAAGTCAAGGGGCATACCTGGAACGATTTTTCGGTTTAAAATTCTCTATTGTTGTATTTGTGAAGGAAAAAGGAGTGCAGGAACGAAAATTAAAACATCCCAGATGAATTGTAGATTTGACATTTTTAGTAGACTTGCTGCCCACAGTAAGATACTGCAAGGTAATTTCTTTCTGATTTCATGGGATGGCATTTAAAAATAAAATCTCTTTCTCACAAAGATTGTCCGGTTTCCTAAGCTCACTGGCGTTAAAGAAAGCGCGAGGTTGGAGGAATTCTTTGTGAGCTTGCAAGAATTACAAGGATAGTTTTATAAAAGTTTTGGGGACACTGTCAGTCTTACACCTCCTTTCGAGCTGTTTCCGAGACCGTTTGCCATTTCAGTTCAAAGCGCCCCTGAGAATGTAGAAATGTAACTTGAAACGCGTACGTTTCATAGGCAGCGATGGCGAGCCATGACAATCTCTGACCAGAGAGCATGTAGTTCAGTTCAGTTGCGAAGCAGTAGTGGTACGTAGCGAGCCGCGAGAGTCAGTCAATACAGTTGCATGTAGGGAGTCGGTAGTTGCAGTTGCGAGTTAGCTGTTGTGTGAGGAGTCGGCGGGCGCCGACATGGGACTCTGGTCGAGATTCAGGACGAGGTATATTTTTTAAATAAGGTAATGAAGCAGCTTTGCGCTCAGCTAATAATGTATTGTAATGGATCTTAAGTGTAATTAATTTGTTCAAGAATCGCCCCAATAATAATCTTGTTTTCAAACCAAGCATTTTAACAAAACAAACATTTTATTGAAAGAAAATTTCCTTTGCTTTTCCTCCAAGAATCAATTTATCACTCTGGTTATTGCACAGGGCCTAAGGTTAGCGCAGCTGGCCTTATAAAATTTATCAGGTTTAGCATAACGTTAATTTTGTGGGGAAATAACTTTTGGCACGTTTTCGTTATCATAGACTTTTCTTTTATTTTTGCTGGGAGGCTACGTTTAACACGATTCCCATTAACATTTAATTATTGTGCTTTGTTCAAAATTTTTGTGGGGAGGTTACACTTTGCACGATTATAATTGTCATTTCAAATTATTATCATTATAAGAAAATTTCTCTGGAAGGTTACAAACTGACTGACCTGCAAAACAGTGCTTCCACCTCCCGGGGCCAGGGCATGGCACGCAAGCCGAAATCTTGGCCATCCCTGCCTGATCTCTTGTTAGTCTTACTTTCACAAATGCTCGCTCTTCTCGTGGTCCTATCTGTGTTTCCATTTTATCCTCTTGCTGCCAATACTGCTGGCTTCTTGCCGTTTGATTGCTGTTTATCTAGTGCGGCCTGTCGACACTTCATTCTTGCGAAATTCCTTCCTGTGACTCTGTTTCCTTCGTAATGCCGATACAATTTGGCTGGTCAAGCGCAGCTTGCGCTAATGTCCAGGTCGCCAGGTCGGTTGCCTTTGCTGGGGCTCTTTTGTCTAGTCCCTCCTGTGCTAACTTGACTAGGAAAACTTCTCTTCCTCGCTTCAGGGTTCTGGGATCCTGCAATTCCTTGTGGTGTCCTCTTGCTAGATCTTGAACTCTTGTTTTTCATCTCATATCTTGCATGTCCTGTGTTGGCGCTATTGTTTGGCTTCATCCTCAGTTTGGTTACTGCTAATATTCGTCTACCTCTTGCAACTCAACCCATCCGTCGCACATTCCGAGCCTTCTGCCTACGTACCAGTAATTACATGGTGCTGATCCAGGAAGCCTCTTCCCACTAATCCATCAAAGGGTAAATCTATACTTGCCTCTACGATCTGAAAGTACATATTCTGTCCCTGCAATGTGTACAAGGCTATTCTCTCTTTCCCTTCAGTTCGGATCAGTGCTCCGAACTGTTGTCAAATACTAGTGTTTCCCTGGCTTGGATCCTAGCGCCTTAATTAAACTCACGTGCACACTGTGGTGTCACCGCCAGACACCACACTTGCTAGGTGGTAGCTTAAATCGGCCGCGGTCCATTAGTACATGGCGGACCCGCGTGTCGCCGCCATCAGTACTTGCAGACCTAGCGCCACCACATGGCAGGTCTAGAAAGACGGACTAGCACTCGCCCCAGTTGTACGGACGACATTGCTAGCGACTAGACGTACGCAGCCTTCCTCTCAATTGCCGAGAGACAGTTAGAATAGCCTTCAGCTAAGCACATGACTACGACCTAGCAAGGCGCCATTAGCCTTACCTACTTTGAGAGTTATAGTATAAATGTCTCAAGAAGAACGCTGTATTCATCAGAGAATAAAAGTTAAGTATAAAGCAACTACGTACTTTTCTTGCTACCATTCAATAGTTATCCTGTTTCAGACTTCACGCCCGTCTGCATTAGTTAGCGTGCCTTTCGGCTACCTCAGAGTGGTGTAGCTGTCTTGCTACGCCACAACAGTTTGGCGACGAGTTAAAAACAGGGTCTTGTTCTTTCACCTTGCTCTGAATTATTTGTGTCATGACTTCGCCACAATCTCCAGATGTACTGTCCGAATTTTATCGCTTGCAGAATCAGCAGACGCAGGCGTTATTGGATGCCCTGGGACAGCTCGTCCAGGGTCAACGTGCGCTGCAAAATGATGCGGCCGCCGCCGCGTCACAGCTACCGCAGCCACAACATGCAGTTGCACCGCCATTCCGACCGTTTGATTCCACTCAAGAGACTTGGGCGGAGTATTCCCGACAGCTGGATTTTCATCTGGCAGCCTACAGAATTCAAGGTAACGAGCGGCAGCCTCACTTATTGTCTTGTGTCGGTGTGCAAACGTACCGTGTGATAGTGAAATTGTTTCCCCGACGCGACGTAGCTACACTGTCCTACGAAGAAATTGTGTCGGCTTTAGATGCCTATTTCAAAGAAACAGTTAATGTGGTTGCAAAAAGGTATACGTTCTTTCGTACAAAACGTACGGCCGGTCAAACTAATAGGGAGTGGGTTGCAACTTTGCAAGGCCTTACTAGGGATTGTGAATTTCAGTGTGACTGTGGCCTTCCTTATGCAGATACAATGGTGCGTGATGCAATAGCACAGAATGTTTCTGATGTTCGCGTAAGAGAACAGATTTTGAAACTAGTTAATCCCTCCCTTCAACAAGTGATAGACATATTGGATAGGCAAGACACACTTGACTGTGCTCAGGAATCTTTTGAAACTTCGCCAGCAGTGTGTAACATTAACCGGCCCGCTGGACGCGCTGCGCGGCCCGGTAACCTGCCCTCGCGCACTTCGACGCAGCTGCCGCCGCGCTCTAAACCAGGTGTGCCTCGCCAGCACACAAATACAGTGAAATCATGCCCGCGGTGTGCTACTAGACATTCGCGTGAGAATTGCCCGTCACGCCAAGCTATTTGCTTTTACTGTCAAAAGAAAGGACATGTTCAAAGTGTTTGCCAGAACAAGCTCAGATCAGACAATCACAACCGTTCCAGGCCCTTTGCTTTGCGCCGGAATCGAACCAAGGACACTCAGGCTCGTGAACATTCGCCCATGGACATTCATGTAGTTAATGCCACTCCGCCCAGTGTTCCTCTCTCTAATAGTGACTGTGTTTGTCCCACAAAAAGTGTGCGTCGACGTCGACGGCAATCCCGTCCCGTCGCAAGTGATTCTGTACCAGTGTCTGTTCACGTTGCACAAAACAGTCGCTCTTGTCGTCAGCAGGACAATAAACTTTTTGTAGATTTGGACTTTGCCGGACAAGTGATACCATTCCAGCTCGATACCGGAGCTGCAGTTTCATTGCTCAATCACGCCACGTACAAACAACTGGGCGCCCCGCCGTTGCGTGCCGCAAAAGTTCAGCTCACTAGTTATTCAGGACAGCATATCCCTGTGTTAGGACAGTGCAGCCTTCTTGCAACATACAAGGGACAAACAAAACTTGTGTCGTTTTACGTTCTTCGTTCTTCTGCTGCAGTGAACTTGTTTGGTTTAGATTTATTTCAGTTGTTTAACTTGTCTATTGTGAATCAGGTCCTATCAGTGAACCAGACTGTGCCTTCAGCCAGTGTTTCTAGTCTATGTGAGGAATTTGCAGACATTTTTGCACCGGGCCTTGGTTGCGCTAAGAACTATGAAGCACATTTGGAACTAAAAGTCAACGCGCAACCGAAATTTTTCAGAGCGCGCAATGTTCCCCACGCATTGCGTGATGAGGTCGCAAGAACATTAAAAGATTTAGAATCGCAAGGTGTCATTGAACGTGTGCAGGCTTCTCTCTGGGCCTCACCCTTAGTGATTTTGCAAAAACCTTCCGGCAAATTGAGACTTTGCGTGGACTTCAAAGCAACAGTGAATCCACAACTAGTGACTGCTACTTTTCCTTTGCCCCGCCCGGAAGATCTTTTTGACAAACTGTGCCCGGGAAAATATTTTTCAAAGTTGGACCTAGCAGATGCGTACTTGCAAATACCGGTGGACGACGAATCCCAGCGCGTATTAGTGGTTAACACGCATCTTGGACTATACAGATTCAAAAGACTGCCATTCGGGTGTGCATCCGCCCCTGCATTGTTTCAGCAATATTTACAAACTATTTGTGCGTCGGTCCCTACTGCAGCAAACTATCTGGACGATATAGTGATCTCAGGAAAGACAGAAGCAGAACATTTACAAAATCTCCGAACACTATTTCAGGTCTTGCGACAGAATGGTCTTCGCTTGCGGAAGGACAAATGTGTGTTTTTTGCTCGTGACTTGCCGTATCTGGGACATGTCATAAATGCCCAAGGCATCCATCCGAGTCCAGAGCACCTCCGTGCCATACAGGACTTGCCTTCGCCGCAGAATTTGAAGCAGCTACAGAGTGTGTTGGGTAAAATAAATTACTACCATCGCTTTCTGCGCAATGCCTCTTCCATTTCAGCTCCGCTTCATCGCTTACGCCGTAAAGGTGTTCCGTTTGTCTGGTCGCCGGAATGCGAACGCGCCTTTCGCCAATTGAAATCAGCGTTGCTTTCAAATACTTGCCTTACGCCATTCGATCCCCAGAAACCCCTTTTGTTGATGGTAGATGCCTCGGATTTCGGGATCGGTGCTGTGCTTGCGCACAAAGATGGTTCGCATGATCGCCCTATTGCCTTTGCGTCCAAATTGCTCTCGTCAGCGCAACGCAATTATTCCCAGATAGAGAAGGAAGCTTTGGCTCTCGTGTTTGGTGTTACGAAGTTTCACGATTTCTTGTATGGTCGTCACTTCACCATCATCACAGACCACAAACCTTTGACATCGCTTTTTCATCCGAACAAGCCTGTACCTCCACGTACAGCGCAGAAATTCATTCGCTGGTCTGTTTTCCTCTCGCAGTACCGCTACGATATCTTGTATCGGTCCACTGCTAAGCACGGAAACGCAGATGCGTTGTCCCGTTTGCCAGTTGCTGAGGATACAGCATTCGATTCTTCCGAACTTGCTTGCATGTTCATTGATGCGGAAACCGATGACGTGGTCGTATCGTTTCCGATTGATTTTCGTCGTGTAGCTACAGCCACAGCTGCAGACCCTGTCCTTGCTACCGTTTTGCGTTTTGTTACTACGCAATGGCCCTTGTCGAAGTCACGGATCGAGGATCCGATGGTTCGCCGATATTTTGCTCACAAGGAGAGGCTTTTTGTACGACGTGGTGTTTTGTTGTTGCGTTCTGATAATGATCAGTCTAGGGTCTTGGTCCCCCGTTCGTTACAGTCATCTGTCTTAAAGCTTCTCCACCAAGGACATTGGGGTATAGTGCGTACGAAACAACTTGCTCGTCAGCACTGTACTTGGTTCGGAATCGATGCTGCGATTACGAATATGTGCTCTTCTTGCATGGCGTGTGCCGAACAACAATCCGCACCGCCGCGGAAATTCTTTGCTTGGCCGAAAGCCACTTCCCCTTGGCAACGCTTACACATAGATTTTGCTGGTCCATTCTGGAATGCTCGATGGTTGGTTGTTGTCGATTCCTTCAGTAATTTTCCTTTTGTTGTCCGGATGTCTTCCACGACGTCATCTGCCACCATCCAAGCGTTGTCTGCTATCTTTTGCATTGAAGGTCTCCCACAGACTATTGTTTCCGACAATGGTCCACAATTCATGTCCGCAGAATTTCAGTCATTCTGCCAGGCCAATGGTATTCAACATCTGACATCCGCGCCGTTTTCGCCTCAGTCAAACGGTGCCGCTGAACGTTTGGTCCGGACTTTCAAGTCACAGATGTTGAAGTTGAAAGAGTCGCATTCTCGGGAGGACGCGTTGTTGCTCTTTTTGTCTTCGTATCGCTCTCAGCCCCGCGATGGTCGCTCGCCGGCTGAGTTGCTTCACGGTCGTCCTCATCGAACCTTGATGTCTTTGCTGCATCCGCCGCATCAGGTTCCTGTGCAGCGGCAGACTCCTGCTTTTGCTCCTGGCGACGTGGTATTCTATCGTAACTATCGCGGTTCACGGCGTTGGCTCGCAGGGCGAATTCTTCGCTGCCTCGGCCGCGCGATGTATTTGGTTATGGGGGCCTCTGGTGAGGTGCGTCGGCATCTCAATCAGCTGCGCCTCTGTCGTCGCCTGGGTTCTGCCGCTCCCCGTCTGCTTTCAGCGACGGAGCCGTCCGGACAGCGCCCTGGGGACCCATCTACTGGCTCGCCTCATCCCCAGGTGTTACCGACGATGCCTTCCATTCTGCCCCATGGCGTCGCGCCGCCGCAGCCGCCGCTGCAGCCGCCGCCGCTGCCGCCCGCAGAGGACGCTTCGCTGCAGCCGCCAACCGCCTCCCTGGGTCACGCGCCGCCGATCGCTTCCCGTGACCAGCTGTCCTCCGCCCTGGACCTCTGGCCCGCTCCGGACCACATGGCGTCATCGCGTGTCGGATACCCCGACGCAATGGAGGTCGACCCTGTCTCATTACGGGCGCATACGCCGCATGTTGACGTGCACCCTGGAGTAGGTTTCCAGGCGTTTCCTAGCTCCCCTCGGACCGAATGGCCGGGTGCGGGTGGCACAGCCTCGCCTGTTGTTAGGCTCCCCACCTCATCGCATACGTCAACATGGGGCCCTCCCCACGGCGGGCGGAAGCCTTATAACACGACCGTTCGCCGATTTGCGGGGGAGGAATGTGGTGTCACCGCCAGACACCACACTTGCTAGGTGGTAGCTTAAATCGGCCGCGGTCCATTAGTACATGGCGGACCCGCGTGTCGCCGCCATCAGTACTTGCAGACCTAGCGCCACCACATGGCAGGTCTAGAAAGACGGACTAGCACTCGCCCCAGTTGTACGGACGACATTGCTAGCGACTAGACGTACGCAGCCTTCCTCTCAATTGCCGAGAGACAGTTAGAATAGCCTTCAGCTAAGCACATGACTACGACCTAGCAAGGCGCCATTAGCCTTACCTACTTTGAGAGTTATAGTATAAATGTCTCAAGAAGAACGCTGTATTCATCAGAGAATAAAAGTTAAGTATAAAGCAACTACGTACTTTTCTTGCTACCATTCAATAGTTATCCTGTTTCAGACTTCACGCCCGTCTGCATTAGTTAGCGTGCCTTTCGGCTACCTCAGAGTGGTGTAGCTGTCTTGCTACGCCACAACACACACCACTATCAGTAACTTTATCTGAGGATTACATGAATGCAGACATTTTAATTGAATACAATCATACTTGTTGGTGCAGTCCACAGTATGTATAATGCTAGATGCAGCATAATGTGACTGCACCATTACACCTTGCTTTCGTTTCCCTGAGCACTCTTCTTACTGATCTTTATTTAACCATGGGCGCTCTGTACAGTCTCCGCGTAATGCCTGGGCGACGACATGTGACACATGTCCCCGGTTTTTCTTGTGTACTCTGGGGAGCATGACCCATCAGGTTGCACTGACAGCACCTCACCGGAGATGGACATTGCAATCTGGAACCGTTACCTCTTAAATGACGAACGTCCATCTCTATGACAAGCAATTTTTTTGGAGCTTGTCTTGGTGGAAGTACTTGAGCCCAATTAATTTGTCAGACTTGATACTTTCGTTTACAGTCGCGCGCCACCGCAAGTAAAGCACTTCGCACTTGATCGACGGCCCTGTCTTGAATTGACAAATCCCTTAAACTTCTCTCATTCTGAGGTTATGGCACTGTCTTTGACTAACCTAAATCGATAGCTTCAGATAATGTTAGGCTTTCCCCATGAGCTCTGATGATCGTCTTTATTCGATCCTACCCTATACAAACTGCTCCTCCCCCTCTCAAAGTTTTCTAATCAATGCATAACTTCCTGAAGCATCTTCTTCATACAGTACTCTTTTCATCTCTTCCCTGAAATGGACTTGCATCATACCTGTTCTTCGTCCCATCGAGCCACACTTTGATCCAGTGCTTGCCAGCTGCCAAATACACTACTGGCCATTAAAATTGCTACACCAAGAAGAAATGCAAATGATAAAAGGGTTTTCATTGGACAAATATGTTATACTATAACTGACATGCGATTAAATTTTCACGCAATTTGGGTGCATAGATCCTGAGAAATCAGTACGAAGAACAACCGCCTCTGGCCGTAATAACGCCCTTGATACGCCTGGGCATCGAGTCAAACACAGCTTGGATGGCGTGTACAGGTACAGCTGCCCATGCAGCTTCGTCACTATACCACAGTTCATCAAGAATAGTGTCTGGCGTATTGTGACGAACCAGTTGCTCGGCCACCATTGAGCAGAGACGTCTTCAATTGGTGAGAAATCTGGAGAATGTGCTGGCCAGGGCAGCAGTCGAACATTTTCTGTATCCAGAAAGTCCCGTACAGGACCTGCAACATGCGGTCGTGCATTATCCTACTGAAATCTACGGTTTCTCAGGGATCGAATGAAGGGTAGAGCCACGGGGCGTAACACATCTGAAATGTAACGTCCACTGTTCAAAGTGCTGTCAGTGCGAACAAGAGGTGACCGAGACGTGCAACCCATGGCACCCAATACCATCACGCCGGGTGATACGCCAGTATGGCGATGACGAATAAACGCTTCCAATATGCATTCACCGCGATGTCGCCAAACACGGATGCGACCATCGTGATGCTGTAAACAGAACCTGGATTCATCCGAAAGAATGACGTTTTGCCATTCGTGCACCCAGGTTCGTGGTTGAGTACACCATCGCAGGCGCTCCTGTCTGTGATACAGCGTCAAGAGTAACCGCAGCCATGGTCTCCGAGCTGATAGTCCATGCTGCTGCAAACGTCGTCGAATTGTTCGTGCAGATGGTTGTTGTCTTGCATACGTCCCCATTTGTTGACTCAAGGATCGAGACGTGGCTGCAAGATCCGTTACAGCCATGCGGATAAGATGCCTGTCATCTCGACTGCTAGTAATACGAGGCCATTGGGATCCAGCACGGCGTTCCGTATTACCCTCCTGAACCCACCGATTCCATATTCTGCCAACAGTCATTGGATCTCGACCAACGCGAGCAGCAATGTCGCGATACGATAAACCGCAATCGCGATAGGGTACAATCCGATCTTTATCAAAGTCGGAAACGTGATGGTACGCATTTCTCCTCCTTACACGAGGCATCACAACAACGTTTCACCAGGCAACGCCGGTCAAGTGCTGTTTGTGTATGAGAAATCGCTTGGAAACTATCCTAATGTTAGCACGTTGTAGGTGTCGCCACCGGCGCCAACCTTGTGTGAATGCTCTGAAAAGCTAATCATTTGCATATCACAGCATCGTCTTCCTGTCGGTTAAGTTTCGCATATGTAGCACGTCATGTTCGTGGTGTAGCAATTTTAATGGCCAGTAGTGTAACTTGCAAGTGTAATAGTCTAACGTTCGTTTATTCTCATAGTTATCGATCAAAATCTCGTGCACTAGGGGCCAGGTTTCCGAACGGTCACGGACTGATAGTTTGCTACAAGCTGACCGTGTGATTTCTCGTATCGTAAATTTTAAAAATATTTTATTAGAACTAGGATCTACCAGTTCATTAGTATTGTCGTAGTTGTTTATAAATTCAGACAATTGTTCGCGATCACCGTCAGACGATCGTGGCACTAAATTAGTTGCCTCGCTGTAGCTTAAACATAGTCGATTTCTACTGTATGTGCAGGCACTATCGGACTCAGTGGATGGACACATGGTCACTAACCTTCCGTTGCTGTTGTCTTCTTGATGGCTGCTGATTGTTCTCCCGTTGTCTGCTTCTGGGTCAGGTGAGACCCACGCTCAATGTTTCAAAGCAGTGGCTGTGGTATCGCTGGCGATCCTCTGTCTCCAAGTTGTTCCCTAGACACGTTCCTGGTCGGCGTTCAATAAAATCTACTGAGCTTCCCTGCACCTATTCCAATGTCCTAATTCGCGTAATTATTCTCCTCGATTCACCTACCCAATGATGCAAGAAAGACCCAACCCCACATCTGACACCAAAAAGCGTTCGCCACCCGTGTCGTGTCCAGAGAGGGAGGCAGAAGGGCTGATTTTGACTGACAGCGTCTTATCTCGATTGATACAATCGAAAAGCGACTTTCGCTTGGGTCGCTTGCAGGACCCCATCGTGTAAAGGACCTACTTCCTAAAGGGGTGTTAGAGGCACAGAAGTCGCTGTAATTCTCAAGGAAACTCAGGGCCAATGAAAGTTAAGTGGAAGTATGCTTTTGGAACTGCTGTACGGAGCTGTTCCAGCTACAGGGTGTTTCAAAAATGACCGGTATATTTGAAACGGCAATAAAAACTAAACGAGCAGCGATAGAAATACACCGTTTGTTGCAATATGCTTGGGACAACAGTACATTTTCAGGCAGACAAACTTTCGAAATTACAGTAGTTACAATTTTCAACAACAGATGGCGCTGCGGTCTGGGAAACTCTATAGTACGATATTTTACACATATCCACCATGCGCAGCAATAATATGGCTTAGTCTCTGAATGAAATTACCCGAAACCTTTGACAACGTGGCTGGCGGAATGGCTTCACATGCAGATGAGATGTACTGCTTCAGCTGTTCAATTGTTTCTGGATTCTGGCGGTACACCTGGTCTTTCAAGTGTCCCCACAGAAAGAAGTCACAGGGGTTCATGTCTGGCGAATAGGGAGGCCAATCCACGCCACCTCCTGTATGTTTCGGATAGCCCAAAGCAATCACACGATCATCGAAATATTCATTCAGGAAATTAAAGACGTCGGCCGTGCGATGTGGCCGGGCACCATCTTGCATAAACCACGAGGTGTTCGCAGTGTCGTCTAAGGCAGTTTGTACCGCCACAAATTCACGAAGAATGTCCAGATAGCGTGATGCAGTAATCGTTTCGGATCTGAAAAATGGGCCAATGATTCCTTTGGAAGAAATGGCGGCCCAGACCAGTACTTTTTGAGGATGCAGGGACGATGGGACTGCAACATGGGGCTTTTCGGTTCCCCATATGCGCCAGTTCTGTTTATTGACGAAGCCATCCAGGTAAAAATAAACTTTGTCAGTAAACCAAATGCTGCCCACATGCATATCGCCGTCATCAATCCTGTGCACTATATCGTTAACGAATGTCTCTCGTGCAGCAATGGTAGCGGCGCTGAGGGGTTGCCGCGTTTGAATTTTGTACGGATAGAGGTGTAAACTCTGGCGCATGAGACGATACGTGGACGTTGGCGTCATTTGGACCGCAGCTGCAACACGGCGAACGGAAACCCGAGGCCGCTGTCGGATCACCTGCTGCACTAGCTGCGCGTTGCCCTCTGTAGTTGCCGTACGCGGTCGCCCTACCTTTCCAGCACGTTCATCTGTCACGTTCCCAGTCCGTTGAAATTTTTCGAACAGATGCTTTATTGTATCGCTTTTCGGTCCTTTGGTTACATTAAACCTCCGTTGAAAACTTCGTCTTGTTGCAACAACACTGTGTTCTAGGCGGTGGAATTCCAACACCAGAAAAATCCTCTGTTCTAAGGAATAAACCATGTTGTCTACAGCACACTTGCACGTTGTGAACAGCACACGCTTACAGCAGAAAGACGACGTACAGAATGGCGCACCCACAGACTGCGTTGTCTTCTATATCTTTCACATCACTTGCAGCGCCATCTGTTGTTGAAAATTGTAACTACCGTAATTTCGAAAGTTTGTCCGCCTGAAAATGTACTGCTGTCCCAAGCATATTGCAACAAACGGTGTATTTCTATCGCTGCTCGTTTAGTTTTTATTGCCGTTTCAAATATGCCGGTCACTTTGAAACATCCTGTAGCTTACTGAGCTCTGCTAGCCAGCTGTCATCGATCTCACGAACCCTGGTCTATCTTCTCAGTAATGCTACCATCTCGACATTCTCCAGTTAACCTAAGTCTGCAGCCTGACGACAACCGACACAAGGTTAGCGTCCCAGACTACCTAAATGTCTACCCCTCTTCCGGGTGGGTCCACACTTTATGACGTTTACCAAGTATCTAGACGACTCCCTCAGATGTACGTAGTGGTCACGTGTGCGATCATAACCATATTTACGGCAGATCACGGGGGTGTCACGCGCTCGGTACGAGACAAGCGTCAAGATCAGTGGACGCTGCCCTCCTCGTACGTGAGTACAGCCTGTGTTCGGTCCGGCGCCAAGCTGACAATGTTTGAGTAAACGACTGCGCGAACGCTTCCGCTGCCCTCCCTAGGCATGTCTTACCTGCGGCATGGATTTTAATGCCATATTTCGTCTCTTAATGTTGGATTTCTCGACAAGAGGCCTCCAGACTTTCTGAAAAATGCACTATTAAAAAAAAATTGTTCTCCTGATTTAATGTGTTGCGTGCCTCTTGCAGATGTTGTGTAAAAATCTCAGTTCCATCCGCTATTGTCAGGAAGTTTCCCTTAGGATCAATGTCCAGCCAACAGTTCCAGCAGAATGCTTCGATGTTACAAGATGCTTTGTTGAGATCTTCAGACCGAAGACTGGTTTGATACAGCTCTCCATACTAGTCTATCCTGTACGAACCTCTTCATCTCCGAACTACTGCAACCTACATCCTTCTGAATCTGCTTACTGTGTGATCTCTTAGCCTCCCTTTACGATTTTTACTTCGCACACTTTTTTCTGCTTTCCCTTCTTCGCTTTTTTGCACCAGAGGTTTCCTTACCTGGCGCAGCCTCAGCCGTTGGGACGGAGAGCCTTTCTGTGGTCGTGCGCGTCTCAAGACCAAGGAGATGCTCGGCTTGAACTTGAATCATCTTAACGGCCGCGGTCACACTTACCAGTTCATTAACTGCTCTCAGAATGACGGCAGCCGAAATCTGTTTACAGATTTCGGTTCCTCTGTACGTAGGGAATTATTGTGACAAAGTTTCTTTCGTTTCTGTAATTATTTAGATGTTTTAATTTGCGGTTGAATCTTTAGATACTTCGAAATAGTACTGGTATGGAACTTACGGATAGAGAAGAGGTTTGTTCGTCATAAAACTGTCCCAAATCTGTCACCTGGTTTCTTATTCTTTAATTACTTCTTGACTAATCGTTTGTTTCCGGCCTTGCGCGTACGCCCACGTGCTCCTCGGTGCACGTGGCGTTCGAAACACGGTGTATTGTAATTTCCATTCAGTGCCCAGCCGTGGTACAGCTGTCACTGCTGCCATAAGTGGCAGGTCTGCGCACCTCGCATGCCGAAAAATCATCTACAGACTTAATAATCTATTCTTCTTACTGTACTACATACACACAACAAGTAAAATCTCCTTATTTGCTATCATCCCTGGTGTTGCAACTTCAGTAGCCAGCAATTTAAATTTGCGTAGTCGAAATGGAAAATCTGTTTGACACAGTTCTCTGGAGTAGCCTCCTGAAAAATCTTGAAAGACGTAGAAAAGGCAGGTATTGAGGTAACTGATGGCGGAATGGAAAAACAACTACAATCTGTTTGTAGCAGAAAGGCATCAGGACCATATGAGATACCTATAAGCTTCTACAAAGTCTGTGAGAAAGAGCTTGCTTCCCTTCTAGCGGCAGTTTATCGTAGTTCGCTGGAGCAACGAAGGGTACCTAGCGAATGGAAAATAGCTCAGGTCATTCCCGTTCTCAAGAAGGTTCGCAGGGTTGATGCAGGTAGTTATAAGCCATATCGTTAATGTCTGTCTGCTGTAGAATTATGGAACACGTTTTACTCTCAAGAATCATCACGGTTTTGGAGAACTAATATCTCCTCTATAAAAATCAATATGGATTCCACAAACAGAGAGCCTGCGCAACTCAGCTCGCTGTGTTCCTCTACGAGATCCACAGCACAGTGGACAACGGTTCTCAGGTTGATCCAGTGTTCCTTGACCTCACGAAGGCATTGACACAATCCCGCACTGCCATTTACTGAAAAAAAACGAGATTATAGATTATCGGAGCAGATCTGCGACTGGATTCAAGACTTCCTTGCAGATAGAATTTAACACGTCGTTCTTAATGGAACACAATCGAGTGATGCAAAGGTAATTTCCACAGTACCTTAAGGAAGTGTCATATGGCCGTTACTGTTTACAATACGTATAAATGATCTAGCAGGATGAGCCGAGCGGTCTAAGGCACTGAAGTCAGACTGTGGGGCTGGTCCCGGCGGAGGTTCGAGTCCTCCCTCGGGCATGGGGGTGTGTGTTTGTCCTTAGGATAATTTAGGTTAAGTAGTGTGTAAGCTTAGGGACTGATGACCTTTGCAGTTAAGTCCCCTAAGATTTCACACACATTTGAACATTTTGATCTAGCAGGAAGCGTCGGATGGTCCTTAAGGCTGTTCACAGATGATGCGGTTGTCTATAACAAAGTAGGAACGTCAGAAAACAGTATCGATGCGCGCAATGACCTTCAGACGATTGATGAATGGCGCTGTCTCTGCCAGTTGATCCTGAAAGTAAATACTGAACGACTACACTATTAATGACAAATTCCTGGAAACAGGAATGTGTAGTAGTATTTGTCAGCAGCGACCTTAAGTGGAATAACCACATAAAACAAATAGTAGCACAATCAGAAGCCAGACTGAGATTCATAGGGTTCAAATGGCTCTGAGCGCTATGGGACTTAACATCTTAGGTCATCAGTCCCCTAGAACTTAGAACTACTTAAACCTAACTAACCTAAGGACATCACACAACACCCAGCCATCACGAGGCAGAGAAAATCCCTGACCCCGCCGGGAATCGAACCCGGGTACCCGGGCGTGGGAAGCGGGAACGCTACCGCACGACCACGAGATGCGGGCGAGATTCATTGGGGAAATGTTATCGATGCACTATAGAAGTGGCTTATAAGGCGCTTATTCGAGCGATTCTTGATTTTTGTTCATCAAAATGGGACTCTTACCAGGTAGGGCTGAGAGAAGAGAGACAGAAGAACTAACAAATAGCGGCGCGTTTCGTCACGGAAACATTTAGTCTGCCGAGAGCGCTGTGGAGGCGCTAAAAAATTTCCATTGGCAGACGCTACAACAGAGACATCGTGCATCACAGAGAAGTTTGTCATCGAAACTTCGAGCTCTGCCACAACCGTCATGTGGTGTGCGAGGTATTGATGTAGGTATAGCCTGTAAGGACAGAAGACTGACAAAGTAGAGCAATAAAATGTCGTAGCAAGGGTTCATTTTGAGGTAAGAGATGAGAGTGACACTGGAAACGGTGGTATGCAAAGATGTTGTCTTTGCTTAACGTTTTTCAGTACTGTTGTTGAGAGCCTAAAAGATAAGAATTAGAAAAGGCAAGAGGTGTAATAGCAGGAGGAGAAAGGATAGAGAGAAGTACGAATGCAGATGATCGAGCAGCGTTGGTAGTATCAGAGCAAGAACTAAAATTCTAAGCACTATGGGACTTAACAACTGAGGTCATCAGTCCTGTAGACTTAGAACTACTTGAACCTAATTAGCCTAAGGACATAACACATATCCAAGGCAGTATTCGAACCTGCGACCGTATCAGCAGCGCGGTTCCGGACTGAAGCGCCTAGAACCGCTCGGCCACTCCCACGGGTGATGGTGGTGTGTTTGGGTCTGTTGGTAGTAGTTTATTTTGTAGTGAAGTTGAAAAAGATAGTTCCTGTGAATTACTATGGGTAGAGGCTATACTCAACAGCCGTACCAAAATAATAATTGGCTCCTTCTACCGATCCTCCGACTCAGATGATATAATAAATGAACGGTTCAAAGAAAACGTGAATCTCATTACAAATAAGTAAATGGAGATTGTAGTAAAAGTTGGAACAGTATTGAATAAGGGTAGATGTATTAACGACCAAAATAATGTGAATCATCAAACAACAAGTTTCTGTAAAACAACCACTGGAAGACAGAGCTTAGAACAAACGAAATCTATGTGAAGAAAATAATAAGTACAAAATCTGTGGGTAAAAACGGCATTGAAAAAGTGAAAGATTTATGACAGCAAAAAGAACTCAGAATTAAGAAAGACATTCGCCATGTGTTTTGTTTGCGAAGAAATTTCCAGCAACGTGAAGTTGTCGAAGCGAAGATTGCGGGGAAGTGAGAAAGAGAAAGAAGAATTCTTGGAATGCTGAAAGATAAACAAAGTTAGCGACAGATTGAGGAAAAAGCACAGGACGGAGGAAAATACAGAGTATCCAGAAGATACCTGTTGTGAGACAGATACCAAACAACAAAAGAGTGTCTACCAAAACTGAATATGAAAAAAAAAGGCTGTCATTATAATGAGAGGTTTACCACGTCCCTCATGCTTGGTCGTCGCGAGCGTAGACACATTAATTTGGGCTGGAAGGTGTAGGGTAGGTAAGAGCTGATGGTGTTGGTAGGCCTTGTAGGTGGTTCCATGCTGTAGGAGAGGGAGACGATTGGAATGATTGCGAAGTGCCTGGAGGTGGCAGGAATGAGTCCGGACCAGCAGGGCAGAGCGTTCTCGAGAGTGGGCTTCACTGTAAGGTGGTGGGGCTCAGGTTTATGGAAAACGTACAATAGACGAAGTTGTTCTAGGTTTCTTTTAGGACGAGTGGAACCTTGAAGATTCGGTACGGAGTCAAGTTCGTGCAAGAAATGGAGATCATGTTGTTCCTGCAGGGATCGAAAGGAACGATTAAATTCTGGAGGGGGGGGGGGGGGGGGAGAAATTTACGTAGATGAGGGTCGTTCAGACGAGGACGTTGTACGTATGAATGATGACCAAAGGACTCAGTTCCATACTCGTGCAGAAAATAGTCTTAGTCTACAGTGGGCTTTATTTTTCTTGGTTAGTAGTCGGAGATCTGAGCTCTCAGTCGAGTGTTAGTGCTAGGAACTTCAGCGTTTCCCTTAATAGGATTGGACGTCGGTAGATTGTTAGGTAGAGGTCTCGGGAATGGAACACTTGGGTGGTTATCCTATACAGGGCTATTACAAATGATTGAAGCGATTTCATAAATTCACTGTAGCTCCATTCATTGACATATGGTCACGACACACTACAGATACGTAGAAAAACTCATAAAGTTTTGTTCGGCTGAAGCCGCATTTCAGGTTTC
Organism: Schistocerca cancellata; assembly: GCF_023864275.1. NCBI lineage: Eukaryota > Metazoa > Arthropoda > Insecta > Orthoptera > Acrididae > Schistocerca > Schistocerca cancellata. The sequence continues at coordinate 1,094,963,537 of NC_064627.1, forward strand.
TGCCGTCAGAGCGCTCGAGAGCCCAGTGAGACAAAATGGCGACTGGAGCCGAGAAAGCGTATGTCGTGCTTGAAATGCACTCACATCAGTCAGTCATAACAGTGCAACGACACTTCAGGACGAAGTTCAACAAAGATCCACCAACTGCTAACTCCATTCGGCGATGGTATGCACAGTTTAAAGCTTCTGGATGCCTCTGTAAGGGGAAATCAACGGGTCGGCCTGCAGTGAGCGAAGAAACGGTTGAACGCGTGCGGGCCAGTTTCACGCGTAGCCTGCGGAAAATTGGCTCATGCCACAACTGGAGACCGACAGCGCCGACTTCATCTTTCAACAGGATGGTGCTCCACCGCACTTCCATCATGATGTTCGGCATTTCTTAAACAGGAGATTGGAAAACCGATGGATCGGTCGTGGTGGAGATCACGATCAGCAATTCGTGTCATGCCCTCCACGCTCTCCCGACTTAACCCCATGCGATTTCTTTCTGTGGGGTTATGTGAAAGATTCAGTGTTTAAACCTCCTCTACCAAGAAACGTGCCAGAACTGCGAGCTCGCATCAACGATGCTTTCGAACTCATTGATGGGGACATGCTGCGCCGGGTGTGGGAGGAACTTGATTATCGGCTTGATGTTTGCCGAATCACTAGAGGGGCACATATTGAACATTTGTGAATGCGTAAAAAAAACTTTCTGAGTTTTTGTATGTGTGTGAAAAGCATTCTGAAAATATCTCAAATAATAACGTTATTGTAGAGCTGTGAAATCGCTTCAATTATTTGTAATAACCCTGTATTTATTGCTTGTTTTGCTTTTGCAGGATTGATGGATATGTACCACTCGTTACACGAGGAGGTCAATCTTCTGACAAGGGGAAGGCCTCAGAGACGGCCAAACGATTCGGCTCAGATTTGGTAGGTCGCTTGTGTACAACCTAAAACGAAGGAATATAAGATATTTTTGGTCAACACCCCCACGTTTTTGAGAAAATCACTCCTAAAGGTTGTGACGAGCGATCGACTCAAAATTGGCGGGATCGATAGATAATTGTAAATAGAGCATTTTTCATCAGCAGGTATGGGGTCCGAAAACGCATACTTTGCCTACGTTATTATTATTCCTTGTTGATTTACTTACCTTATTAACCCTCCTATCCGTATCAATTGAGATACGGAAAAATATAAACCAAAAGAATAACATCCACTACGTTCCTTCGAGATTCCCAGCCAGTTACCTTGGCCGTTGCGCTATCGGTGCTGTCGGCGAAAAGCGTTGACCATGTGGGTACAAACGCGGCAGTGGTAAAAGTTTCTTACCTCGATTTCTGGAAAAGTATGCGTTTTCGGAGCCCTTACGTGGGGATGAAAAATGCTCTATTTACAATTATCTATCGATCCCGCCAACTTCGAGTCGATCGCTGGTCATAAACTTAGGGGTGATTTTCTAAAAAACGCGGGGGTGTTGACCCAAAATATCTTAGATTACTTCGTTTTAGATTGTACACAAGCGACCTACCAAATCTGAGACGAATCGGTTGGCCGTGACTGAGGCCTTCACCTTGTGAGGTAGAGTTGGAGGGATCGCTGTGATGACTGAAGGTTAGGATGATTGACAACTAAGGAAGGAATATTACTGTATAGCGGCTCACCAACGACACTATTAGAGAGGCTTCTACACCCAGATGAATAACCTTACCTCAACATGAAGAAAAATACCGTCAATTTGAAAGGTACATACGGTATTTTACATTTATCAAGCAGGGACAATAGCGAATAAGATTTCAAGATGTGTGTTACAACACAAATGGTTGAAATGGCTCTGAACACTATGGGACTTAATATCGGAGGTCATCAGTCCCCTAGACGTAGAACTACTTAAACCTAACTAATCTAAGGACTTCACACACATCCATGCCCGAGGCAGGATTCGAACCTGCGACCGTAGCAGCAACGCGGTTCCGGACGAAAGCGCCTAGAACCGCTCGGCCACAACGGCCGGCTGTTACAACACAACAATACAAATTACAATGAAATAACAGTTATTATGAGAAATACGTACTCTTCTTCATAAGAACTGTGATGCGAATTCCGATAAAAACAGAGCTTTAAAAAAAGTTGTGTAGTGCCTCTCTACCAACCTACAGGCCTCAGGTTCTAACCTCGGTGAGTTCTTCGTCTCTAGCAGTATTTTGTTAAAATTTCCATTTGTCTCTTGTGAAATATTTCTGTAATGATGCACCCAAATTTATACGCCACACATTTTTTATTTACGGACTGATTTTTTTAAACTCTTATTTACTAACATTCATAGGGAAAATCACTGGTTATGGAAAATTCGTTCTCGAGAATCAGCTACTGTGAAATTGTTTTTTCCTATGTTTTATATTTTAGCTATTCTAACAGCAGAAATATGTTTTCTGAATTTCACCATTATCTGGGAAAATAATTAGTTCCACAATGACTCGTTGAAAAAATATTACGCAGGTACAAAACAAGTATTTCAAAGCTTACAGCATACTAACTTCAACGATGAATAACACAGCAGCGAAAACTGAAATGGATTCAGATTATATGAAATAAAACAAAAGTAGCTTTGGTGGTCGACTTCCAGTGTTTCCACAAAGTCAATGAAGCTACAACAAACGTGTAACACTTCGTATTCTTGGCGTTCGTCCGACGTCTACACTGCTACAGACCAGACTGTTCAGAATACTCCGTATTAAATGTCTGGCCGTACAGGAATGGTATTCGTCTTAGCAACGCACAAAATTACAGGCTATAAGTGCTTCCTTGTAAGTGCTGTTTCGGTGTCACTCGTCAGACTGGTGTCTGATTATAGCGGACGTGTGATAGCATTTCGCGTTGGGACGCAACCCGATAGTACATCCCGTGCGGGTCGCGAGATAACATGGTTGACGCCTGGGTGGGGGCAGGGGACTGGCCACTCGCGTGCAGAGCCACCTGTCAGCAATCGACGTAAACGTACTTGAGCCACTGCAGTCCACTACCTATAGCAACCATATGACCACATAACTTCGGTACTTGTTGTTTACGCCTCTTATTTGCTACAATATCTAACAGCCCATCGCTGATTTGTTTTAAGATACAACAACGCAATTTGTTTTCGTAAATTTAATAATGTTCTCAAAAACACTTATAAAACAGTATTTTTCTTTATATACTGCAACTGCAGAAAACACACATGGGGAGGTACGAGGTTGTGTGAGCTTCTACACCCTTACGACAACAGCACTTGAAACAAACTTGACAGTTAATGCTTACACAACGACGATTACTTCCCTTTTTGTTACTTTAGAAAATCGTCCATGAAACGGCTGTCGCGACAACGCGAGTTCGTGGGGACAAGGGAGTTAATAGAATCAATTATCCCACGCTTGAATTTAGTCAACTTGCTTGTGCTTTCCATACGGCGAAGCATCACACCAGTTTCAAAATACCTTGCACCTTCAGAGGCAAAATTTCGCGTTAGTAAGCCATGTAGAAATATTGGGGAAGTATAGCTAAATGCAATAATGTTGACAAATACTGCCGAGAAGGAGGAGTGTTGTGAGCCACACACTAAAAACGCTGACCGCTGGGATGTTAGCGTGGGGTGGAGATGTAAGGGCTGGGTTGTGTAAGAGGGTCTGTGTGTAAGTCACTTCTCTAGGTTTTGAGTATCTCGTAAACTGCAGCTTGTAGCAAAAATGTTTCTCCAATACAAAGGTGACCTACATTAAATTTTGTACGAAAAAGGTTCTATTCATTTTTCCTCTAGGACTAATATTCCCGCTTTACACGCGAAGGAAAAATAGTAGGTTATTAAAATAGCGTTTTAGTGGTATAAAATTAATGTCTATTGTTAAATATCGTGGGTTAAGAACAAATATTAAATATTTGTACCACATTTAATTTCAGCAGAGCCGTACTACGGCTAAATTGTGTTCAGGTTATGTAACAGGATGGAAATATGGGGATGGGCGATAGAAGCGTACGAGAAGGTAGGTCCTCGGATTGTGGCCATGCACTTCCCTCCTTTATAGGTCTACTATATTAAGAGCGAGTTGCTTTTCGTGACATAGTACTGTAGAGAGAATGAAGATTGCCTGTCTGCTCTTGATTTTGCTGATCTACGAAGTAGGGAAGTGCATGACCACAATCTGGCGACCAATTTTCCATCATGCTTCTAACCTCCGCCCCCAACTTTCTACCCTGTTACACGCCCAGAACAGAATTTTCCTTTAATGCAGTTCTAGGCATTGGAATATGTTACAGACATTCAATATTTGTTCTTAATCCACATTATTTAACAGTAAACACCAACGTTATACCACTAAAATACTATTTTTAATAGCTACGACTTTTTCATTCCCTGAAAAACAGAAATTATTAGTCCTAGAGAAAAAAAATGAATAGGACCTTCTTTGCAGGGAATTTAATTTGGTATAATTTTCTACTCGTAAACGTTTTTGCTAGATGCCGCCATTTTCGAGATATTCAAGGAAAACCTAGAAAAGGTGACCTTTACACATCCCCACGCCCACACCCTATCGGTCACGATTTCTAGTATGTTTTTCATGACACTCCCTCCTACTACTATACAAAAATTTGCGACTAACCGGATTTTTTCCATCAGTTTACAATTTTTGGTCTTTGCTGACTGGGCTAAAAGCAAAACAATGAAAGTAATGTAAGTAAGGTGATTTTCTAGACTATGTGTTTTCTAGTCCGTTATCCAAAAAGTGAGACTTTACGTAACGTGAAATGCTTTAAAATTCAACAGACTGACTTTGATAGTACTCGCGAAGGTAAAGGCATTCAGAAAAAGCACGTCATCCAAATTTTAAATTGATTGCAGCAAGATACGGTAAGTACAGTCTAAGACCAATTAGATGTGATGTACACTCCTGGAAATGGAAAAAAGAACACATTGACACCGGTGTGTCAGACCCACCATACTTGCTCCGGACACTGCGAGAGGGCTGTACAAGCAATGATCACACGCACGGCACAGCGGACACACCAGGAACCGCGGTGTTGGCCGTCGAATGGCGCTAGCTGCGCAGCATTTGTGCACCGCCGCCGTCAGTGTCAGTCAGTTTGCCGTGGCATACGGAGCTCCATCGCAGTCTTTAACACTGGTAGCATGCCGCGACAGCGTGGACGTGAACCGTATGTGCAGTTGACGGACTTTGAGCGAGGGCGTATAGTGGGCATGCGGGAGGCCGGGTAGACGTACCGCCGAATTGCTCAACACGTGGGGCGTGAGGTCTCCACAGTACATCGATGTTGTCGCCAGTGGTCGGCGGAAGGTGCACGTGCCCGTCGACCTGGGACCGGACCGCAGCGACGCACGGATGCACGCCAAGACCGTAGGATCCTACGCAGTGCCGTAGGGGACCGCACCGCCACTTCCCAGCAAATTACGGACACTGTTGCTCCTGGGGTATCGGCGAGGACCATTCGCAACCGTCTCCATGAAGCTGGGCTACGGTCCCGCACACCGTTAGGCCGTCTTCCGCTCACGCCCCAACATCGTGCAGCCCGCCTCCAGTGGTGTCGCGACAGGCGTGAATGGAGGGACGAATGGAGACGTGTCGTCTTCAGCGATGAGAGTCGCTTCTGCCTTGGTGCCGATGATGGTCGTATGCGTGTTTGGCGCCGTGCAGGTGAGCGCCACAATCAGGACTGCATACGACCGAGGCACACAGGGCCAACACCCGGCATCATGGTGTGGGGAGCGATCTCCTACACTGGCCGTACACCACTGGTGATCGTCGAGGGGACACTGAATAGTGCACGGTACATCCAAACCGTCATCGAACCCATCGTTCTACCATTCCTAGACCGGCAAGGGAACTTGCTGTTCCAACAGGACAATGCACGTCCGCATGTATCCCGTGCCACCCAACGTGCTCTAGAAGGTGTAAGTCAACTACCCTGGCCAGCAAGATCTCCGGATCTGTCCCCCATTGAGCATGTTTGGGACTGGATGAAGCGTCGTCTCACGCGGTCTGCACGTCCAGCACGAACGCTGGTCCAACTGAGGCGCCAGGTGGAAATGGCAAGGCAAGCCGTTCCACAGGACTACATCCAGCATCTCTACGATCGTCTCCATGGGAGAATAGCAGCCTGCATTGCTGCGAAAGGTGGATATACACTGTACTAGTGCCGACATTGTGCATGCTCTGTTGCCTGTGTCTATGTGCCTGTGGTTCTGTCAGTATGGAAATGGAAATGTCGTGTGGCTAGGGCCTCCCGTCGGGTAGACCGTTCGCCTGGTGCAGGTCTTTCGATTTGACGCCACTTCGGCGACCTGCGCATCGATGGGGATGAAATGATGATGATTGGGACAACACAACACCCAGTCCCTGAGCGGAGAAAATTTCCGACCCAGCCGGGAATCGAACCCGGGCCCTTAGGATTGACAGTCTGTCACGCTGACCACTCAGCTACCGGGGCGGACTTCTGTCAGTGTGATCATGTGATGTATCTGACCCCAGGAATGTGTCAATAAAGTTTCCCCTTCCTGGGACAATGAATTCACGGTGTTCTTATTTCAATTTCCAGGAGTGTACAAGTACAGGCAAACAAATGATTACAATTTCAGAAAAAAATGGATTGATTTATTCAAGAGAAAAACTGCACAAACAGGGGATGTCAATAACGCGTTTTTTTACTCAGGCCCTTATGCAAGCGGCTATTCGGCTTGGCATTGATTGATGGAATTGTTGGATGTCCTTCTGTGGGATATCGTGCCAAATTCTATCAGTTGGCTTGTTAGGTCGTCAAAACCCCGAGGAGGTTGCAAACATTTGCTGAAACCCCAGAGAACAAATGCCTCATGACTGTTAGGAGAGACACTACAAATACAGTATGTCCCTCTTAAAACTTATACGCTTCACTCCCGGGATTCAAGTAACAATGAACTAACTAAAAATAAATAGATAACGGTAACGTTAAAAAAACATACAGTTTCGTTTTTATTAGAGATGCTCGAAGTAGTAGTCATGGCCATCCAGACATCGCTGGCTTCGTGATGACATTACCAGCAATATGCTGTAATTCCGCAATCGTGATGTTGTTAATTTCTCTAGTAATGTTCCGTTTAAGATCGTGTATTGTGCGAGGATCGTCAGCATACACTTTGCTTTTTAGTGTGTCCCCTAAATAAGAAACACATGATGTTAAGTTTGGGAATCTTGGGGGCCAGAGGCCTCTACTGACAAGTCTGCCTTCAGGCAACACGTTGGTGATGGGGGCCACACTTTGCTTGGATATGTGAGCTGCTGCCCCATCTTGTTGGAATACCGCATATAGCTTCTCTGCATCTGTTAACTGCGCACACAAAGAGTCAAAGATGTCTAGATATCTGGCACTGTTTAAGCTGTAACTGAAAAATATGGGGCCAATAATGAGCATACCGGACAGCACACACCGAAAACCTACATTCTCTGAGTGGAGAGGTTCTTCATGCAGAATATGTGTGTTGTCCTGCAACCAATATATGCAATTCTGGGAGTTTACATAGCCTGACAAATGAAACCAGGTCTCATCTGACATGAAGTAAAGCAAGGGATCGAAGTAACCGTTAGCAATTGATGTTAACAGTCAGTTAAAATAATGAGCTCATTTTTCCTGATCCTCAGATTTCAACTCTTTATCCATACTCACACTGTAGGCTTTTCATTTCATATCTTCCAGTCCCCCCCCCCCCCCCATGAACCATGGACCTTGCCGTTGGTGGGGAGGCTTGCGTGCCTCAGCGATACAGATAGCCGCACCGTAGGTACAACCACAACGGAGGGATATCTGTTGAGAGGCCAGACAAACGTGTGGTTCCTGAAGAGGGGCAGCAGCCTTTTCAGTAGTTGCAAGGGCAACAGTCTGGATGATTGACTGATATGGCCTTGTAACAATAACCAAAACGGCCTTGCTGTGCTGGTACTGCGAACGGCTGAAAGCAATGGGAAACTACGGCCGTAATTTTTCCCGAGGGCATGCAGCTTTACTGTATGATTAAATGATGATGGCGTCCTCTTGGGCAAAATATTCCGGAGGTAAAATAGTCCCCCATTCGGATCTCCGGGCGGGGACTACTCAAGAGGATGTCGTTATCAGGAGAAAGAAAACTGGCATTCTACGGATCGGAGCGTGGAATGTCAGATCCCTTAATCGGGCAGGTAGGTTAGAAAATTTAAAAAGGGAAATGGATAGGTTAAAGTTAGATATAGTGGGAATTAGTGAAGTTCGGTGGCAGGAGGAACAAGACTTCTGGTCAGGTGAATACAGGGTTATAAATACAAAGTCAAATAGGGGTAATGCAGGAGTAGGTTTAATAATGAATAGGAAAATAGGAATGCGGGTAAGCTACTACAAACAGCATAGTGAACGCATTATTGTGGCCAAGATAGATACGAAGGCCACACCTACTACAGTAGTACAAGTTTATATGCCAACTAGCTCTGCAGATGACGAAGAAATTGAAGAAATGTATGATGAAATAAAAGAAATTATTCAGATAGTGAAGGGAGACGAAAATTTAATAGTCATGGGTGACTGGAATTCGAGTGTAGGAAAAGGGAGAGAAGGAAACATAGTAGGTGAATATGGATTGGGGCTAAGAAATGAAAGAGGAAGCCGCCTGGTAGAATTTTGCACAGAGCACAACTTGATCATAGCTAACACTTGGTTTAAGAATCATGATAGAAGGTTGTATACATGGAAGAACCCTGGAGATACTAAAAGGTATCAGATAGACTATATAATGGTAAGACAGAGATTTAGGAACCAGGTTTTAAATTGTAAGACATTTCCAGGGGCAGATGTGGACTCTGACCACAATCTATTGGTTATGACCTGTAGATTAAAACTGAAAAAACTGCAAAAAGGTGGAAATTTAAGGAGATGTGACCTGGATAAACTGAAAGAACGAGAGGTGGTACAGAGTTTCAGGGAGAGCATAAGGTAGCAATTGACAGGAATGGGGGAAAGAAATACAGTAGAAGAAGAATGGGTAGCTTTGAGAGATGAAGTAGTGAAGGCAGCAGAGGATCAAGTAGGTAAAAAGACCAGGGCTAGTAGAAATCCTTGGGTAACAGAAGAAATATTGAATTTAATTGATGAAAGGAGAAAATATAAAAATGCAGTAAATGAAGCAGGCAAAAAGGAATACAAACGTCTCAAAAATGAGATAGACAGGAAGTGCAAAATGGCTAAGCAGGCATGGCTAGAGGACAAATGTAAGGATGTAGAGGCTTATCTCACTAGGGGTAAGATAGATACTGCCTACAGGAAAATTAAAGAGACCTTTGGAGAAAAGAGAGCCACTTGTATGAATATCAAGAGCTCAGATGGAAACCCAGTTCTAAGCAAAGAAGGGAAAGCAGAAAGGTGGAAGGAGTATATAGAGGGTCTATACAAGGGCGATGTACTTGAGGACAATATTATGGAAATGGAAGAGGATGTACATGAAGATGAAATGGGAGATACGATACTGCGTGAAGAGTTTGACAGAGCACTGAAAGACCTGAGTCGTAACAAGGCCCCGGGAGTACACAACATTCCATTAGAACTATTGACGGCCTTGGGAGAGCCATTCCTGACAAAACTCTACCATCTGGTGAGCAAGATGTATGAAACAGGCGAAATACCCTCAGACTTCAAGAAGAATATAATAATTCCAATCCCAAAGAAAGCAGGTGGTGACAGATGTGAAAATTACCGAACAATCAGTTTAATAAGCCACAGCTGCAAAATACTAACACGAATTCTTTACAGACGAATGGAAAAACTAGTAGAAGCCGACCTCGGGGAAGATCAGTTTGGATTCCGTAGAAATACTGGAACATGTGAGGCAATACTGACTTTACGACTTATCTTAGAAGAAAGATTAAGGAAAGGCAAACCTACGTTTCTAGCATTTGTAGACTTAGAGAAAGCTTTTGACAATGTTGACTGGAATACTCTCTTTCAAATTCTAAAGGTGGCAAGGGGTAAAATACAGGGAGCGAAAGGCTATTTACAATTTGAACAGAAACCAGATGGCAGTTATAAGAGTCGAGGGACATGAAAGGGAAGCAGTGGTTGGGAAGGGAGTAAGACAGGGTTGTAGCCTATCCCCGATGTTATTCAATCTGTATATTGAGCAAGCAGTAAAGGAAACAAAAGAAAAATTCGGAGTAGGTATTAAAATCCATGGAGAAGAAATAAAAGCTTTGAGGTTCGCCGATGACATTGTAATTCTGTCAGAGACAGCAAAGGACTTTGAAGAGCAGTTGAACGGAATGGATGGTGTCTTGAAGGAAGGATATAAGATGAACATCAACAAAAGCAAAACGAAGATAATGGAATGTAGTCGAATTAAGTCGGGTGATGTTGAGGGTATTAGATTAGGAAATGAGACACTTAAAGTAGTAAAGGAGTTTTGCTATTTGGGGAGCAAAATAACTGATGATGGTCGAAGTAGAGAGGATATAAAATGTAGACTGGCAATGGCAAGGAAAGCGTTTCTGAAGAAGAGAAATTTGTTAACATCGAGTATAGATTTAAGTGTCAGGAAGTCATTTCTGAAAGTATTTGTATGGAGTGTAGCCATGTATGGAAGTGAAACATGGACGGTAAATAGTTTGGACAAGAAGAGAATAGAAGCTTTCGAAATGTGGTGCTACAGAAGAATGCTGAAGATTAGATGGGTAGATCACATAACTAATGAGGAAGTATTGAATAGGATTGGGGAGAAGAGAAGTTTGTGGCACAACTTGACCAGAAGAAGGGATCGGTTGGTAGGACATGTTCTGAGGCATCAAGGGATCACCAATTTAGTATTGGAGGGCAGCGTGGAGGGTAAAAATCGTAGGGGGAGACCAAGAGATGAATACACTAAGCAGATTCAGAAGGATGTAGGTTGCAGTAGGTACTGGGAGATGCAGAAGCTTGCACAGGATAGAGTAGCATGGAGAGCTGCATCAAACCAGTCTCAGGACTGAAGACCACAACAACAACAACATCTTCCAGTACACAACAACACGATGTACAAGATACACCAACATGTTGCAACCATAGGCTTCTTACTGGTTGTGGGGACTTTTCGTATTGTCCATGAAAATTCTGTCTGTAGTTTCAGGGGTCCCCATTGTTGGTCACCTATTCCTCTGCGCATTCTGAGCAGATCTTAAAGCCGTCTATTTCTTGTTCAGATCTGTCGTGAGGAATTTCCTACCAGGATATTTCGCTTGAAATATTTCTTTACATTATTTGGTGGAGCCTGTCTTTATACAACACTCTACAACATCAGTTCACTATTCTAATGCAAACTGCCCTATTTCTGTAACAACTCAGCAATGCGATTTTCTCACAACAACTGACGCGCGAAAACACAGCTGCGCCCAACTTAAGTTTCCTATAAAATGCAGTGTAGCCAACTTTCGAGACAGTTTTGCCACTTCATATGCAATTCGACTAGAGATTATTAACCGGTACTGAGGTGACAGGTTTTATGTGGGACACCCTGTACGCAATTGCCTTCTATACATCTATATACAGGATCTTACAAAACGTTACCGACGAACTTTGAGAGGTTGTTTTGAGGAACAAATTGAGGGCAGGAACCTTGTCTGGATACGTCATCCAATGACGCTGCAGAGCATGGCAGCCACAGGCCACGGCGCCTGCCACTAGGCTACCCCTTCGGCAGCAAACTTGACTTTTTACGCTGCCGGACCTTAGGCGGAACGTATCGCAATGTTGTTTGTCATTCAGTGATTGCAACCAATTGCCACGATCGCCAGTGGAGAAGATGAAGCTAACTGTTGCGTTGTCCCCTATGAATGCGATGCCGTCTTGGTTTGGTGGATGATGGTTTCGGATATGGGCTTCCATCTGCAGTTTATTTTATCCTGTATGGGTAAAAATGTTTGGGATTTAAGATTGTGCCAAAAGAGAAATAAACTGCGAGTAGAAACCATTATTCACCGGGACAACAGAGCATCGCAGTCCTAGGAGACAAGGCCTGCCTGCGCTGCTGCTAACTCCATCTTCTTCACTGGCGACCGTCACAATCAGTCGCGGTCGCTGAATAACAAACAACATTACGAAACGTTCCACCTACGGTCTGTTAGCGTACAAAGTCAAGTTTGCTGTCGAAGGGGAGGTCTAGCGGCAAGCGCCGTGTTCTGTAACAGCGATGCTCTGTCGCGTCGTTGGATTACGTTTCCAGACAAATGTTGCTATCCTCAACTTGTTCCTCCAGACACACCCTATAAATCGTCGAAGTTTGTCCGCATCATTTTGTGACAGCCTGTACATTGAAACGTCCCCTTTGAACATTTATAGAGGACTGTGCTTAAACTGACACACAATATTTTTAGCGCAACGCAATCTGACTTTCAAAAATCCCTACAAAAGAATGGCCCTGACTAACATTAACCTATACCTTTCACAAATCACTTACCTCACCAAAAATCTTCGTTACTCGAACTACCGCAAAACAGCGAGCGCCATTACTGCCAGCTAAATAAAAGATTCAAACTACGGAAGGCACTAACTACTGATAGGCATAGTTAGCAAATGAAAGATTTTAATAGAGAACAAACAATGTATTTACCTTAATAATCATAATATATATGCCATCCAGTCTTACAAATTTCAAGTCTCCGCCATTTCTCTCCCCACATCCACCACTGCTGGCGGCTCACCTCCAACTGCGCAACGCTACGCGCTGTTCACATCCAGCTGCTGCTGCCCAACACTACAATGGCAGACAACAATGCAAACTAGCCACAGACTGCACACAGCACAGCCAGTGATTTTCATACAGAGAGCGCTACGTGGCGGCGGCGTTACCAATATAAGAACCTAAACAGCCTACTTACAACATGTGTACAGAACAATGAGTTGAATAATTTTCGAGATATGATGTGATAAGTTTGCAGCTGTTTCCCAGACAGGAACATAACCATAGCTTTGAACTTACTAAATATTAAGAAGAGATTATGGCATACTGAAAGATGCAGCAGAGATCTACATCAGACGTGAATTTTTATGCGCTCGTTGTAGGAAATAGAAAAGAGATGTGAGCCGTGCGTGGCTCGTGTTCATGCCATCTCTTATTTAACACCCTGTTTTTAGCGTACTGCCGCCTCGTTATGTTAATTTTCAATTGCTGGTGTCACTGAGTTGCTGCCTTGCCTGCCCGTGAGCGGCAGCAGCAGCGCTTATCGATATAGGCCCTGCCGTATTATCTTTGCTGGACTGCTATTACTTCGTCGTGTGTCGTCCAACGAGTTGGAACGCGCCAGCAGTGCGGTTCGGACCGGGCAATGAAGTCAGTTGGAACGCGCCAGCAGTGCAGTTCGGACCCGCCAGTCGGACAGTTGGGACGCGGCAGAAGTTCGGTCGGGTTGGTGCGGCAGTGAGGTTCGGATAGCCATGTCTCGCCCGACCGTTGCCGGCATACATGGCTGGGGAGGGTCATGGTTGATCGTCGGTTGGTCGTCTTAACGGACGACGTGTATTTGCTCGCCGATCGCTTATGGGTTGGCGGTGTGTGTGTGTCTCAACTCGTGGTTCGTTCTGGTGATTGCACAGTCACTGCTTTTAGCATTGCTCGCGTTCTTCGTCCAAGTGTTTCTGAAATATTTTGTAGCCTGTGATGTTCACTGCCCAGTTATTTTCGTGCTGTCTCCGTGCTGATGAGTAGCAGCTGGTCGGTTGGCGCAGTCGCGTTGTAGCACCAGTGGGGCGTGCAGCGCCAGGGAGGCGCGGATAGCCATCACTCGCCAGACGATTGCCGACACACACGTTTCAGCGGCAACGACCTTATCTGGCCGTTTAGTCGGTCGTCTGATTAGACGACGTGTATTTGGGTCGTCCACCGCTTATGCGTTGTCTGTGATCCGTACTGGTTGTTCTTCCAGTCTCCGCTGTTAGCATCGTTTGTGTGGTGTCACCGCCAGACACAACACTTGCTAGGTGGTAGCCTTTAAATCGGCCGCTGTCCGTTAGTATACGTCGGACCCGCGTGTCGCCACTATCAGTGATTGCAGACCGAGCGCCGCCACACGGCAGGTCTAGAGAGACTTCCTAGCACTCGCCCCAGTTGCACAACCGACTTTGCTAGCGGTGGTTCACTGACAAAATACGCTCTCATTTGCCGAGACGATAATTAGCATAGCCTTCAGCTACGTCATTTGCTATGATCTAGCAAGGCGCCATTACCAGTTACTATTGATGCTGTAATCATGTACCGTCAAGAACGACGCTCATCATTTATGGATTTAAGTTAAGTATTCCACCAGCTACGTCCGTTTTTATAAAGTCTAAATTCCTTGTCCTGTTCCAGACCTCACGCCAGCCTGCGTGAGCTAAAACGCGTGCCTTTCGGCTTCCTCTAGTACCCGGTGTTGGCTCTCCTGCCAACCCACAACAGTTTGAGTTTTGGTGCTAGTGTGGAGCGGAACTGATCTTGATCATTGGTCTGTTGGCTGTCTGTCGGTTGGGTTCCCAGCGGATTGAAAATAGTCGGGCCGACTGCCTGTCTCACCTAAGCGAGCGTAAATGTTTGAATTCCAGGCCGACGATGGAACAGCTGAGCGCCCTTGGGTGTACTGCCCTGTTTTTTTATTTGTTCTTGTTGCTCGTACTTGTACGGCTTCTAGCCGATTTTTTTAAAAAAATTAGAGTTCTTTTGCTTTTAAGGCCTTCAGCCTAAATTAAAGAACTGTTTCACGTAAGGTCTTTGGTATTTAAAAAGTTAATGTTATGGAGTTTTAAGTGTAGGCCTTCAGCCGATTTGAATTTAACTTGTTTACTTCAGCTTAACTAAAGAACTGAGTTAAGATAAGGCTTGCCTGTTAAATTTCTGCCGGCCAGTGTGGCCGAGCGGTTCTAGGCGCTTCAGTCAGGAACCGAGCTGCTGCTACGGTCGCAGGTTCGAATCCTGCCTCGGGCATGGATGTGTGTGATGTCCTTAGGTTAGTTAGGTTTAAGTACTTCTAAGTCTAGGGGACTGATGACCTCAGATGTTAAGTCCCATAGTGCTCCGAGCCATTTGAACCACTTTTTTTTTGTTAAATTTCTGATTTTGCTTGCGTTTTAAGTCATTGGTCTTCAGCCGTTTTTAAATTAAGGTGCCTTTCAGCAGGTAATTAAGTCCCAAGGATTAAGGCTGTGTGTGTGTGTGTGGTTTTTTTAAAGTTGAGATCTTGTAATGTTTGATTAAATAATAAAGTTGTATCTTCGAGTGTAATTGACAGCCCTTATTTTGCCCCTTTCCACAATTTATACTATCTGTCCTGTCCTGCGGGATTAGCGGATTGCCGCAAGATGTTGTTAATAACCGCAGAGTGCTGTCGTGCGTGCCAACAGACAAGTGCTTACAACGACAGAACAGCAACGTTACGCGATAAACGTTGGCCGTCAAGTCATTTAAATCAGACTCTATTAACTGTTGTTCTTGCTGTATTGTACTTGTGAAGCTCTTGAACGATGGCTAACTGTCCTTGAATGTCTTGGCATATTCCTGTATTGGCCTTCTTCTATCCAGATCTGAAGTTGGCTATTATTAACTGAAACCGATAGGCTGAGGATAAGATGTCCTGACCATAAACTGCAAATAAACGAATAAAATACTTTAGCAGTCTTTATATGCGCATCGTCACAATAACGGCTGTTTAAGAGTTGCTTCCCTTGAAACTCAACGTCTGCCGCAACGGGCGAGGAATTTGTCAGCGGGAAAAGCCCGTCTCGTGGGGGTAGTCATGCTGGCCGCAGTGGAGGTCGTGACAAGACACGAGCAACACCAGAAGGGCGTAGCCACTCGCATACGTCAAGGCATTAATTAAGCCTGTACATGGCTGGCCCTGAGGCATGAATAAATCAACACGTACAACTGCGAGAGAAGGTAAGTGATACTGGGCGGCAAATTACCATGCCCGGGAAAACATTTTTTGCTGAACGTCAATGAAATTCAAGTATTAAAATTCAGTCTCACAGATTTTTGACATATATTTGGGTGTTCAGCAGCGTTGTTAATTTTATTTTATGCACGGTGTTTTAACGACATACGCCGCCGTCTTCTGCAGGTGCTACAAGTTTCTTGTTATGCGTACTTGCTGCCAGAAAGCAATTCAGAGAGTCTACTGGAGACTCTTAGTAGGGAAGAGTGTTGTATTCCGTGTTATTTTTTTCAGACTCTCGTCTCAAGGCAGCTCAGAAATAAAAGTTTAGTATATTTCCTTATTCCATTTTTAAATGACTTCATTCACTTTTTACGTGTTGCAGTATTTTTCTGAAGTTACAAAAATTATTCCAGAAGATTAAGGTTTTTCCAAATGTAGAAACATGTTCCAAGATTGAAACCGGTATTCAGCTTTCTCGTCTGGAACTTGCAAATACACTCAAAGGTCACGAGATTGGCACTCCAAACTCAGTTGCTCCAACCTCAGCAGAATTGGCCTAACTGATGTTTTTGGTACTTATCTTTCGTTGCGGTGGCCTCTTCCAAGTTGACAACTTGCGCTGTGTGTTCTTACGTCCTGGAATTAATCTAGTATGGGTTTCATATCATCCGCTGCCTCTCAAATAAAAACAGAGACTGTAAAGGTTTCACAAATTTCCGTTTATTCACCGGTAGACTAATATCTACCCAGTGTACTGTACTATACGATCTTCAGACTTTTACCTAATATTGTACATAAAGAGAAATTTATAAACTTTTCTTTTCCTATAAGGCATCAACATTACAAATGACTTTCGCCTCAGAAATGTCCAAGGTCTTTGACAAAGTCCCAGTAACAGTATATCTACTAAAATGTGACTCCCTTACACAGATGTTTATTAGAAAAAAATATCATTAGTAAAAGTGGAACAGATATTAACGATTATTTTGAATAAATTTTATATTTTTGTATTGGTGTTTATTTATGGAAATATGTTTTTACGGTTTTCGGCGTTAAGAGTGGAGGTAATTTGACTAGAGACTGGGTTTGGGAGTCTCTCAACAAATGTCTATTTTGAAGTTAGTTTTGCCACAGAATGGACTTTTTCAGTGCTGTTCAATTAATTTAACAGTGTAAAAACATGAACAGAATTTTCGTGTTAACATCGATACGTATCAGTTATAAATTACGACACAACTTAAATACTACTTATTTCAATAAACACCAACTCCAACAAGATGGACAAAACCTGGGATGGTGATTAAAATTCTTCTGGGTATTATGCCGCGTCATTGCTAAAAAAACTAACAACAATAATAAACTAAAGCCGACGTTTCGGCCGAGTTGCAACGGCCTTCCTCAGGGCACGACTGGTTTTGCATGGGGATAGGTGCTTCTATTTATTACAGGCTATCGATGTCTGACGTCACTGTTGTTTTTTCGAAGCAGTCACAGGACCCACGAAATGATAGGTTCCACCAAGGATGTATTCAACAATCTTAACACTACAGGTATTTACGAACTACGGTGTGAGTGCGGAGCTGTCTACATAGGAGAAAGAGGGAGACCTGTAGCTTACGAGTAGCAGAACACGAACGCTATGTACGATTACAACAGCATAATAAATCGGCGATAGCGGAACACCACCGTGACTGTAGACAAACTATCAGGTTCCAAGAAGCCCGAGTACTGGCGAAAGAACCGTGGCTACGAGAACGCAAAATTCGGGAGGCGATCGAAATTATTAAGCAGCCTGACAGCATCAACAGAGAAGATGGCTACAAACTCCCGGCGTCCTAGCTGCCGGCCATCCCAGTCCAACGGGCCGAGAGCGGTCGTGGGGAAGAAGCTGCACGGGACACGGACGATCTGCACAAACAGCTGTAGAGCAACTGTCAGTCCGCTTCCGCGCACATCAGGAGGAAAACTTGCCGACCAGAAGCCGAACGCTGATTGGCGGACAGCTACCAATCGTTGACGACATGGACATCCACGAATAGCCTCTTTCCTTCCACCTTCCCTTACGTCATGACTAGCCAATCATATTAGGGGGCCAATTAAAAGTTTTACAACAGTGACGTCAGACATCGATAGTTTGCAATAAATAGAAGCACCTATTCCCATGCAAAACCAGTCGTGCCCTGAGGAAGGCCGTCGCAATTCGGCCGAAACGTCGGTTTTAGTTTATTATTGTTATTTTTTTTTAGCAACGACGCGGCATAGTACCCAGAAGAATTTTAATCATTATCACACCGGCCGCGGAAGCCTACGTTCTTAAGGGGCTCCGGAACGCCCCATACTTGCAATGTTAAAATAACGCTTATAAATTACATCTTTCCTCACAAAGTATTTGAGGTAGGAAGTTGAACTTTTTACAGATTATTTATTGGAATATGGGCTACAACTTAACACAGGGATTTTACAAAATTTTAGTTCAGTTATTAAAGATGATTTTTTTTTCAATTGCAATGAAAATTCACAACATTTTTTTGCAATTTTTTATTTATATATTCAAAAATATACAGTTTTTTGGAAAAAGGCTGTGTTAAATTATGCAGAAGGTACTGTGTAACATTTACTGAAAGTTTGAAACAAATGTGTTTGGAAGATCCTTAGAAAACATGTAATTAGTATGAGAAAATAAAAGTTTTGGGAACCGAGCGACAAAGATTGGATTAACTTTTTAGTGCATTCCAGGTCCATAGGATGCATTATCTTCATCCTCTGCAAACTCCTCCTCCAGCTTCCTCTTGTTCCTCCTCCTGTTTACTCTTGCTTGTATTTCTAGACTCTTTACAGCCCTGTCTGCAGCCCGAAGGCGTTCCTTGTCTAAAGCAAGCATCGCTCGTACCATGTTAGAACCTATCTTCATTCCCATATTTCTAAATACCTTGCACCTTACAATGTTGCCATCGTTCAGAGGATTTCTAATAACTTTACTTTTACTCATTATTATACTTCAACAAAACAGAGACTCAAGAAACAGAATTAATTACGAATATTTTCGAGATAACGACAGAGTAAATAAACATGAAACAATCGACAATCACACCAGCGATATATATTGAACCATCACAGGTTAGCCACAACACATACTTTATCTCACATCACTAAAATGTACCTGATGAACGCGGACGTTAATAATAACACCATTTGACAGCAGTTTAACAGCGCCACAGTGGGTCACGCCCATGTAGAACACATTTCAAAAAAAAATTAAAAATAGTTGTAGTCTTCGGAATTGAATAAATTATATATCTATTAAAAGGTAATAGTCTGCAGATTCAGAAAACGCAAAAAAGTAAAAATTGAACTTTTCATGATTTTGAGCCTTTCCGGAGCCCCTTAAAACGTGGGGTGTTTTCCAGGTTCTCTGGGCTGTTCCAAGTCAGGCCCGTGGGGCACGGGCGAGCGTGGCTCCTCACGGGCTCACCCGGCGGGCAGGCGCTAGGCCGGCTAGGGGGTTGCCTGCCCGCAAGGGACCATTTAACTGCGCGTGCGCACTGCTGCATTACGTGCCCGTCTCCTAGTTCCTTCCTGTGCTTCGTAGCGGGCGCAGTGTCGACAATGAGTTCTAGAAGCAGCCAGTTGCCATTTTCACCAAGTTGGGAAGAACGATTTTTGTTTGTTTAGAAAGATGGGTTGTCTCAGTGTCTTGCTTGTCATAAAATTCTCAATACGACGAAGAAGTACAATATATGAGACTTTCGAGGAGGTGGTAGACGTGATAGCTATGGAGTACACAACCACAGGTCCGTAGGAAACATGTGATTGCCACGGGACAGGCTCTGTTCTGTGGCAACAGACGGTGCACTGCAAATGGTTGGGAGCCAGCAAGCTTTCATGACTCGTCTGAAGGAAAAAATCAACACGAAAATTCGGAAAGGAACATCAAGTTGTAAGTAGGCTGTTTATGTTTTCTTATCGGCAACGTTACGTAGCGCTCGGTATGAAAATCATTGGCTGTGCTGTGAGCAGTCTGTGGCTAGTTTGCATTGTTGTCTGCCATTGTAGTGTTGGGCAGCGGCAGCTGGATGTGAACAGCGCGTAGCGTTGCGCAGTTGGAGGTGAGCCGCCAGCAGTGGTGGATGTGTGGAAGGAAATGGCGGAGTTTTGAAATTACATATATTATGGCTTTTGATGATATTAAGGTAAACACATTGTTTGTTCTCTATTAAAATCTTTCATTTGGTAACTATCCCTATCAGTAGTTAGTGCCTTCCGTAGTTTGAATCTTTTATTTAGCTGGCAGTAGTGGCGCTCGCTGTATTGCAGTAGTTCGAGTAACGAAGATTTTTGTGAGGTAAGTGATTTGTGAAAGGTCACTGCCCAAAACTATTTGTAAAATTTTTTGTGGGGAGCATGGGGGCTATGTAAGTAGGCTGTTTATGTTTTCTTTATGTAAGTAGGCTGTTTATGTTTTCTTATTGGCGCTCTATATGAAAATCACTGGCTGTGCTGTGTGCAGTCTGTGGCTAGTTTGCATTGTTGTCTGCCATTGTAGTGTTGGGCAGCGGCAGCTGGATGTGAACAGCGCGTAGCGTTGCGCAGTTGGAGGTGAGCCGCCAGCAGTGGTGGATGTGGGGAGAGAGATGGCGGAGTTTTGAAATTTGTAATACTGGATGGCATGAACTGCTATATATATTATGATTATTAAGGTAAATACATTGTTTGTTCTCTATTAAAATCTTTAATTTGCTAACTATACCTATCAGTAGTTAGTCCCTTCCGTAGTTTGAATCTGTTATCTAGCTGGCAATAGTGGCGCTCGCTGTATTGTAGTAGTTCCAGTAACGAAGATTTTTGTGAGGTAAGTGATTTGTGAAAGGTATAGTTTAATGTTTGTCTGGGCCATTCTTTTGTAGGGATTTTTGATAGTCAGATTGCGTTGCGCTAAAATTATTGTGTGTCAGTTTAAGCACAGTCGTGTACAATTTTTCAAAGGGGACGTTTCATATGGCGCTACGTAACGTTGCCGATAAGAAAACATAAACAGCCTACTTACAAAGTAAACATTGTGTTGTGTACCAGGAAGCCCATTCTGCTGAAAGTTCGAAATGCGCCAACATCATGAAGGTCGTGTGTAAATTTTGTAAGGTGCCACAGCGTCAACCACCGCCAGTTCAAAGGATTTTTCGCACCACCTGAAAGCATGGCGTGGCACTACTGACAAGGGAACCTCCCCATCGCCCCCCCCCCCCCCCTCAGATTTAGTTATAAGTTGGCACAGTGGATAGGCCTTGAAAAACTGATCACAGCTCAATCGAGAAAACAGGAAGAAGTTGTGTGGAACTATGAAAAAAAAAGCAAAATATACAAACTGAGTAGTCCATGCGCAAGATAGGCAACATCAAGGATAGTGTGAGCTCAGGAGCGCCATGATCCGGTGGTTAGCGTGAGCAGCTGCGTAATGAGAGGTCCTTAGTTCAAGTCTTCCCTCGAGTGAAAAGGTTACTTTATTTTCGCAAAGTTATGATCTGTCCGTTCGTTCATTGGCGTCTATGTTCACTGTAATAAGTTTAGTGTCTGTGTTTTGCGACCGCACCGCAAAACCGTGCGATTAGTAGACGAAAGGACGTGCCTCTCCAATGGGAACCGAAAACATTTGATGGCAAGGTCATAGGTCAACCGATTCCTCCACAGGAAAAAACACGTCTGATTTATTCTATACGACACTGGTGACGGCATGTGCGTCACATGACAGGAATATGTAGTCGACCCACCTAACTTGTACACTTGGCGAATGGGTAAAAAGATTCTTCTACCTTGCCCGATTTAGGTTTTCTTGTGGATGTGATAATCACTCCCAAAAAAGTGATGGAAACATAGGAGTTTGTCACATAAAGTGCAACAAATGAATGCAACAGTTTCACAGTTGTCCCTGTGCTCTGTCAAAATATATATTTTTAACGTTTTCAAATTTTTCCGTGTGTAGACTGTCAAATCCTGCGCATGTCCAAGCAAATCTGAACGTGTCCAGGAATTTTGGAGAGCGAAGTTGATTATGTGTGAGCGCCTGAACTTTGATAATTGACACACGATCACGTAAACAATACTGCTCTGTGTACCTGTGCAGCTTCGCAAAATCATAGGATCTTTTCACAAACTATTTCACTTGCCGAAAACCAAACACATCTAACGGTTGCACATGAGGTGTACAACCTGGAGGAATGGTAATCACGTCTACTCCTACACTAAAATTGTACAATGCCTGCTCCTTCTGTCCTGTATAACTGTCAAGGAGTAAGGCAAAATCTTTGTCCGCGTAAGGAGCAATCACACGTTCATTAAAGTCTTTCACTAATCTTTTCTCTATTCTTCCTGACGCACTGCAATTCATAATGACATTCGGCGTTTGCGCAAGTACCCTATTCACCTGTTGCTGAACTTGCGGTCCAAATACACAATTTTTTTCCTGCAAACATAAATAAAATGTAGGAAAAAGAAGTCCTGCTTTGCTCAGGGCATATTGTATGGTATAGCTATGTGAAGTGGCATGCAGCTGGTCTACAGTACATTCCATGTCGCCTTCTTCAACTAACGATAACGTGCGTGTCGATTTCATTTCATAGTTAAAACCGGACTGATCTGTGTTGATAATATATGCGTCTTCATACTGTTGGAATCTGACGTTAGTTTCTGTAACAAACGTCTTGAAACACTCTAAAAGTTCTTCCAGTTTATTCACGTAGTTCTTGCTTACATATTTCGTAATCTTCCTGCTCGTAATTTTGTATTTTCTTTTGAACGTGACAAGCCAATGAGATGAAGCCTTGAAGTCCAGGCCGATTTGTTTAGCGTAATGCAAACCCCAGATCTGTAGGTGTGTATCATGCACTGCACTTAATTCATTGCTGGCTTTAATAAATTGTCGGTATACAAGGTTTTCTGTTTTCACTGAACTTCTGTCTTCGGGTTCCACCACGTTCCACGACTTCTTTGCAATATTTAATTGTGCTTTTTTCCTCCATCCCTTTAAATTTCTTAAATTTATTTGTTACTTCACTCCGTAATCTATATTTGCATCTTTTAATTGGTTTGGACAGTAACCTGTATTGGAGCATTTGCTTCATGTAACCCAAAGAAATACCATCCGATTGAAGTCGCAGTATTTCCTCTTCGTGTTCTTCGTACGGATCGTCAACAATCTCATCATCTGGTGCATACAGCCCCGCAACAATCAGCAAGGTATCGTCATAACCACACGTACTGTTTATCAACAAATGTAGGAAATAATCATACAAATGTTCGACAATCGTTCGATCCTTTAAGGAACTTTCCGATTCCTTACTGTTCGGAAAATATTCATTGACCTTGTTATTGAAGTCGCGAGCTATATTTGCTGGATTCATATTGCCCACGGAATACATCTCACTTATTTAATGCACTCTCGTCGAAAGTAGCGAACAGTCAACTGCCAGCCAGGGAACGTCGTTAGCAGGAATCTTCCGTGCGCTGTAGTCGACTGACGTCGTGTGTTTCGATGTTTGTTTAGGTGTAGCGTCCCCATACTACGGCGCACTTACCTCGCATCGGACGGACGGACGGACGGACGGATAATAATTGTCTGAAAATAAAAAATTAAACTTTTCACTCGAGGGAAGACTTGAACCAAGGACCTCTCGTTCGCAGCTGCTCACGATAACCACGGGACGACGGCGCTCCTAAGTTCACACTATCCTTGATGTTGCCTATCTTGCGCATGGACTACTCAGTTTGTATATTTTGCTTTTTTTCATAGCTCCACACAACTTCTTCCTGTTTTCTCGACTGATCTGTGTTCAGTTTTTCAAGGCCTATCCACTGTGCCAACTTATAACTAAATCTGAGGGGGGGGGGGCGCGGGGGTGCGATGGGGAGGTGAGAGGACAGACCATAGTTTACGGTGCATGGCTCTGGCACGTCGGACACAATGAAACTATTACAGATCGACTACTTCAAGGACAGCTCCGAGCCAGACGTCCTGTAGCGTACATTCCACTGCCCCAAGACCACCATTTGCGACTTCTGTGGCGTCAAGCGAGACCTCATTGGAGGACAGAATTTCTGCTGAAAGCCAGTTCTGCCTCGGTACCAGTGACGGACGTGTGTTGATTAGGAGGCCAACTGAGGACCTGCGCCCAACCTCTCTGGGTGCTATACACCCTGGACCTACACCTAGAGTTTTGGTTTGAGGTGCGATTTCGGATGACAGCAGCAGAACTCTCGTGATTGTCCCACGCACCCTGACCTCAAAACTGTACGTCAGTCTGGTGATTCGACCTGTTGTGCTGCCATTCATTAACAGCATTCCAGGAGGTGTTTTTGTAACCCAATATTCTCTACAGAGTATCGACATGTTGCCTCGGCCTACTCGATCGACAGATATGTCTTCAGTCGTGCACATATGGGACATCACAGGGCAACTTCAGCCTCTTCCACAGACAGCATTAATCTTCCCTATATTGACCGACCAAGTGTAACAGGCACCTGTACAACACAATGCATGCACGTAACTTTCTAGCGGCTACACCGGTTATGAATGTACCAGCATTTCACATTTTCAGTAGATTATCTCGCCCTTACATTAACCTGTGATCTTGCAATGTAAATCAAA
This sequence comes from Schistocerca cancellata, assembly GCF_023864275.1. Taxonomy (NCBI): domain Eukaryota; kingdom Metazoa; phylum Arthropoda; class Insecta; order Orthoptera; family Acrididae; genus Schistocerca; species Schistocerca cancellata. The sequence goes on from NC_064627.1 coordinate 1,094,988,071, forward strand.
TAAGTAAGTGACCTAGAAAAATGTATACCCGAAATGTCATTATTCTATATTAATTATTTTTTGGTGTTGCAACTTTTTTTCGTCAGTGTACATTCAATTTAGTTTTCATTACTACTTACTCTGTAAGTGAAAAGTCTATAGGTGGTGGCAAAAAAAAAAAAAAAAAAAAAAAGAAAAAGAAAAAAGAAAAAAGAAAATCAAGTTAGAGGGTATTTAGTGTGAAAGTGTACGAAAAGAGTTGGATCTGTGGGTGTGAAGTTTGTAAAGCAGTTTTTTGCTCTCAGTGTTTGTAATTCAGGAAGAGTGATGGATGGTGTACAGGGGAAGTGAAAGATGAAGGACATATTAATGCATTAACAAAGAAAATATAGCAGGTGTCATAAACATATAAACAACTTATTTGATCTTAGTGCAATAGGTGTAAGTAGGCTGTTTATGTTTTCTTATTGGCAACGTTACGTAGCGCGCTGTATGAAAATCACTGGCTGTGCTGTTTGCAGTCTGTGGCTAGTTTGCATTGTTGTCTGCCATTGTAGTGTTGGGCAGCTGGATGTGAACAGCGCGTAGCGTTGCGCAGTTGGAGGTGAGCCGCCAGCAGTGGTGGATGTGAGGAGAGAGATGGCGGAGTTTTGAAATTTGCAATACTGGATATCATGAACTGCTATATACATTATGACTTTTGAACACTATTGAGGTAAATACATTGTTTGTTCTCTATTAAAATCTTTCATTTGCTAACTATGCCTATCAGTAGTTAGTGCCTTCCGTAGTTTGAATCTTTTATTTAGCTGGCAGTAGTGGCGCTCGCTGTATTGCGGTAGTTAGAGTAATGAGGATTTTTGTGAGGTAAATGATTTGTGAACGGTATAGGTTAATGTTAGTCAGGGCCATTCTTTTGTAGGGATTTTTGAAAGTCAGATTGCGTTGCGCTAAAAAATATTCTGTGTCAGTTAAAGCTCAGTCCTGTACAATTGTTCAAAGGGTACGTTTCATAGGTAAAGCTAATATCGCAACAAAATTAAGCCACGATTATCATGACGACATAGGGAAGCTCAATCTGTTTATTTTTTTGTAATATTGTAGAAAACTGGTAAAATTTTCCAGGAGTGGCACTGTAAAAAGATAAATACTTTTTATAATACGAAATTTAGTAAAATATGTTTCATGAATTCCCACGTTGCCTTCCATTACGTGATAATTTTGAAGAATATTTACGAGTTGTCGTCAGTAACAGAAAACATTGAGAATCATTATGGTTTAACTTCCCTCGCTATTTATTAGTATTGTTTTATTGCGTATTTTCAAACATGATTGAAACTTTGGCTTGTAAACAAACACTGCTAACCGAAAAAAATATTCGACTCTTATGCTACCAAGTACGTGTCGTGGAATTCATATAGAAGGTTGTTATTCCAGTTACAAGTGTTATTCGTTAAACTATAACACAAAAAAATATCAGCTGAAATGACCGATACGCAGTACCTTATGATTTGGTTCTCGAAAACAGATCTGGTTACAAAGTGAACTGATCGATACCATGCATAAAGTGTTACAAGATACAACACGTTCATGTTCCTAGGGACAAATATTCTATTGAAATTTAAAAGTGTTTCAGTCGAGAAAATCCTGTCAATACTGTGTTTAGTTGTCTATCTGTCGCATAATGACCCTACTACACATAGATCATCAGTGAGCGTCCGCCCCTGGTAGCTGAGTGGTTGCAGTCTGCTTTCCGCAGCGCTCGGCGAGGACGTCTTGTTTACGTCCCGTCCGCGCGGTCGCGAGTGCCCGTAGTTGTTTACTACTGCGTTGTCACTAGTTTTAGAGTCCATCACTACCGACGCAACATGACAGATTCATACAGACAAACCACCATCAAGATCAGTTTTCAACCCGATCATGCACGACCGCGAACTTTTGAAGTGGAACGTTTTCTACGTGACGACGTTAAAATTGAACCGCGACACATAATTGGTATCCATCTCTCTATCACGAGCAGTGTTGTCTACGTCAGGCTAATAAGTAACGAGGTGTGCAACAGAATCGTGTGCGCACATGCGAACGATCTTAAATTCAAACATTCTGACGGCCATATTGGGGCGGTCTCTATCGATCACGCGGGGCTTGGCCTCCATACGATACGTGTCTTCGAACTCCCTTTCGAAGTACCACCGGACGTAGTCACCGCGGCTTTCCAGCCCTACGCCAGAGTGATCAGCCATATGGCCGAAAAATGGACCACCTTTACAACGTACCCCGTTCTTAACGGGGTGCGACAGATAAAAATTGAACTGACCAAACATGTTTCGCCATATCTTGTCATCGGCGGATGTAGGGCGATCATTATGTATGACGGTCAGCCACGCACTTGCTCTGGTTGAGGCCAAGAAGGGCACGTCCGGTTGGATTGTCTCCGACGACGGCTTACTCAAATCCCGACAGGTGAATCTATGACTCCTTCTACGGTGACGACTCTTCCTCTCAATTACGCCGACGTTACACGGGCAGCAACCCTTTCTGATGCTGCCCCCGTTAGTCCGCTAGCCGCCCCCGATAGCGAGACCATGATGGCTTCTGCAGTACAGGATCCGGCCTCTACAACGGCGCCCCCACCTGAAGATAATCACCGACCGACCTTGCAAGAAGGCGTGGATGCTAGGATGGACATTGACCCACGGGTTGTGCGACAGCGGCTTTTCTTCCAGACACCGGAGCAGCTGAAGAAATTCACCCACATTCAGATACTGAAACAAACGTCCGTAAACAGCGTTCCCCGTGAAAACACAAGAGACGGCGGCGTGCTCCATCGGACGATTGTTTGCAGCGATCGTCTGACATGGACTGTGGACATTCCGACGACGGTACCGGCGGTACAGAGGCCGCTGTAACATCAAACTCAACAGATCGCCGTGGTGACGGCTTCAGCCCCTCCGACCCCACAGAACAGCAGGATCACAAGCAGACAGCCGCTGCCGATTCCCAGCCAGCAGAGCCGATGGATTCAGCGCCGAGTGCCGCAGCAGCCACTAACAGCCACCAACAGCCGATGGTATTTCATGGCGACTGGGCGGACGACTGTGAGGAACACTCCTTGGCCATCGTGTCGGACAACACGGGGGAAACTTTACCCCACCAATGTTGATCCTTTCCCGCCATCAGTTACAGTGACGAGACAGCCTTACAAGGGTATTGATGGCCAACACGGATGCTATGGATAGACCTCAAACTTATCGCGTTGCAACTATAAACATCAACACTATACGGACGCGCGCTAAGTTATCCTTGCTTCAGGATATGTGGAACTCTGCTTCCATCGACATAGCCCTTCTCCAGGAAGTGTACGTCGACGACTTCCCAGGAATGTACGGTTACGATGCTTGCGTCTCTCCAGCTTCCCCAACAGGCAGCGGTGTCGCTGTACTTCTTCGGGAAGGGATAGTGGCGGACGATATCCTGTTTCTGCCTGGGGCAAGAGGAATGGCACTCACAGTACCGGGTGTCCGCCTTATTAACATCCACGCACCTTTCGGGACGGACAAACGTCGCGAACGTTCACGATTCTTTGCGGAAGACGTCGCCCCGCTCTTCCAAGGCCGCCACGACCATCTGGTGTTTGGAGGTGACTACAATTGCGTACTGGCGCCCAGAGACCAAATCCCACGACATAATCCGTGCCCGGAACTCGAGACGCTAATTCGAGACCTCCAGATGGTGGACACTTGGGAACATCTTCACGGCCACCGACCGGGATTCTCGCACTTCACGAGTCACTCCTCCAGTCGTATCGATCGGATTTATGTCTCACGCTCTCTCGCCGCTGGAACACAGGATGCGGAACTGTGGCCTGCAGCATTCTCGGACCACACAGCTTACATTTGTGCCGTCACCCTGCGGCGGCAACAAGTGTGGAGAAGCCGCAGCCCGTGGAAATTAAACATCGCTCACCTGTCGTACCCGGATTGCCGCCAAGCCGTTGAGGATACGTGGCATTCGTGTGAAAATCGCCTCCGTGCATATCCCACAACGATCCGTTGGTGGTTGGACTGCGCCAAACCGGCACTGTGGCGAACGTTGATAACCTACGGTCGCGACCACGCTACTTGGCGAAGACATACACTCGACTTTTACTTCCGGGTCCTGCGCGACTGCGATGCTATGGCGCCGTCTCCGGAACGACAAACGGCGGTCCACCGTGCTAAGGCTCAGATCCTCGCTCATATGCGACGCCACCTAGAGGGGGTAGTCATCCGCTCGAGGACGCAGGATCGGATACCGAGCGAACGCCCGTCCATGTTCCACGTCCTTCGTGAACGTAAACGACGCCAATGAGCGCTGATACGCTTCATCGACACGGAGGACGGTCGTCGCCTCACCACGCAACAAGACATAAACACAACGTTCTACAATCATTATTCTCAACTCTATTCCGCTCAGACCCCTGATCCGACAGCTCTGGAGGACGTCTCTCAGACGATTTACGGCAACGTCACCCCGGCAATGGAAGAGGCCTTGATGGACGAAATTACAGAAGAAGAAGTGATCGACGCCATTAGAAAAGGAGCTGTCAACAAGTCACCGGGTCCTGATGGCCTCCCCTTGGAATTTTACCGGACTTTTCAATATTTATTAGCCTCCCGATGGACGGAAATCTGTCGCGAACTACTATCCCCGGACATGCCGCTCCCTGCGGCCCTTGTGGACGGGATGATTATTCCTATTCACAAACCGTCCGGTGGCTCACGACTGCAGGACTACCGCCCGTTGACGCTATTGAACTGCGACTTTAAGATCTTTTCTCGACTGTTGGCGGCGCGGATACGCCAGACCTTACGAAATGTTATCTCACCTGATCAAACGCCATTAGGAGGCGACAATAATATTCAAACAGCACTCAGTGAATATCGTGACTTGATCTCACTGGCGAGGGCATGTCGTCTGAAGGGTGCACTGGCGGCAATCGATTTTAGTCAAGCTTTCGACCGAGTGGACCATGACTATTTGGAAGCGGTCCTCCAACATATGCGGTACCCACAGCCATTCGTCTCTGTCGTCATGCGACTGCTCCGTGGCGCGACGTCCAAGGTGATCGTCAACGGTCGACCTTCGCAGCCCCTCACCATTTCTCGATCGATACGCCAAGGCTGCCCTCTCTCCACTTTACTTTACGCTGTGGCCATGGAATCTCTCCTCTGCGGCCTGCGCCAAAGACTAACTGGTATGACGTTACGAGGCCACACTTTCCGATGTAAAGCGTACGCTGACGACCTGGTGATTGTCATCCGCAACGGTGACGACACCGCTAGCGCACTGAATTGGATAGAGAAATATGGCATGGCCACTGGTAGTCGTATCAACGTCGCAAAATCGGTGGCGATGAACATCGGGGCCGGATTGTCTGAGAACAATGTCACCCCTTTACAGCTCAGAGATAGTTTGAAATGTCTCGGCATTGATTTTACAGACGATATACGACGGACCACTGCTCACAACTTTCGACGGCTTTTACGAAATGTTCGGACTGGAATTGCCAACAACTGCCTACGAGCCCTGGACATCGTCCAAAGGACCCAGTATGTTAACACACATTTAGCGTCACGCATTCCGCACATCGCCCAGATATTACCTATACCGGTGATGTTAGCTCGCCGTATACTTGCGGCTTTTGGGTCCTTCGTGAGTTCAGGTATGCTTTTCAAGATCAAATATGAGACTCTCACCCTTTCCCCGGATCGGGGAGGGCTTGGCATTTATCACGTTCATGACAGAGCGGTCGCCCTATTTGTGAGCACATTAGTCAAACTATGGCACCGCCGTCCGGATAGTTTGACCAGTTTGTTAATAGAAGAACTAGCACCGCCCTCCCTGTTGCCGCCTGTGCCGATACACCACGTCCCCTCCTCGCTCTTCTACATCGGTGTCTTTTACCTCGAACTCAGTTACGTTCGGCTTGCCTTACCAGCGACTCACCTGGCGACGGCAAAGGTGGTTTATAGGGTCCTGCAACGTGGACGACCCGATAACGTCGAGGAGAGGAAGCACCCGAACGTCAACTGGCGAGTAGTGTGGAGGACAATTCACCACGTAACACTGGACACTGACGTCACGGAGATGTGGTATATCACTGTCAACGGTAAGCAGGTGACCAGATCAAGGCTACATGCGATCCACATGGTCGACTCACCCACGTGCACGAGCTGCGGCGTTCAAGACAACGAAGAACACCGTCTTAGCTGTGGCGAGTCTACGGCAGTGTGGCACTTAGTGAGGCAAATGTCAGCATACTTCCTTCGGGTAACGCCGAATCATATCGACCCCAAGACTATCATATTCCCGGATGAGATGTATTACCCACGCACTAAAACTAATGCAATGACGTGGCTTCGTGGACATGCAGTGCATTATTTGTTTCAAGACGGCACTAAGGACACTTTAGACTTTTGGAACTATTTGCAGGAACGACATTGCAAGATCCTCCGTAACCCAAAGTATCGACAATATTTTTCCAATTTTTTGTGGAGTGCGTTCCACGACCCTCCACGTAGCTGGAACATCACGGGTAAGAGAAGCTAAGATTACAAGACGATGATAAAACACTACACGGTACAACGTGGGATCTACTTTCATCATTACGAGAAGTCATACCTGGATGATACAGCAGATGGAGAGTTTCGTTGCGAACCCTCACACTCTGTAGCAGTATTTGCCCCATTTCCTCTTTTTCTCCCCGGTTCGAAAAGGTCTTCGCAGTTTTTTTTCCCATCCAGTGCAAGATGTAGCACTGGTTAATGGTGGTAAGGATTCCACCCTTCAGTTTTGTTTCATGGTTTCCTTCGCCCCGCACTTTGCTCTCTTTCTTTATGCCTTTTTCTACAACTATTAGCATGGTTTTAGTTATGTGCGTCCCCAACTCGACCCAACGAGTGCACTTACTAGTTTTCAGTTCCTTACTGTTAAAAAAAAAATAAAAAAAGTAAAAAAAAAAATAAAAAAATTAAAAAAAATTAAAAATAAATAAATAAATAAATAAACTATAAAAAAAAATGGGTAGCGCGTTGGATTCGGAACACATAGGTTCTGGGTTCTAATAAAAAAAAAAAGAATGTCATACCTAACGGCCCGGGTTCGAATCCCGGCTGGGTCGGAGATTTTCTCCTCTTAGGGACTGGGTGTTGCGTTGTTCTTATCATCATTATTTCATCCCCCTCGACACGCAAGTCGCCGACGTGGCGTCAACTCGAAAGGCTTGCACCAGGCGAATGGTCTACCCGTCGGGAGGCCCTAGCCACACGGCATTTCCATTTCCATCAGTGAGTGAAATCAAATTAAGCAGAAGTAATGGAAAAAAAGCAGTTACAAATTAAATAAGTTTTGAAATTGAATCTATTGCTAACGAACGCAAAGTTCCATTTTAAAGACAGGTAAAATTGTTAAGGAGAGTTCAGTCAATTGGAAAATACTCCATTCTCCTTCTGTTTCAAGGTACAAGATGGTGCACGACCGAAGAAATGTGACTTTACTGTCCACATGTTATATAACTAGCTTTTAAAATATTTAAAAATATTCACTAGCCGGAACATTTTGTAACTGAAGAATTAACAATATATCCCAAATAGCCCTAATACATAATTCATCACTTAAATGTATAGAACTCGAAATATTTACAAAAACTGCACAAAATACAAGCTCATCCCTAGCAACAACAAAAACTGCAGAGAATGACAGAAACTCCTTGTGACGTTCTATAAAGAGCTTTCCTTCGTCTGATTATAAAATCCGTCACTGGATTCAAGTACCGACCAGAGTACATCATATATTCCTTGGTACACTATCTTCTAGGTACAACACTCTTTCCTACAGTGTAAAATAACAAGATGTAGATCACACACGAGAAATCTTTGGTGACGAGCGGTCTTGATTCGCGTCCTTATTTGAAACCGAGGGCCGCGATAGCAGCGCTCCTAGCACATAAAGTCAAAACCATAGCGTCCGTGACAGTGTTTATAGCAGGGGCGGGCAAACGTTGCACGCGGCTCTTGAGCGCACAACGCTGCACGTGTGCTGCTCGCGTGCAGGCGTCGACCGGGGCTGTGGCGACAGCCGGCAGGTTGCGGCAATGTAGTGCCAGGCTAAGCTGCGGACGTTGATGCGAAGCCAGCACTATGTAGTGAACGTTGTATTTCAAGAAACGGAGAAGTGGAGATTTGCTATCTTTTAAAAAGTAATGGGAGAATCATTTTTTCTTTGTGCAAAAACGTGAAAATTCGAAGTGTTTAATATGTGGCAGTATTCTCGCTGGTCAACGGAAGTTTAGTATTGAAGGCCATTATAATAAATTTCACAAGGACGAGTACAATTTATTGTCGGATTCTGAGCGGATGGGGAATTGACTGAGCTTAAGAAGAGCAATCTGACGATACCAGATGAATCTGTCGTAGTTGGCCGGCCGGAGTGGCCGAGCGGTTCTAGGCACTACAGTCTGGAACCGCGCGACCGCTATGGTCGCAGGTTCGAATCCTGCCTCGGGCACGGATGTGTGTGATGTCCTTAGGTTAGTTAGGTTTAAGTAGTTCTAAGTTCTAGGGGACTGATGACCACAGCAGTTAAGTCCCATAGTGCTCAGAGCCATTTGAATTTGTCGTAGTTGCTGTTGTCACGAGAGATCTGCGACTTTCTCTCGTCATATCTCTCATCTAATTGATTTAACATTTTATGGAGCACTGTTTTCAAGTTTTCAGGACGACAACAATAATAGCCCAGCGGTATGTGCAAGTTATAAGACTGCGCTTAATATAGCGAGAGCTGGAAAACCATTTGCTGAATTAATAAGTCTCGGTTAAGAGCAAACATCAGTGATGAAAATTTACGTAACTGTTTGTGTTTGTCTGTATGTAGAAATTTTGTTCCAGATATTAAACGTATTGTAAACTCCACCTGTGATAATTAAATAAAACGTATCGTAGGTAATAGGTACTCTATCAAACCATGATTTCTTTCAAGCACTCCTACTAACCTTATTCATTCACTCAATAAAGCAAGCTAGGAAACAAAACGCATTACGGAGGAAGGAGCGGACAGAAGGTATGGTGGGGATGGGAGATAAGCGGGTGGCCAGCTTGCCTCTGTGTGCACGCGGAACACCTGTTAACTGCACGCGTGCAAGTGCACCGCACGTGTGCAGGATTCCTGCCGGCCCCTGGTTTATAGGGTAACCTACCGACGTGAATGCCCCCCCTTTTCCGACACGCCGCGCCGGCGAAGTATGCCTCAGAACAGATATTTCTGAGAGACCGTTCATTTTGTGTTCACCTCATCTTCAGATGTTTACATTTATTTACGCGTCGTGAACATTGTTTCTTTATTCACTCTGTCAATAAAGACACAATGTATGTTCCGGCGTAACATCAAGCGCTGGCACGTCGGCCTGGAACGCTACAGCAGAGAGGGCTGTGAGACGACGTCAGCCAATAATACGCTGGTTAGGACGACACCACGACAGGAGCGGCCCCTGTACGAACAGAATACAAGCGCCGCTCCGTCCAGCCGCTGCGGTACTAGAAGACGAGCCATCATCCAAACGCTTTAGCCGTGACTTGTGAACTGTTATGTTTTGCTTGCACTCATATTGTATACCAAAGTGTGCTGTCACCGCCAGACACCACACTTGCTAGGTGGTAGCCTTTAAATCGGCCGCGGTCCACTAGTATACGACGGACCCGCGTGTCGCCACTGTCAGTGATTGCAGACCGAGCGCCGCCACACGGCAGGTCTAAAGAGACTTCCTGGCACTCGCGCCAGTTGTACAGCCGACTTTGCTAGCGAAGCTACATTGACAAATACGCTCTCATTTGCCGAGACGATAGTTAGCATAGCCTTCAGCTACGTCATTTGCTACGACCTACCAAGGCGCCATAGCATTTGATAATTATTATTGTGAAGCCTGTACAGTAACGAGAGATGTTCACCAATTGTGGATTAAAGTTAAGTATTCTACCAGTTACTCTTGTTTTGCTAGTCTTATTTCTCTGACCTGTTCCAGACCTCACGCCAGCCTGCGTGAGCTTAATCGCGTGCCTTTCGGCTTCCTCCAAACTCCGTGAATTGGCTCCTGCCAATTCACAACACAAAGGACATTAGTTATTTGCATGTCGACAATTGCTTGCAACTCCCCTTTGTGAAAACGCAAAGTTAAGTATTGTCAATTTAACTTACTGTGATAAACTCCATTAAGGATACAGGGTACTTATAAATGGTGGAAAAATCAAAATTTTTTTATGACTATTACATTCTATAGTCTTTCCTGATTACATTGATATATAAATTACAGGGATTCAATTGAAAAAGAATATATACCAAATTTTAAAGTTACGGTCATGAATGCCGCCACGCCCGCTTTATTTCTGTTAAAGAAACCAGTATTATTTCGAAAAGAACTGTGACCTTTCTGTTTCCAGCGATTGTACATATGATACATTGTATATGTTGGTAACAGTGCAGGCTTCTAGTGTCTGTAAATTATTTTCTTTACTAGCATTTACTTTTGTTTCGCTGAAGCAGTTTGTTCACATGTTACTGAATGTTTGTTGCCCAAGTGCTACATATATTTGTAGAAGTACATATCCTTTAGTGTTCAATAAATACAAACTATGCCACGCATCAAGAAATTCAGTAAAAGGAAATTCCGTGGTAACCAGTTCACAAACAAAGCAAGCCACGCTGTTGAAAGTAACCTATGTATCAGTTCTTCAGGAAAGAAAGTCTCACGTAGCACGCCTCCTGGTGATTCAAATTTTTGTGTTAAGAATGACGCTGTTTGCAGTGGATTTGTTGTTGTTGATGTGGGCACCTTATCTTTTTTGATAAAGGAAGTGGCGAAATGTAAACAATGTGATGGTGTAGGCTGTCTGGAAATAACTGAACAACAACGTACCAGGAAGGGTTTAGCGTCGAAATTAGTTGTTCTGTGTAGATCCTGCAATAAATTCTACCTCGAAAATGACTTCGAACATTGTGCATAATTCATATGATGTGAATTTGAAGTTAGTGTATGCAATGCGTCCAATAGGAAAAGTAAAAAAGGCTGCTCAATCGTTTTGTGGTTTGATGGACCTCCCTCCTCCTCCCAGTAGTTTCAGCAAGTACATAAAAATACTTTTAGGTGCCTTGACGGTTGTGTCTAAAGCATCTATGAATCGTGCAGTAGAAGAAACTGTAAATATTTGTGGAACCAGGCACATTGCTGTTGCACTTGATAGGACATGACAACGTCGAGGATATCGTTCCTTGAATGGTGTTGTAAGTGCTACTTCTCTGGAGAATGGAATAGTTGTTGATGCTGAGTGCTTATCTAAGTACTGCCACACCTGCCATGGTAATACTGAACGACATATTGAACATCAGTGTTCCAAGAATTATGATGGTTACAATGGAGGTATGAAGTGTGATGGAGCTCTAAAAGTATTTCAAAGGTCGGTGCCCTTTATAACGTTAGGTATACGATGTACCTAGGCAATGGGGACTTAAAGCTTTCAATAAAATTAATACGTTCAATGTTTATGGTGATACCTTGGTAACAAAACTGGAGTGTTGTGGACATGTGCAAAAGAGGATGGGTGCTACATTGAGGAAGCTACGAAGAGAAAATCTCTGTCTGGCCGAGGCAGATTGACACAAAACTGAAACAGACCTTCTTCAGAGTTATTGTGGACTGGCCGTTAGACGACCTGCACCTCTGAATGATGCTACAGCAATGAGAAAAGCTGTATGAGCCACCTACTTTCACAAGTTGTCCTCAGATGACCACCCTGTTCACGGACTTTACCCTAAAGGAGCAGGTTCTTGGTGTGGTTAGCAAAACAAAAAAACAGAAAACAAAAAAATTCTATAATAATGAGTGAGATCACCCACGAGTTTAATTTTTTTACTGTTGTCAACACCTTTGACCCACACTGACGCAGATTCAGATTCATTCCTGGTCCTGAGAACCAAAGGCATCGAAGATAGGTAATACGATTTACCCATATCTTTCCTGTAGACCTCTGCGATCTGGAATGTCCGATAAGCAATGACGTCACGGCTGTTAAAATTTTCTAGACTTGCCACTTTCTCGACTTTAGGTCCAAGCACTAGAGCAACGATGACCCAGCCATTACCGTGCTCAGTGGCGTCATTGTTGCTAACGGTAGAGTTCAAAACTCCACCACAGAAAACTGATGGACAATGCAAGACGACTTGTGTGCCTATATACACTCCTGGAAATGGAAAAAAGAACACATTGACACCGGTGTGTCAGACCCACCATACTTGCTCCGGACACTGCGAGAGGGCTGTACAAGCAATGATCACACGCACGGCACAGCGGACACACCAGGAACCGCGGTGTTGGCCGTCGAATGGCGCTAGCTGCGCAGCATTTGTGCACCGCCGCCGTCAGTGTCAGCCACTTTGCCGTGGCATACGGAGCTCCATCGCGGTCTTCAACACTGGTAACATGCCGCGACAGCGTGGACGTGAACCGTATGTGCAGTTGACGGACTTTGAGCGAGGGCGTATAGTGGGCATGCGGGAGGCGGGGTGGACGTACCGCCGAATTGCTCAACACGTGGGGCGTGAGGTCTCCACAGTACATCGATGTTGTCGCCAGTGGTCGGCGGAAGGTGCACGTGCCCGTCGACCTGGGACCGGACCGCAGCGACGCATGGATGCACGCCAAGACCGTAGGATCCTACGCAGTGCCGTAGGGGACCGCACCGCCACTTCCCAGCAAATTAGGGACACTGTTGCTCCTGGGGTATCGGCGAGGACCATTCGCAACCGTCTCCATGAAGCTGGGCTACGGTCCCGCACACCGTTAGGCCGTCTTCCGCTCACGCCCCAACATCGTGCAGCCCGCCTCCAGTGGTGTCGCGACAGGCGTGAATGGAGGGACGAATGGAGACGTGTCGTCTTCAGCGATGAGAGTCGCTTCTGCCTTGGTGCCAATGATGGTCGTATGCGTGTTTGGCGCCGTGCAGGTGAGCGCCACAATCAGGACTGCATACGACCGAGGCACACAGGGCCAACACCCGGCATCATGGTGTGGGGAGCGATCTCCTACACTGGCCGTACACCACTGGTGATCGTCGAGGGGACACTGAATAGTGCACGGTACATCCAAACCGTCGTCGAACCCATCGTTCTACCATTCCTAGACCGGCAAGGGAACTTGCTGTTCCAACAGGACAATGCACGTCCGCATGTATCCCGTGCCACCCAACGTGCTCTAGAAGGTGTAAGTCAACTACCCTGGCCAGCAAGATCTCCGGATCTGTCCCCCATTGAGCATGTTTGGGACTGGATGATGCGTCGTCTCACGCGGTCTGCACGTCCAGCACGAACGCTGGTCCAACTGAGGCGCCAGGTGGAAATGGCATGGCAAGCCGTTCCACAGGACTACATCCAGCATCTCTACGATCGTCTCCATGGGAGAATAGCAGCCTGCATTGCTGCGAAAGGTGGATATACACTGTACTAGTGCCGACATTGTGCATGCTCTGTTGCCTGTGTCTATGTGCCTGTGGTTCTGTCAGTGTGATCATGTGATGTATCTGACCCCAGGAATGTGTCAATAAAGTTTCCCCTTCCTGGGACAATGAATTCACGGTGTTCTTATTTCAATTTCCAGGAGTGTAGTTATTGGTATTAATAGCAATATTGTTTATTGCTTTATACACTCTAGGGCGGGTACGCAAAAAGCAAAAAAATTAAACTCGTCAAATATACTATCATAAGCATTCTCTTCCTGATCCTGTTATGAATGAAATGAAACCAATTTTTAGAGACCTGAGTGACCCCGTTCTGCTTAGTAAATGTCTTCATGGGGGCACTTAGAATACAAATGAAAGTTTCAACCATTTGCATATGGGAGAGATTACCCAAGATTGTTTCTGTAGGACTAAATACATTAAAAGTTGGTGTACTAGATGTAGTGATATGTTTCAGTGATGGAGTGATAGGAAGTTTGGAAGTCCTGAGAAATTTGGGTATAAAATGTAGCTGTAATATGAAAGATCAATTGCTTGCATGTGACAGACAATGGGTGCATGATGTTGAAAGATTCGCTCTCCCAGTTACCAAAGAAGCAAGTAGTGCTGAAAGGAATGCCAAGCGGAAGCTTGAAGATGAAGAAATGCTGCAGGATAAAGACTATGCTTCAGGAATGTTCTGAGGCACAGTTTAATTGGACTTATATCTTCATTCGCAATTTCCCACTATTTGTATTTTTCAGAATTCAGGTACAAATATTTTCTAAAGTTTATAAAGCATTGCTCTAATTTTTTGAAACTTGAAATAGTCTATATTTATGTAGTAGACCTAAGCTTTACTGCAGAATAAACTAAATTATAGAAAAAATAACATTTTTTATTAGGAAAAAATTATAAAAATTAAAATGTAAGATGTGATATTTTTTTATCTTTGTAATATACGTAATAGGTGGAATTAAATACATCTAGTACTTTAGTCATCATGTCATGCAGATCTGGTAAAAACTTGGTCTCCTTCAAATGTGTAACATTAGATTAAATGGTACCTCTATTTGAGGAAGCATTTTGGAAAAAAATTGCATCAATTTCTTTGTAATTTTTTAATAACCCTAAGCAGTTCCAAAAATATTCAAAATACTTATAATTTGTTTAGAAAGTGTGCTGCATCACTTGATATCAACCAAAAATCTATAAAACATATACATTATAAACAGTGCCTGAGGGAAATAAGTGTTGATTTTTATGTAATATTGAGCTGAAAAAGTACCCTGTATCCTTAATAAGATTTGTTTGAATTGTTGTCTAGCTATCCGAGCAAACAGCTTCCTAGGCCCCCTGTATTAGACGAGTGGGCAGGATACAGCAATGTACACAACAAGCAAATAAATGTTTCCATTTGAAGATGTGATTCCATGCATCTTCAAAACTCATCATGGAAAATGAAGGCCTATAAAAGCAACTGGTTGCAGCTAATTAATTATAAATTATGTTCAGTTTCAACAGTTATGGTGTTGTAATGAGTCCGCAATGGAGAAAAATTATTTAATTTTAATATAATCACCGACAGAATAACGAAATATGGCAGTAAGATAGGCAGCCTCAGTCGACAAACAATAAGGAGTAACTTAGGGATTTTAGGCCACAGGCGAGCTCTCCTTGAATTGGTGACATTCAGCAACTGATTTTCTCTTCTTAATGTCAGTCTTTTTTCAAATAAATTAAGTAAAGATGCACGGAAGCGCTTGCACGAAGTTAACAAACAACTAGCACAGAACTTTACTCCTGAACCGACAGCAGATAACTGTTTTGTTCACAAAGTTGTGGTCTCTGCTGCTGTTGTTAAAATCGGCAAGTTATGTGAATAGTCGGAAATCTTGGTGTCATTATCGTCTACTACCAATACTTGCAATCTATCAGTATGTAGCACAGATAGAGTTGCGGTCTACCGAAACTACACATTCATAGTTTTGGTACAGTAGATAAATGATGTAGTAAATGGTGGGATTACCAGTAACATCAGGAGCAATGGTAGGGAAAGAAACATAATTGGATGTGTGAGATAGAATGTGGAGTCGACGTCTTCTCTTCGTTTGTTTGTTGGTTTTGCAAATAATTAGAACTGCACATCGTTCAGTGTTAGTTCATTGTGTATTTCATGTCCTTCCAAAAAAGGAATTGAGATTTTGGTAGATAATAAAAAATAGTTGATCCCATAACTTGTGTGCTTTTATGTAACTAAAGCAATCAATTTTGATGGAAACACAGTTTATATGTACAAACATTAAAAAATCTATATAATGATTGTTTGTATTTCCTACTCAATAGAGCATCCTTTATCATGATTAAAGACGAGAGTTCCTTGTTGTTATTCACAATTTCAAAAGTAGTTATGATAAACAGAAACATGTTTTATAAAGCTAGACCAATTCTCGGAGAGATGTTGGATACCTTTTATTTTTTGCATATTTGACATCTTTTTAGGAAATTGGGTGTTCTGGAGATGTTTGATAAATAAGTATCTTTTTAAAATTTTTACTATAATATCCCTCTGTCTCAACGTTACAAATAAACAGTTTTAGAATAAAACCTAAATTAAACATTGACAGTTTCAGTTTTGCTACAAATACTGTTTATGTTTAAGTAACAGACAGGAGAATAAGTATATAGAACAAAAATGTTCTGTAGGTTATAGGACCCTTTATATGTCCTCACTCAGTTTCTAGGTAGTTCACCACTTCTGGTTTCTAGGGGAATCTAGCAAGGCACTGATCATACATGCAAACAGGGGGATCAAAATGAGGTAACACCTTATAGGTATGCAACACACCTAACATACAGGTAATGCGGTTACAATCTTAACTGCCCAAAGCTGGCCGGCCGATGTGGCCGTGCGGTTCTAGGCGCTTCAGTCTGGAACCGCGTGACCGCTACGGTCGCAGGTTCGAATCCTGCCTCGGGCATGGATGTGTGTGATGTCCTTAGGTTAGTTAGGATTAAGTAGTTCTAAGTTCTAGGGGACTCATGACCTTAGAAGTTAAGTCCCATAGTGCTCAGAGCCATTTGAACCCTTGCCCAAGGCTAGTAGGAAAACTACAATAGTCTATGCTTAGAAATGATAGTCTATGGTAGGCTGTGGTAGCTATACAACTCTAAGCACAGACATAGGCAGTAAACACTAAATAGTGTGTGTGTGCTGTTACCACTGAAGTAGGAGGAGAAATACTTCTCCCAGGGCCCTTCCAAGTAGCAGCTGTTGTTCTTTGCTTTTGCCCATTAACAGACAATTTTCCATGTTTTGTCGCAGTGCCGCCCAGTGACTTCTTCCATTGTACATTTTCTGGCTTTCAAAGCTGTTACACATAGTTTTTTTTAAGAAATAGCTCTTGTCAAACATTGTGAAGTGAGTTTTCATCAATTATTTTCTGATGGGCATTGTTTTATACGATGTAATGATGAAAATCTTGCTGTGAACAAAGAAATACATTGTGTACCACGTATCTATCGACGCCTAACAGTTTAGTCCACTTGGTTTCAATTTGGTTCCTTAACAACAGTTTGCATTTGCCTCTTGGCTGAAAATGGTAACGAGATGCAGTGTAACTAATTGACAATTTTCTATGATTCACATTATCACATAACATATGGTAAAAGCCATATTCTACTCACTATGCTATGTCCCTAATCAATGGTGAAAATGTAACTTGTTTATATATTTGACACCAGCTTTGTATCGTATTTTATAGCCTTTGAACATGACAGAATGTCAAAACGCGTAAGACGATTATGGAAAAAACAGAAAACTGAAATCAAGACATCTGAAAGTTATTAAAGTGTATCTAATGGCTGCTTTAGCTCATAGCAGTGTCGTGCAAATTGTAGCACGTTTGTCATTGTTAGGAAAGGCGCAAGAAGAAACAGTCATGCAAGCAGAAGGGAAGAGGGTGTGGACAGAAGATGTGTCAACGGAAGGGGATAAGGTGACTCCTCAGACCCTCTGGAAGACCTGCATCGATACTTCCGGGCCCAGGACGATGGCCAGTGGGCAGCACAGGCTAGGGCACGCAGTGAACAGGCAACAGCAGTGACGACTCCACCAGCTTGAGAGATCAGTGTTCTGGAGGGGGCGAACGGTTGCACTGAGCAGAGTATAGCGTGCAATAATACACTCCTGGAAATGGAAAAAAGAACACATTGACACCGGTGTGTCAGACCCACCATACTTGCTCCGGACACTGCGAGAGGGCTGTACAAGCAATGATCACACGCACGGCACAGCGGACACACCAGGAACCGCGGTGTTGGCCGTCGAATGGCGCTAGCTGCGCAGCATTTGTGCACCGCCGCCGTCAGTGTCAGCCACTTTGCCGTGGCATACGGAGCTCCATCGCAGTCTTTAACACTGGTAGCATGCCGCGACAGCGTGGACGTGAACCGTATGTGCAGTTGACGGACTTTGAGCGAGGGCGTATAGTGGGCATGCGGGAGGCCGGGTGGACGTACCGCCGAATTGCTCAACACGTGGGGCGTGAGGTCTTCACAGTACATCGATGTTGTCGCCAGTGGTCGGCGGAAGGTGCACGTGCCCGTCGACCTGGGACCGGACCGCAGCGACGCACGGATGCACGCCAAGACCGTAGGATCCTACGCAGTGCCGTAGGGGACCGCACCGCCACTTCCCAGCAAATTAGGGACACTGTTGCTCCTGGGGTATCGGCGAGGACCATTCGCAACCGTCTCCATGAAGCTGGGCTACGGTCCCGCACACCGTTAGGCCGTCTTCCGCTCACGCCCCAACATCGTGCAGCCCGCCTCCAGTGGTGTCGCGACAGGCGTGAATGGAGGGACGAATGGAGACGTGTCGTCTTCAGCGATGAGAGTCGCTTCTGCCTTGGTGCCAATGACGGTCGTATGCGTGTTTGGCGCCGTGCAGGTGAGCGCCACAATCAGGACTGCATACGACCGAGGCACACAGGGCCAACACCCGGCATCATGGTGTGGGGAGCGATCTCCTACACTGGCCGTACACCACTGGTGATCGTCGAGGGGACACTGAATAGTGCACGGTACATCCAAACCGTCATCGAACCCATCGTTCTACCATTCCTAGACCGGCAAGGGAACTTGCTGTTCCAACAGGACAATGCACGTCCGCATGTATCCCGTGCCACCCAACGTGCTCTAGAAGGTGTAAGTCAACTACCCTGGCCAGCAAGATCTCCGGATCTGTCCCCCATTGAGCATGTTTGGGACTGGATGAAGCGTCGTCTCACGCGGTCTGCACGTCCAGCACGAACGCTGGTCCAACTGAGGCGCCAGGTGGAAATGGCATGGCAAGCCGTTCCACAGGACTACATCCAGCATCTCTACGATCGTCTCCATGGGAGAATAGCAGCCTGCATTGCTGCGAAAGGTGGATATACACTGTACTAGTGCCGACATTGTGCATGCTCTGTTGCCTGTGTCTATGTGCCTGTGGTTCTGTCAGTGTGATCATGTGATGTATCTGACCCCAGGAATGTGTCAATAAAATTTCCCCTTCCTGGGACAATGAATTCACGGTGTTCTTATTTCAATTTCCAGGAGTGTAGAATAATAAAATTATTTAATTGATAGACACATAAACGTAAGGTACAAAATGACACAGAGGCATACCACTGTAGAAATTTGTATAAATTTACACTGTGCCGTTGAGAAGATTTCTGAGGTCGAGTTATGACATCAAGGTCCAGCAGGAAGCCTAAGGTGGACGGTAGATGTGCAGTTGGTGGAGGAGGTGTGGAGAGAGCAGTAGTGTTGTGAGTTACAGGCAGGAACTGCAGGTGAAATGGAGAGTGCTGAAGGGGAAGTTCTGTTCTAAAATGAAGCATAACACATTTTTTGTAAATATGAAGTTGAGCTCCTCCACACCCACACTTGCATGGCGACCATTTAAAATGATCTACTGTCACCTTTGATTTTGTTAGAATTTAATACCTAAAAAGAATTCCGCTGAAAATGCAACAAAAGCTGGCTTGTTAACCATTTGTATTTCTCAGAGAGGTGTCGTGAGTGAAGAATTTTGAGTAAAACCTACATACACTATGTGATCAAAAGAATCTGGACACCTGGCTGAGAATGACTTACAAGTTCGTGGCGCCCTTCATCGGTAATGCTGGACTTCAATATGGTGTTGGCCCACTCTTAGCGTTGATGACAGCTTCCACTCTCGCAGGCATACGTTCAGTCAGGTGCTGGAAGGTGTCTCGGGGAATCGCAGCCCATTCTTCATGGAGTGCTGCACTGAGGAGAGGTATCTATGTCGGTCGGTGAGGGCT
Source organism: Schistocerca cancellata (assembly GCF_023864275.1). Classification (NCBI taxonomy): domain Eukaryota; kingdom Metazoa; phylum Arthropoda; class Insecta; order Orthoptera; family Acrididae; genus Schistocerca; species Schistocerca cancellata. The sequence continues at coordinate 1,095,007,905 of NC_064627.1, forward strand.
GGCACGAAGTCGATGTTCCAAAACAAACCACAGGTGTTCTATAGGATTCAGGTCAGGACTCTGTGCAGACCAGTCCATTACAGGGGTGTTATTGTCGTGTAACCATTCCGCCACAGGCCGTGCATTATGAACACGTGCTCGATCGTGTTGAAAGATGCAATCGCCATGCCCGAATTGCTCTTCAACAGTGGGAAGCAAGAAGGTGCTTAAAACATCAATGTAGGCCTGTGCTGTGATAGTGCCACGCAAAACAAGGAGTTCAAGCCCCCTCCATGAAAAACACGGCCACACCATAATACCACCGCCTCCGAATTTTACTGTTGGCACCACACACGCTGGCAGATGACGTTCAGCGGGCATTCACCATACCCACACCCCGCCATCGGATCACCACGTTGTGTGCCGTGATTCGTCACGCCACCCAACGTTTTGCTACTGTTCAATCGTCCAATGTTTACGCTCCTTACACCAAGCGGGGCGTCGTTTGGCATTTACCGGCGTGATGTGTGGTTTATGAGCAGCTGCTCGACCATGAAATACAAGTTTTCTCACCTTCCGCCTAACTGTCATAGTACTTGCAGTGGGGTGTCCGGATACTTATGATCACATAGTGTATTTCTCTTTCTGCCATGTTAACATTTGATTTTTTTTGCAAAAACACATTTCACTAACATGCTGTGCAGACAAAGTTGAGAGAGAATTCTGAAACAGTGGTATATTAAGTTTATGAAGTGAGGAACTGTGGAAAAATAAGGTCAAAAGGTTATGAAATAGCACACCCTCAGTACAAAAATTATTGTGTCGTTTACTATGGGGGGCAGTATCAACACAAACAAGGAAGACCGGCGGCAGGAATGCAACATGATCTGCACGTAACGCTGGAAGATTAAGTGAACACTTTATTTCTCAAAAAGAAAAGAGGGCGTTGACAGGGGGCGCTGAACTCTGCCTCCCTGGAGTTGGGGCGCTGCCGGCTCTTTCCATTGGCGCACCGGTCAGCGCCTTCTTGATTCCGTTCTGCAGCGCTGCGCTGGCCGGTGTGCAGTCAATGATTTAGGACTGCAGTGACATAAACGTATAATGTCTTCACCTGTGTTGTCCCAAAACCCACAGCATTTCTTGTTTCACCAGCTATCGATGACCCTTAAAAACTAGATTCATCAAAAAAGTCTGTAGTTAGTGGAATAACATGGTAGATAATGAAGTTTCGCATAATAACCGTATGACAAAATACTCTCTCCTTTGCTTGCCATCATTTGCCAAAATCTCATTTCGAAATCGCAAAATGGTCATGAAATATGAGGAATGTTGTAGATATCATTCTGGCTTTATCGCAGGCATGAGCGATCGCAAATGAGTGCGTCATATCACATTAATTTTGTTGAGATTGGTGACAGAGGCCTCCATTCATGTCCAACGAAAAATTCGATATATTAGCTAAATTTCACGCGCACCAACATGTTCTCTAATATGCACCAAACGCAAAATCGTAGCGACCCCTAATTTTCATTGCAAACTTTTTCGAATTTCGGACAGTGTCTTACTTACATGCAAATATCACAAGACTATGACCATTATGAAATGTTGGGCACGCCATCGTGAAGCTGACGTACAAAAAAAAATGACCTTTTTTTAGCTAATAGTTTCTGAAAAACCATTTGAGAAAGACTGCAGGGCGTGCACAATTGAAAGTTTCGACCACTGCAAATGGGAAAGATTACCCAAGAATGTTTCTGTAGGACTAAATACATTAAAAGTTGGTGTACTAGATGCAATGATATGTTTCAGTGATGAAGTGAAAGAAAGGTTGGAAGTCCTGAGAAATTTAGGTATAAAATGTGGCTCTAATATGGAAGATCAAGGGCTTGCATGTGACAGACGGCGGGTGCATTAAGCTGAAAGATTCGCTCTGCAAGTTGCCAAAGAAGCAAGAAGTGCTGAAAGGAATGCCAAGCGGAAGCTTGAAGATGAAGAAATGCTGCAGGATGAAGACTATGCTTCAGGAATGTTCTGAGGCGCAGTTTAATTGGACTTATATCTTCATTCGCAATTTCCCACTAGTATTTTTCAGAATTCAGGTACAAATATTTTCTAAAGTTTATAAAGGATTGCTCTAATTTTTTTGTAACTTGAAATAGTCTATATTTATGTAGTAGACCTAAGCTTTACTGCAGAATAAACTAAATAGAAAAAATAACATCCTTATTAGGAAAAAATTATAAAAATCAAAATGTAAGAGGTGATATTTTTTATCTTTGTAATATACGTAATAGGTGGAATTAAATAGGTCTAGTACTTCAACCATCATGTCATGCAGATCTGGTAAAAATTTGGTCTCCTTCAAATGTGTAACATTAGATTAACTGGTACCTCAATTTGAGGAAGCATTTTGGAAAAAAATTGCATCAATTTCTTTGTAATTTTGTTAATAACGTCGATTTTGTCATCGCCGACCGGTCGAAAGCGGGAAAACTCTGTCGGCCTCCCCTGGTGGACAAACGAATGAACTCGCCCATCGCTTTGGACGAAAACTGGTCGCTGGGCATAGGCCACCGTATCCTGGCCAGACTGTAGCTGGGGAGTGGTGGCAGTTAGTTCGAGGGTCCGGCTGTGGGGAGTCATAGGGTAGTAGCGCGGATGGAAGAGTAGCTTGAATGGTGGATCGGCTGCATCACAGAAGTGTATGAATAGTTGCAGCGAAAGGTCCCAGAACTGCTCTCATTAATAAATGGTCACAATGCCCACATAGTACTAGAGACAGAAAGTGGGCTGAAACCAGATGTAAACAGTAATGAAATTCTAAATTCAGATTGGAATGTATACCGCAGAGACAGGCTGGACAGTGAAGGGGGAGGCGTGTTTATAGCGGTAAGAAGTGCAATAGTATCGAAGGAAATTGACGGAGATCCGAAATGTGAAATAATTTGGGTGAAGGTCGCGGTTAAAGCAGGCACAGACATGGTAATTGGATGTCTCTATAGGCCCCCTGGCTCAGCAGCTGTTGTGGCTGAGCACCTGAAGGAAAATTTGGAAAATATTTCGAGTAGATTTCCCCACCATGTTATAGTCCTGGGTGGAGATTTTAATTTGCCGGATATAGACTGGGAGACTCAAACGTTCATAACCGGTGGCAGGGACAAAGAAACCAGTGAAATTTTTTTAAGTGCTTTATCTGAAGACTACCTTGAGCAGTTAAACAGAGAACCGACTCGTGGCTACAACATATTAGACCTTCTGGTCACAAACAGACCCGAACTATTTGAAACAGTTAACGCAGAACAGGGAATCAGCGATCATAAAGCGGTTACTGCATCGATGATTTCAGCCGTAAATAGAAATATTAAAAAAGGTAGGAAGATTTTTCTGTTTAGCAAAAGTGACAAAAAGCAGATTTCAGAGTACCTGACGGCTCAACACAAAAGTTTTCTCTCAAGTACAGATAGTGTTGAGGATCAGTGGACAAAGTTCAAAACCATCGTTAGATGAGTACGTGCCAAGCAAGATCGTAAGAGATGGAAAAGAGCCACCGTGGTACAAGGACCGAGTTAGAAAACTGCTGCGGAAGCAAAGGGAACTTCACAGCAAACATAAACATAGCCAAAGCCTTGCAGACAAACAAAAATTACGCGAAGCGAAATGTAGTGTGAGGAGGGCTATGCGAGAGGCGTTCAATGAATTCGAAAGTAAAGTTCTATGTACTGACTTGGCAGAAAATCCTAAGAAATTTTGGTCTTATGTCAAAGCAGTAGGTGGATCAAAACAAAATGTCCAGACACTCTGTCACCAAAATGGTACTGAAACAGAGGATGACAGACTAAAGGCCGAAATACTAAATGTCTTTTTCCAAAGCTGTTTCACAGAGGAAGACTGCACTGCAGTTCCTTGTCTAAACTGTCGCACAGATGACAAAATGATAGATATTGAAATAGACGACACAGGAATAGAGAAACAATTAAAATCGCTCAAAAGAGGAAAGGCCGCTGGACCTGATGGGATACCAGTTCGATTTTACACAGAGTACGCGAAGGAACTTGCCCCCCTTCTTGCAGCGGTGTACCGTAGGTTTCTAGAAGAGCGTAGCGTTCCAAAGGATTGGAAAAGGGCGCAGGTCATCCCCGTTTTCAAGAAGGGACGTCGAACAGATGTGCAGAACTATAGACCTGTATCTCTAACGTCGATCGGTTGTAGAATTTTGGAACACGTATTATGTTTGAGTATAATGACTTTTATGGAGACTAGGAATCTACTCTGTAGGAATCAGCATGGGTTTCGAATAAGACGATCGTGAGAAACCCAGGTCGCGCTATTCGTCCACGAGACTCAGAGGGCCATAGACACGGGTTCCCAGGTAGATGCCGTGTTTCTTGACATCCGCAAGGCGTTCGATACAGTTCCCCATAGTAGTTTAATGAACAAAGTAAGAGCATATGGACTATCAGACCAATTGTGTGATTGGATTGAGGAGTTCCTAGATAACAGAAACCAGCATGTCATTCTCAATGGAGAGAAGTCTTCCGAAGTAAGAGTGATTTCAGGTGTGCTGCAGGGGAGTGTCGTAGGATCGTCGCTATTCACAGTATACATAAATGACCTTGTGGATGATATCGGAAGTTCACTGAGGCTTTTTGCAGATGATGCTGTAGCATATCGAGAGGTTGTAACAATGGAAAATTGCACTGAAATGCAGGAGGATCTGCAGCGAATTGACGCATGGTTCAGGGAATGGCAATTGAATCTCAATTTAGACAAGTGTAATGTGCTGCGAATACATAGAAAAAAAGATCCCTTATCGTTTAGCTACAATATAGCAGGTCAGCAACTGGAAGCAGTTAATTTTATAAATTATCTGGGAGTACGCATTAGGATTGATTTAAAATGGAATGATCATGTAAAGTTGATCGTCGGTAAGGCAGATGCCAGACTGAGATTCATTGGAAGAATCCAAAAGAAATGCAATCCGAAAACAAAGGCAGTAGGTTACAGTACGCTTGTTCGCCCACTGCTTGAATACTGCTGAGCAGTATGGGATCCGTACCAGATAGGGTTGACAGAAGAGATAGAGAAGATCCAATGGAGAGCAGCGCGCTTCGTTACAAGATCATTTAGTAATCGCGAAAGCATTACGGAGATGATAGATAAAATCCAGTGGAAGACTCTGCAGGAGAGACGCTCAGTAGCTCGGTACGGGCTTTTGTTGAAGTTTCGAGAACATATCTTCCCCGATGAGTCAAGCAGTATATTGCTCCCTCCTACGTATATCTCGCGAAGAGACCATGCGGATAAAATGAGAGAGATTAGAACCCACAGAGAGGCATACCGACAATCCTTCTTTCCACGAACAATACGAGACTGGAATAGAAGGGAGAACCAATAGACGGACTCAAGGTACCCTCCGCCACACACCGTCAAGTGGCTTGCGGAGTATGGATGTAGATGTAGATGTAGATCTAACGGAACTGTAGAAAAATTATTAGCAATTCATCAAATAATCTAAGTCTGTGTGCAGTGCAGCTGTTCTGATATGACCAAACCTCCTTGGGCTCGAAGGAATGTGTATTTAAGGCGATTTATAATTTGAGACAATATACTTTTATATATAAAAAAACTAGCTTACTGCCCTCTGCTTCGCATGTGTATACTGGATGGCCTACACAAATTTTTTTGTTTTCTTCAGTCGAATTTTTACGTTGTACACAACTTGTAAGACCTTCTAAACTTTTCACACAAATTAAGGCTATAGAAGCATGATATTTTCCGAAACTAACTCTGACCAAAAAGCGATTCTAGTAAGTTGAGTCCAAAGCTTTTGTTCCTCATGCCCTTTGCGTTCTTGTGGAGATATTTCGACAGGAACTTTCACGCCCTAACAAATGTTTCTTTATATTTAACCAGGAAGTGAAATACCAATTTTCGTAGGTGTAACTTTAAGATTTCTTTAATATAAATAAATATTTTGTTAAAATTTTTTATTACCTATTTCATCCCCTCTTGGTCTGAATTTCCAAAAGCAGTGAAACACATTTTTCTTTAAAATTTATAACCGAGAAATCAAATACCAGTTTTCATAGATGTAGCTTTAGAAACACATTCATAGTTCTTCAGTGATGATTTTTTTTAAATATCCAGAAATGCTAAACACGTGCGTCTTTCAGTGCTTACAGTTCATGTTGTGTAGTAAAGATCTTTCAGCCAACATTAGTAGGAAATTCAGTGTTTTTGTAGCTGATGCAGTTGTGTGTAATGAAGTACATCCTGAAAAAATCTACAGAGATATTCAGTAAAATCTGGGTAAGGTTTCAAAGTGGTGGAAAGCTTGGCAATATGGTTCAAATGTTCGGAAATGTAAAAATATACTCTTTTGAAAACGAAAAAGCATAAATTCTGTGATTACAATATCAACGAGTTAATGACTACAGTATAAACGCGTTAGAACTGGAATCAATCAGTTAATACAATTTCGTGGGTCTAACACTTTGTACTGATATAAAAGTGAACTGTTACGTTGGATCAGTAGTGGGTAAAACAGATGGCAGACTTCGGCTTGTCGGTGAAATACTGGGAGATCGTTTATTAATCGCTCGTGCGACCCGTACTAGAATAATGCTCAATGGTGTGGGACCCGTATCAGTTAGGACTAGCGTGGGATATTGAACGTATTGAGAGAATGGTGACAGGTTTGTCTGATCCGTGGGAAAATGTCACGAAGATGCTGAAGAGACTAAACTGGCAGACGCTTGAAGATAGACGCAAACTGTCCTAAGAAAGCCTACTTGCAAAATTTCAAGAACTAACTTTAAATGGTAATTCTAGGAACATACTACAGTGGTCTACCTATCGTTCCCGTAGCGATCGTGAAGATAATTACAACAACGCACAGAAGTGCTAAAATGGTCGTTTTTCCCGCGGTCCACACGTGTGTGGAAGTTGTAGATGTACGAGGGGCGTTTGAAAAGTACGTGCGAAGTCCGAGAGATGGCACCACCGGCCCTTATCGAGGTCATGTTTAGTTAGTAGCATGTTTAGAAAGAACACACACCAAGTTTCAGCTAGATTGGTCTATTTCTTTGTGTTTGGCATTCGTGTCAATCAAGGACGTCGAGTGACTGTCAAAAAATGGAAGAAGAAGAATTTCGTGTGGTGATTAAAATTACTTTATGAAAGGGGAAAGGACTCAGGAGAGTAAAGAGAAGCTTGATAAACATTACGGTGACTCTGCACATTCGACTAGTACAGTTTATATGTGGTTTCAAAATTTTCAGAGCGGCCATATGGGCACAAGTGATGCTGGACGTTCTGGACGCCCTGTGGAGGTTACGACTCAAGAAATCGTTTGTAAAATCCATGATATGGTGATGGATGACAGGATAGTTAAGGTGCGTGAGATTGCTAGTGCTGTGGGCATCTCGAATGAACGGGTACATAATATTTTGCATATACATTTGGACATGAGAAAGCTACCTGCAAGATTGGTTCCGGGATTGCTCACGCTTGACCAAAAACGGAATCGTGTGAAGTGTTGCAAAATATGGTTTGCAGCTGTTTGGCAAGAATCCGCAGGACTTTAAGGGTCGGTTTACTATCTTTTGGTTCAAAAAATCGATTTTTTAAAAATTGCATTTTTGGACCCATAAAACTGTTTAGAATCCACTGCTGAAACGGTTTTTCCGAATACGGAACAGAAATGTTTGTTATTCGCGATTGAACAAAAAAATACACATGCCTGAACTCGGCCTTTTTCACGCACCATTTTTTTTCTTTCGGAGGACAAGTTATTGTACCGGTGCTTGTGAGGAAACACACAAAATTCAAATGAAAGTTTGAACGCGTGTGTTTGGAAGTTAGCCCACAAGCATTTGCATTCTGGTGCGAAGACTGTGGAGATTGCGACTTCCCTGGCAGTGAGCAGCTTCAACGAAGGGTATTCAGCAATTCTGAAGACCATGACAACGATGGACGTCACCCTGGGACTCTATTCGATGGAGTTCACCAAGCATTCTGACGACCACCGGATTCAAGCGACCGAAAACCGCTTGTCACCGGCCGTACGAGCGGCTCTGGAGCAGCGCAGGATGGCCCAGATCGAGCAGAATGCCCTCTGTGGTGAAGAGGAAGGACTAGTTTATGGACCCGGAATAGCAGATTGAACGTAAGTTGCATAATATCGCATTTATATGTAGTCATAACTTCAAACGCGTTTTCCTCGAAATGACGTTTTTTTTTTTTTTTTTAACGCGCGGTATGGTAACTTCAAATCTCCTAAACTGATTGGCATGATTCTTTGTTTCCGGTGAAGCTAACTAAATTGTCTAGGAGTTGCACCACTTTTATTCCGATCCATCAACTATAAATATTTTTACTTGGCCGACGAAGTCGAAAAATCGATGAAAAAAACTATTTTTTTTCAAATGGGCGCCATTTTGTTTCCTATGGTCCAAATAACTCAAGCGAGGTACAACTCCTAAAGAATCTTATATATTTCGCTAACGTCAACTCAATCTTGATTTCAGACGAGCCGGCTGATCTGTGATACCGCGCGTGGAGGGCTACATAGAAATTTTGTTTCGTTCCGACGGCACTTCCGCCTTTGGTCTTGGACATTTCCGATCGAAAAAATTCCAGTTTGTAGAGGAAATATCAATACACATTTTGACCAAATTTGACATTGATATCTGTTACACATCCCGAGAAAAAAATTCTCAAAGAACATGCTTTTTCGGGCCAAAGATAGGAAACCTCCCGTTAAGCGTCGTTTCGTCACTGTGGATGAAACATGGATACATTACTATACTCCTGAGACCAAACAACAATCTAAACAATGGGTTACCAAGGGAGAATCTGCACCAAAAACGGTGAAGACCAGTCCTTCGGCCGGAAATGTTATGACGACTGTCTTTTGGGATTCGCAAGGGATAATTCTCATCGACTATCTGGAAAAGGGTAAAACCATTATAGGTGCATATTATTCATCGTTATTGGACCGTTTGAAAACCGAGCTGCAAGAAAAACGCCGACGACTGGACGGCAAAAACGTACTTTTCCATCACGACAATGTACAGCACACACCTCACCAGTTGTGGTCTCAAAATTAACGGAAACAGGATTCCAACTCATTTCAAATCCCCCTTATTCTCCAGACTTGGCTCCCTCGGACTACTATTTGTTCTATAATTTGAAGAAATGGTTGACGGGACAAAGATTTTATTCAAACGAGGAGGTGATTGCAGCAACTAATAGCTATTTTGCAGACTTGGACAATTCCTATTATTCGGAAGGGATAAACAAATTAGAACAGCGTTGGACGAAGTGTATAAGTCTAAAAGGAGACTATGGCGAAAAATAAAAAAGGTTTACTCCAAACACGTAAGTAGTTTTTATTTTCGCACGGAGTTTTCAAACGCCCCTTGTAGATGTAGGTGCTGACCTGCTGCAGCAGTCAGCCGCAGTGAGGTCTCGGTGCGCTTCGAGTGCTGCGGCAGTCAACGAGAGTGATAGGGTTAATCTGGCAAGAAGTTTCGAGAACTGCAGTTGTCGGTTGGTTTTCGAAACTCTGATGAGCAGCGCTTCAAACCAAATGTGAGCTGTTGCAACGTTATGAATAATCGTTCAAAAGCCGGAGTTTTGAAATGTTACAAACTTGTCATCGGACAAACGAATAACGATAGTTAAAAAATATATATATTTCAAACTTGGGTTCCTGGTGAAACAACAAGTTTCATACTGCTAGTAAAGATTTGCAAGAGTATGTCTCGGAATTGTTCGTAGTGGGGTGAACTCTTTTGCTTTTAATGAGCGTTTCTCACACCTACGAGAATATAGACCTTCTCATAGGAGACGCCGTGTGTGCTGGCCTCTTAAACGGTTCTCATATTATGTAGAAGCCTGCGTACTGAACAAATAAGAGCAACGGTGGAAATATGCGAGGTCTCGATAAAGGCTTCGTATCTTATCTGCGGACTGCGTCCTCAGTCTCGCAGACTGTTCGTACGCCCGCCATTATTTGCCTGATAAACAAGCGTTTGCTCTCCGTGAGAAGGCAGAGATGACGCTGGCCTTGACTGGGTCCAGGGCAGCGTGCGGTGTGACGGCACGCGCTGCACATCTGTCTGAAGACACTCACAAGGGAAACTCCCCATCCCCCCCCCCCTCACATTTAGTGGTAAGAGCGACCAGTGGACAGCCCGTCAAAAACTGAACAGAGATCAAGCATGAAAACAGGGCGAAGGTGCACTGAACTGAACAAAAAAGAGCAAAATATAAACATTGAACGATCCATGTGCAAGAACTGCAATATAGAGCAATACGTAAGAGTCATGGCTTTGTGGACTATAAGGCGGGCGAGCCGTGTTCAAAGTTCCCTCGAGGAAACCTTTTTTTTTTCTCTGTTCGCTGTATTCAAATTTGTGTCAGTGTCGAGGTGTAACGTCCGTTTGTAAGAGCGAGGCATAAGGATGGGACCTGTAGCGAATTTATATATTAAAGTGAATTGATATATTACCACTGCTTCGAACAGAGTGATATTTACCCTCTCTTTCTTGAAGAAAAGGAAGCGCCGTCCATCGCCGTGATAAAGAATGCAATATAGTACAATCATAAATAATGTCGCCGATATATCCGAAGATTGCAGGCTACACTGTATCTAGGAAACGTTTCACAATGAGTAATTCAGAAATGAAAGAAACTGCCTCGCTTTCCAGAAGATATAGTGGGAAAAAACGACAATACATATAACTATCCGACACAGACGCAACACGTCCCCCCAGAATCACGGATAGTTGAAGAGCGAAAAATTTGATGTCGGCTTTAGGAAAGATTAGAATACAGATACATGTTCATCTTTCTTTTCGTACATATCTCTTTCTGTCGTTGACATGTTTACATTGTGTCTTTGCCATGTACAGTGTTCCGAGATATATTAAATGACATATACCTTACAGCTAAACCAACGAAAGATCTATCACAAACTTCATGAAACTATACTAACTTAAGGGAGAATATTCCGCGATGTCCCGCAACAAATTCTGAAATTTTTTAAATTGGAATTCGCCAAGAAAAAAAAATGTTGCATTAGTTATTGAACACACTCGTATTTGCAATCTTCAGAATGTATCCAAGCGTTTCCTTGTCCCTCAAAAGTATGAGGTTTCCGACCTCAAAAAACGAGCATGTTGCCAAATGCGACGCTCTTCTTTGGATACTGTCTACCTCCTCTGTTTAACCTATCTCTTAACGATTCCCGACTGACGATCAAATACCTCTCAATTTGTCACAAGTCTGTTTTACAAGTATCTGTTTTGTGGGCGGATTACATTTCCTAAGGATTGTTCCAATGAATCTCATTCTGGCATTTCAATTTCTACCGATCGTTCTCTGTGTTGCTCTCAAGAACACATATTCATAGACATTTAGTGGATGTAATTGTTTCCAGTTATATATCGCCATAAGGTATATTGGTTGGTTGATTTGGGGGAGGAGACCAGACAGCGAGGTCATCGGTCCCATCAGATTAGGGGAGGATGGGGAAGGAAGTCGGCCGTGCCCTTTCCAAGGAACCATCCCTGCATTTGCCTGAAGCGATTTAGGGAAATCACGGAAAACCTAAATCAGGATGGCCGGATGCGGGTTTGAACAGGCTTCCCCCCGAATGCGAGTCCAGTGTGTTAAGCACTCTGCCACCGCACTCGGTGCCATAAGGCAGAGGAACAATAAGGTGCTTTCCAGCTAAAATGCGTGATTCTTCCTATTCACTTATGTTGAGGGCCGTTGTAGATCTTCCTGCATTTCACTACAGCTTTACGGGTTTGCAACTTCTCTATAGACAAACAGCAGATTTTGCAAGGACCCTCATAGGAATTTCCGACGTTATCAGCTAATGTACATCATTTAAATGTGTGATGAACAGCAACCCTCCTATGCAACACTACCTCGGAATACTCCTGAATTTATTTTTGCGTCTTCATATTTCGTCTAGTTGAAAATTACCTTTGAGCTCCCAGAATGAAAATTTCACTCTGAAGTGGAGTCTGCGCTGATATGAAACTTCCTGGCAGATTAAAACTGTGTGCCAGACCCAGACTCGAACTCGGGACCTTTGCCTTTCGCGGGCAAGTGCTCTACCATCTGAGTTACCCAAGCACGGCTCACGACCGTTCCTCACAGCTTCAGTTCTGCCAGTACCTCGTCTCCTACCTTTCAGATTTCATAGAAGCTCTTCTGCGAACCTTGAAGAACTAGCACTCCTGGAAGAATGGATATTGCGGAGACATGGCTTAGCCACAGCCTAGGGGATGTTTCCAAAATGAGAATTTCACTCTGCAGCGGAGTGTGCGCTGATATGAAACTTCCTGGCAGATTAAAACTGTGTGCCCGACCGAGACTCGAACTCGGGACCTTTGCCTTTGTCCCGAGTTCGAGTCTCGGTCCGGCACACAGTTTTAATCTGCCAGGAAGTTTTACCTTTGAGTTATTCCATGATCATTGTACTAACACATTAGGCCTACCACAATAGCGCGGTGAGGTTGCGATTTAAACATCACCTGATCGAAAGTATCCTGACAGGTATTAGCGCCGCGCGGAGTGACTGCGCGGTTAGAGGTGCCATGTTACGGATTGCACGGCCCCTCCCGCCGGAGGTTCGAGTCCTCCCTCGGGCGTGGGAGTGTGTGATGTTTTTAGCATGAGTTACTTTAAGTTCGTGTAAGTAGTGTGTAAGTCTAGGTACAGATGACCTCAGCAGTTTTGTCCTTTAGGAATTCACATACATTTAACATTTTTGAGCACGTATTAGTTAACATTAATATGAGGTGTCTCCACCCTTCACCTTTAAGACGAATTGAACTCTGCTGGTGATGCTTTCAATGAGTTCTCTGAATGTCTGTAGAGGAATGGCAGCCCAAGAGCCGAAACCAGAGAAGGTAGTGATTTTGGGTGCTGGACTCTGGAGCGAGGTCGACGTTCTGACTCATTACAGGGGTCTTTCATTGGGTTCATGTCGGGGAGCACAGAAATACCTCTTCTACACTCCCTTGTTAGCACTACGCGTCTACACCTACATCCACATCTACATCATTACTCTGCAGTTCACTATTAAGTTCCTGACAGAGGGCTCATCGAACCATGTTCAAGCTATTTCTCTATCGTTCCACTCTCGAACAGCGCACTCGAAATACGAACATTTAAAATCTTTCCATGCGATCTCTGATTTCTGATGTTGATCATTACTCCCAAAGTAGGCGGGCGCCAACAAAATGTTACCACACTTTGAGGAGAAAGTTACTGATTGTAATTTCATGAGAAAATCCTGCTGCAACGAAAAACGCTTTTGTTTTAATGACTGCCATCCAAATTCGTGTACGTTACTGAGTAAAGGCAAGCGCCAGCACGCCAGTCGGGAACTATAGAGAAGAGATGGCTGTGAGAGGACGTGAGGCAGTCGCACGCTGACCGGCCCTTCCTCCAGGACGACAATGCAACAGCAGCGGCCCCTATGTGAAGAGGACATAAGCGCCGTGACCGACTGGAGACGTACCAGTAGAATAGCAGCTTCAAGATTAGGCTCTTGTATAGCAGCGTGAACGCTAATTACTTCTCTTGTACTGTATATTGTTTATTGTTTATACTGAGGAAGATTTCGAATTAGATATTAATACCTTCAGCTGCTGACGGGGGTTGATGTATATCAACGGGTACAGTTGAAGATGTGTGCCCCGACCGGGACTCGAACCCGGGATCTCCTGCTTACATGGCACACGGTCTATCCATCTGAGCCACCGAGGGCACAGAGGTTAATGCAACTGCAGGGACTATCTCGTGCAAGCCTCCAGCGAGACCCACATTGTCACCTTATATGTCCACACACTACATTCGTAGTGTCCCTACCCAATACTCATTACTCGTGGAAGACATTCTTACCAAGTCCCGTAAGAGTTCGGGTAATATGTGTGCATCCGCACAGAAGAAGAAGGTCATGGCCGGTATTGCCAGAACTGTATACTTATATGGATGTGGTGTCTTTCGGAAGAACAGACACCATGAACTTGAACGGCTGTCATGTGACGTCCGCTCAGAGCAAACGCAAAAAAAAGAGATGGATAGAGCGTCTGCCATGTAAGCAGGATATCCCGGGTTCGAGGTCCGGTTGGGGCACACATTTTCACTTGTCGCCGTTGATATATATCAACGCCCGTCAGCAAAATGGCTCTGGGCACTATGGCACCTAACTTCTGTGGTCATCAGTCCCCTAGAACTTAGAACTAATTAAACCTAACTAACCTAAGGCCATCACACACATCCACGCCCGAGGCAAGATTCGAACCAGCGACCGTAGCAGTCGCGCGTTTCCAGACTGTAGCGCCTAGAACCGCTCGGCCGCCCCGGCCGGCGCGCGTCAGCAGCTGAAGGTATTAATATACTATAATTCTAATTTCGTTCTAGACGGCTGCAGGTCATCAATGGTGTCTGTTCTTTCGGACATGTCCGAAAGAACAGACATCCACATAAGTATGTGAAGAAGATTTATCTCGTATGTCGCCCTTTGCTTGCAACACATCTGTGTAGTTGCAGAGTTAAGTATTGTATCTTTTTGTAATAAAACTCATTAATACGATTTGTTTGTATGTTAGTCTAGCGAACCTAGTAAGCAGGCTTCCTAGACACCACATCTCTGACGACGAGCATGGAGACATAATATTTGGCGACGAGGATGGGATCATGTACAGTGTAACTGATGTCCGACTTAGAGAACGGATTTTGAAACTGTCAGATCCATCATTTCAACACGTAGTTCAAATTCTAGATCAGTATATTCAGGTACGTAGCGGCCGATAAATTTGAGCAGCCACCGATTTGTTGGATTGACCGGCCCATTAGGCAGCAAGAGCCCTCATGCATGCAAACAGAATTAAGTCAGTGCTACTCATGGCACAAACATCAGGACTGCTTGTCCAGACATGCACAATGCTATATCTGTGTCAATAAAAGTCAAGTACAATCCGTATGTTTTCAATGGAACAAACACAAGAATTCTATTCACTCACATAATTCTAGTCACAAGGCCCATGTAATCAATGCAGTATATTCAAAGCCTGTTGCAGGTATTAGCAAAACTAGCAAGCAAACAGTTTCTTCAGTGCTACGCCAGTCCAGCAAACTTTTTGTTCATTTGCATAGTAGTGGGAAACGAGGGAAATTTCAGTTGGGCACGGGTGCCTTTGTTAAATTGCTCACTCGTAAAACATATGAACTGATGGCTCCCCGCTCCTCTCTAAAACTAGCATGCACCTGATGGCTTATAATGGACAAGACATTCCCGTTCTCGGAAAATGTAATTTGCCTCCCATGTATCACTCACATACGTGAACTGTTAGTTTCACTGTGCTACAATTACGCGATTGTGAGGACATATTTGGCCTTGATTCGTTTAATTTGTTTGGTTTTCAAATTCAGGATAATGTGTTGTCAGCGACTGCATTCAATGCAAAAGACAGTGTAGCTAGTTTGCTGAAAGAATTCTCTGAACTATTTACAACCTTTAGGTTTGTGTGATTTATCGTGTAACCAAAGTTTAGCAGATTCTCTTTAGTACTCATATGGATGACCTCACGCTTTTCATTTTTTACAGTCAATTTCCACTTTTCGCACCATATAGATATCTTGACTGAATCATTTTGCAAATTGGTTTTGATCATCTGATGACTTTACAAGACGATAAATGATAGCGTTATCCGCAAACAATCTAAGAATCCTGCTCAAATTGTCTCCTAAATCGTTTATATAGATTAGGAACAGCAAAGAGCCTACAACACTTCCATTGGGAACGAAAGATATTACTTCTGTTTTACTCGATGCAGTTCCGTCAATTACTACGAACTGTGACCTTTCTGAGAGGAAATCACAAATCTAGTCGCACAACTGAGACGATACTCCACAGGCAAGGAATTTGATTACATGTCGGCTTGTAAGAAACGGTGTCAAAAGCTATTGGAAATCCAAAAATATGGAATCAATTTGACGTCCCCTATCGATAGCACTCACTACTTTGTGAGAATAAAGAGCTAGTTGTGTTTCTCAAGAACATTTTCTGAACCCGTGTTGAGTGTTTCTCGAGAAATCGTTTTCTTCGAGGTAATTCATAATCTTTGGGCACCGTATATATGCTCCAAAATCGTGCTTGTGATATGGGTCAGTAATTCAGCGGATTAATACTATTTTCTTTCTTGGAGATTAGTTCGATCTGTGCAACTTTTCTGTGTTTAGGTACTGATCTTTCGACTAGTGAGCCAGTATACTCTGAAAGGCACCTAATTTGTAAACAGTTTGGACCGGAGGCCTTGCCTTTATTAAGTGAATTAAGGTGCTTCGCTACAGTGACGATATCTACTTCTAAGTACTAAGGTTGGCAATTGTTTTTGATTCCAATTGTGGGACATTTATATCCTCTTGTTTGGTGAAGGCATTTCGGTAAACCGTGTTTAGTTAATGACACTGTCAAAGTAACATCACTATCGTTATCGCGCGGGGAATTTATTGATTGCGCCTTGTCGCTGGAGTACTTCTCATACGAGCTGAATACCTTTGTAAGAAAATGAAACTCCTACAGCCGTCCTGATGATATTATTTATTGTGTAGCTACCAGTTTCGGCGCTTCAATGAGCCTTCTTCAGGCCTTAGTTGATGCTGAAGGTGTTATCACGATCCGCATATACACTGCATCAGTGGTCAACATAACTGGTTTACTAAGACTATCTGTAACTTTCGTGTCAACACTCCAACCATTAACTGTCAACTGACTCAGTTGGATTATAAGGACGGCTGTAGGCGTTTCATTTTTTATAATAGTGAACGGCCGTCGTTCGCAAGACCTCCAGTCAAAAAGATGGACGCACAAAAAAGAATATCTTTGTCAGATTTAGAGAGACCGATTCGTTGTGGAAACTATTGAAAGTATCTTTCACTGAAGGTCACGCTTAATTTCGAGCTTCTGTAAAATTTCACCCATCTTGGAGGTTTTAAGTTCTTTTAAATTCGGCAACGTTTTTTCATTGCTTCTGCAACAGCGTTCTGACCATGAGGTATCTGTACCATGTCTTACTACTTTATTTGGTATGTATCTCTCAACTGCCGTCGATACTATTCCTTTGAATTTAAACCACATCTGGTCTACGCTTACACAGTCAGATTGGAAGGAATCGAGACTGTCTCCCAGCAAGACGCCAAGCGAATACTTATCTGTTTTTTTTTTTTTTTTTAAATAGATTTACTTTGCATTTTTTTCGGTGGATTTGGATGTTACGGTATTCATCTCGCTACCACTGCCTTGTGGTCACTAATCCCTCTATTCGTCATGGTGTTGTCTATTTGCTCAGGATTATTTGCTGCTAAGGGGTCAAGAACGTTTTCGTAACCATTTACACTTCGTGTGAGCTCCTGAACAAATTGTTCAAAATAATTTTCTTAGAACACATTCAGTACGATTTCTGACAACGTTTAATGCTTACCACCGATTTTAAACACATATTTTCACCACCATATCGAGTGTAGTTTTCTTTGTACTGCTCAACAACTGTATCATCTGAGTCGGGAAAAGAAACAAATTATTAATTTATTCCGGTAATAAGTATAACCTGTAAAGTATAACGTGAGCCCACACTATTTCACAGAAATTACCTACTTCAGTTTGACTACAAGGTAAAAAGAAAAGGTAACGATTTGAGCTTCAGTACTTTCTAGTAACACTTGGAGCTCTGGTTCTTTTCCACCACAGCTACGAAAGTTTACAAGAATGCCGGTTGTTGGCAGGTCTACCTTCCTGTGTTTGCCCTGCACCGTTTTAGACTGATGTCCTTTATACAGTTTCCCGAGACGCTCTAACCTAAAAAAAGCCGCCCACTTCCCTCCACACAGCCCCACTACCTCGTGTAGCAGTTTCCTGTGTACAGTGGACCCCTGACCTATTAATGGTAAACTTCTCCAGGCATTCCCCAAACGCAGACCCTCCCATCGGATTGTCACAGGGAATAGCGTGATTCATCACTCCAAGTCACTCGTTTCTAGCCACCCATTGGCCAGTTCCGTCGCTTTCTGTACTACGAGGGTTGCCCAGAAAGTAATGCACCACATTTTTTTCCTTCAACAATTCTTTAGCGAACATAATGAGAATTACATACACGAAAGAATGGTGTTTCATCTCTACACCCCATTTTTCCACGTTATCTCCATTCCGTTCTATGGTCTTCCTCCAGCGCGAAACAAGGGCGGGTATGCCCTGTCGGTACCAATCCCTGTCCTGGTGGCGGAGCCAGAGTTTCACTGTGTGAATCACCTCCTGACCGTCCTCAAAATGTCTTCCAGTGCCTTCCTTTAATGCCCCAAACAAGTGGAAGTCCGAGGGGGCTAGGTCAGCGCTGTAGGGTGGTTGGGGTAACACTGTCCAACCCTGTTTTGCGATGTGTTCAACAGTCCTCAGACTTGTGTGGCGCCGAGCGTTATCGTGTTGCAGCAAAACATCTCCCGGTTTGCTGCGGCGTCGAAGTCTCCGGATCGCGTCTTCAGTTTTGTTAATGTATTGACATACGCTTCTGAATTAATGGTACCGCCTCTTGGCATCACACCAATGAGAATCACACCTTCACATTCCCAGAGCACGCTGATCATGACCTTAGCGGTGGAAGCAGTTGCTTCGAATTTTTTTCCTCCGTGTGGAGTGGGAATGGCGCCATTCCATCGACTGTCGTTTTGTTTCGGGCTCGAAATGGTGAACCTAGGTTTCGTCACCTGTCACAATCCGGGACATGAAGGCCTCCCCCTCACCTTCAAAACGTTGCAACAAATCAAGACAAATATTTTCTCTCTGCGATTTGTGATCCACCGTTAGACACAGTGGGACATCTCGCACACACTTTAGAATATCCAATAGCGTGGATAATTGCATACAACTTCCTTTGCTGACTGACAGCTACAGAGCCAAATGACGAGTCGTAATGCGTCTGTCTTCGCGAATGACCACATCAGCTCAATGCAACATGCTCAATCATTGAACTCTATTCTTTTTAATTCCCTACGCATAATCACTGTGCTAGGTGGACAGTTGGTAGCGCTTTGGAACCGACGAGTGATACTTTCCGATGATTTCACACGTTTTTTTACAACCATGTTCCGCAATTCTCGATGATCCCTGACAGTCAGTACATCACGCCTGCCTGTCCGGATTTAGCTGTAATTATTCCGTCGCGTTTTCACCAGTCAGTCACACGACTGTTATTCAGGTGACATCCAATGACTAGTCCACGTTCCAAGTCCTTGAGAACTCCCGACCGCTCATTCTGCTGTTGCTGCTTGTTTTCTGACAACTCACTGGTCCCTGTCTGCTTTTACTCTGGCGCATCCGCCTTTGGTGACATCTAGCCGTCAATTCTGCGTTACATAGGGTGTCCAGATACTTTTCATCAAATAGCGTACATGTCCTTGCACCGTGATTTCTAAAAAAGAGACACCTCATGTGGTTCACATTATGACCCACGGACCGCGTTAAAAAAATACATCCGTGACAATACTCGAATGGGTTATAAGTTCGTCAAACTGTGACAGAAGTAATATTTTACTGCAGCGGGAATCTACCCTAAACTGTGATGTTATAGAATCTGTCTCTGACAAGGGAAACTCCCCATTGCATGCCCCCCTCAGATTTAGTGGTAAGATGGCCCAGTGGATAGTCAGTCAAAAATCGAACACAGATCACGCATGAAAACAGGAAGAAGCAGAATAGAAACAGTGAACGGTCCGAGCTTAACAAGTACAACACGAGCGAATTGCATGGTTACATCGTCACGGTGTTGGACTGCAAAGTTGACGAGCGGGGTTCAAAACTCCCTCGAGCCTTTTATTTCTTTTTGTTCACATCGTTATGAACTGTCCTCCAGTCATTGAAAGGTTTCTTCTCTTTCTATAGTCTTGGCACTTGTCATACTATATATTGCTTTTAGAATATGAGTCATGTTGTAAGAATACTTTACCATCGCAAGTAAATGTGACGAAGGGCGAGGGCACGCGAGATACCACATAGACCTCTCACAGAATCGAAAACAACAAACAAATGGGTTCGAACTATGTAACAACAAAGGAATTCAAGAGTCAAAACTTTCAAAACAGAACGCAACTTCAAAAACATTATAAACTATGTTTTGACAGAGTGCAGAGAAACTGTGTGACTGTGAAACTGTGGCGTTCATTTGCTGCAGCTTATGTGACAAACTATTACGTTTTCATCATTTCCCTGGGAGTGATCACATTCACATTCATACGAACACCTATATCGGGCAAGGAAGGACATCTACACTCCTGGAAATGGAAAAAAGAACACATTGACACCGGTGTGTCAGACCCACCATACTTGCTCCGGACACTGCGAGAGGGCTGTACAAGCAATGATCACACGCACGGCACAGCGGACACACCAGGAACCGCGGTGTTGGCCGTCGAATGGCGCTAGCTGCGCAGCATTTGTGCACCGCCGCCGTCAGTGTCAGCCAGTTTGCCGTGGCATACGGAGCGCCATCGCAGTCTTTAACACTGGTAGCATGCCGCGACAGCGTGGACGTGAACCGTATGTGCAGTTGACGGACTTTGAGCGAGGGCGTATAGTGGGCATGCGGGAGGCCGGGTGGACGTACCGCCGAATTGCTCAACACGTGGGGCGTGAGGTCTCCACAGTACATCGATGTTGTCGCCAGTAGTCGGCGGAAGGTGCACGTGCCCGTCGACCTGGGACCGGACCGCAGCGACGCACGGATGCACGCCAAGACCGTAGGATCCTACGCAGTGCCGTAGGGGACCGCACCGCCACTTCCCAGCAAATTAGGGACACTGTTGCTCCTGGGGTATCGGCGAGGACCATTCGCAACCGTCTCCATGAAGCTGGGCTACGGTCCCGCACACCGTTAGGCCGTCTTCCGCTCACGCCCCAACATCGTGCAGCGCGCCTCCAATGGTGTCGCGACAGGCGTGAATGGAGGGACGAATGGAGACGTGTCGTCTTCAGCGATGAGAGTCGCTTCTGCCTTGGTGCCAATGATGGTCGTATGCGTGTTTGGCGCCGTGCAGGTGAGCGCCACAATCAGGACTGCATACGACCGAGGCACACAGGGCCAACACCCGGCATCATGTGTGGGGAGCGATCTCCTACACTGGCCGTACACCACTGGTGATCGTCGAGGGGACACTGAATAGTGCACGGTACATCCAAACCGTCATCGAACCCATCGTTCTACCATTCCTAGACCGGCAAGGGAACTTGCTGTTCCAACAGGACAATGCACGTCCGCATGTATCCCGTGCCACCCAACGTGCTCTAGAAGGTGTAAGTCAACTACCCTGGCCAGCAAGATCTCCGGAACTGTCCCCCATTGAGCATGTTTGGGACTGGATGAAGCGTCGTCTCACGCGGTCTGCACGTCCAGCACGAACGCTGGTCCAACTGAGGCGCCAGGTGGAAATGGCATGGCAAGCCGTTCCACAGGACTACATCCAGCATCTCTACGATCGTCTCCATGGGAGAATAGCAGCCTGCATTGCTGCGAAAGGTGGATATACACTGTACTAGTGCCGACATTGTGCATGCTCTGTTGCCTGTGTCTATGTGCCTGTGGTTCTGTCAGTGTGATCATGTGATGTATCTGACCCCAGGAATGTGTCAATAAAGTTTCCCCTTCCTGGGACAATGAATTCACGGTGTTCTTATTTCAATTTCCAGGAGTGTACATACATCTACATCTACATGGATACTCTGCAAATTACATTTAAGTGCCTGGCAGAGGGTTCATAGAACCTGATTTCCTTTATTTTATCGTGGTGATCGTACCGCCCTATGTAGGTCAGTGTCAACAAAATATTTTCGCATTCGGAGGAGAAAGTTGGTAATTGGAACTTCGTGAGAAGATTCCGTCGTAACGAAAAAGCCTTTCTTTTAATGATTTCCAGCCCAAACCCTGTATCATTTCTGTGACTCTCTCTCCCATATTTCGCGATGATACAAAACGTGCTGCCTTTCTTTGAACTTTTTCGATGTACTCCGTCAGTCCTACCTGGTAAGGATCCCATACCGTGCAGTAGTATTCTAAAAGAGGACGGACAAGCGTAGTGTAGGCAGTCTCCTTAGTAGGTCTGTTACATTTTCTAAGTGTCATGCCAAATTAAAACGCAGCCTTTGGTTAGCCTGCCCCATAACATTTTCTATGTATTCTTTCCAATTTAAGTTGTTTGTAATTGTAATACCTAGGTCTTTAGTTGAATTTACGGCTTTTAGATTAGACTGATTTATCGTGTAACCTAAGTTTAACGAGTTCCTTTTCGCACTCACGTGGATGACCTCACACTTTTCGTTATTTAGGGTCAACTGCCACTTTTCGCACCATTCAGATATTTTTTTCTAAATCGTTTTGCAGTTTCTTTTGATCTTCTGATGACTTTATTAGTCGATAAACGACAGCGTCATCTGCAAACAACCTAAGACGGCTGCTCAGATTGTCTCCCAAATCGTTTATATAGATAAGGAACAGCGTAGGGCCTATATCACTACCTTGGGGAACGCCTGAAATCACTTCTGTTTTACTCGATGACTTTCCGTCAATTACTGCGAACTGTGACCTCTCTGACAGGAAATCGCAAATCCAGTCACATAACTGAGACGATATTCCATAAGCACGCAATTTTACTACGAGACGCTTGTGTGGTACAGTGTCAAAAGCCTTCCGGAAATCCAGGAATACGGAATCGATCTGAAATCCCTTGTCAATAACACTCAGCACTTCATGTTAATAAAGAGCTAGTTGTGTTTCACAGGAACGATGTTTTCTAAACCCATGTTGACTGTGTGTCAATACACCGTTTCCTTCGAGATAATTCATAATGTTCGAACACAATATATGTTCTAAAATCCTGCTGCATATCGACATTAACGATATGGGCCTGTAATTTTGTGGATTAATCCTACTACCTTTCTTGAATATTGGTGTGACATGTGCAACTTTCCAGTCTTTGGATACGAATCTTTCGTCGAGCGAACGGTTGTACATGATTGTTAAGTAAGGAGCTAATGCATCAGCATCCTCCGAAAGGAACCTAATTGGTATACAGTCTGGACCAGAAGACTTGCTTTTATTAAGTGATTTGAGTTGCTTCACTACTCCGAGGATATTTACTTCTACGTTACTCATGTTGGCAGCTGTTCTCGATTCGAATTCTGGAATATTTACTTCGTCTTCTTTTTTGAAGGCATTTCGGAAAGCTGTGTTTAGTAAATCTGCTTTGGCAGCACTTTCTTCGATAGTATCTCCATTGTTATCGCGCAGAGAAGGCACTGATTGTTTCTTACCGCTAACATACTTCATATACGACCAGAATCTCTTTGGATTTTCTGCCAGGTATCGAGACAAAGTTTCGGTGTGGAAACTGTTATAGGCGTCTCGCATTGAACTCCGCGCTAAGTTTCGAGCTTCTGTAAAGGATCGCCAATCTAGGGGATTTTGCGTCTGTTTAAATTTGGCATGTTTGTTTCGTTGTTTCTGCAACAGTGTTCTAACCCGTTTTGTGTACCAAGGAGGATCAGCTGCGTCGTTTGTTAGTTTATTTGGT
Source organism: Schistocerca cancellata (assembly GCF_023864275.1). Taxonomy (NCBI): domain Eukaryota; kingdom Metazoa; phylum Arthropoda; class Insecta; order Orthoptera; family Acrididae; genus Schistocerca; species Schistocerca cancellata. The sequence continues at coordinate 1,095,031,527 of NC_064627.1, forward strand.
ATAAACCTCTCAATTGCTGCCGATACTATTTCATTAAATTTAAGCCACATCTGGTCTACACTTATATTATTAATTTGGAATTAGTGGAGATTGTCTCTCAGGAAGGCGTCAAGTGAATTTTTATGTACTTTTTTGAATAGGTATATTTTTCGCTTATTTTTCGAGGATTTGGGGATTACAATATTCAATCTCACCATGACAACCCTGTGTTCACTAATCCCTATATCGGTTTTGATGTTGGTTATTAACTCAGGATTATTTGTTGCTAAGAGGTCAAGTGTGTTTTCACAATCGTTTACAATTCGCGTGGGCTCGTGAACTAACTGCTCGAAATAATTCTCAGAGAATACGTTTAGCACAATTTCGGATGATATTTTATGTGTACCTCTGGAATTAAACATGTATGTTCCCCAACATATCGAGGGTAAATTAAAGTCACCACCAACTATTATCGTATGAATCGGGTACGTTTTTGAAATCAAACTCAAGTTTTCTTTGAACCTTTCAGCAACTGTATCATTTGAATTTAGGGGTCGGTAAAAGGATCCAATTATTATTTTATTCCGGTTGCCAACAATGACCTCTGCTAATACTAACTCACAGGAAGTATCTACTTCAATTTCGCGACAAGTTAAACTACTTCTAACAGCAACAAACACACCACCGCCAGCCATGTTTAGCATATCTTTTCGGAATACCGTTAGGCTTTGTAACGCCGGAAATGCATATCCTCCTATTTCCATCTATTGTACTATAATTTTTTTCCTTGTTTTGTTACCTCAAGATATGACATTTCTGTCTCTCTATATATTGTAATTGTTTTACTGTTTGTATATATATATATATATATATATATATATATATATATATATATATATATATATATTATGTCGATGTATAATTGGTTGTTTTGTAAATATTATTATTTTTACGCTGGGTCTTGCCTAGGGGAAACTATGCTATCGAACGAATATGTCGATAGGTCGTGTGGAGAACCAGAGTGTTTAGGATCTTTGGTAGTGTTAACTCTGCCGCGTGGAGCGCGGGCTGAGCAGGGAGAGTCTGGCTGGGGTAGTGCAGTGGAGCAGGTGTGTTGTGTGACGCTCCCGCTAGTTACTGTGCTTTCGGGGTTTGGCAGCAGGTAATTGCGCTCGACTCGCGATGATAGTTTCTGACAAGGTGTCGCGGACGGGAAGCATTAGCTGGCGCACATCAAGAGCCCGTTCCGCCTGGTGACCGTGTCGAGAAGAAGGCGCGCCAACATCCAGCTTCTGCAACAGCGACGGCCGACAATTAGTGACTGTCGCCACCTCCTCGATCGACGGCTTCAAACCTTCAATCAACCAACAAGGAAGACTGGAAGCACGTAAAGTTTTAGAACTGTATGGCAGACCTCAGCTTTTCAAACTGTACCATTTTCGTAACTATAATTACAGCAACTTAGCGTGAACATTTGTTGCTCATTGTCCCAATTGCATTACCAAGCAGGGTCCCTTCCTTTTCCGAAATGAGCCCGAGTGTCGTTGAAATTCAAACGCCAGCATTAAAGTAATATCATTCGATTTCACTGCTTTAATTTCAAAGTTCAGTTAAGGTATTCGTAACTGGCTACAATATTTATATAACACAAGCACAAATTAAGAGTGCGAGTTTTGTTACCATATTTTAGCTTACCTGTGACTGCAGCTCAGCTTGGTACGTACTAAATTTTACTATTGTTAATTGTTCAGAATCATTTGATTCAAGTTCAAAGTTAAATCTCTTATTTCTAAATTGTGTAGATTCAAGCAGCTTTTGAAATGATTGTTGAGGTAGTCCAAGACTAACCATATTTTACTGAATTTCGATGTGCTCCAGAAAGAAAGCTCACTATTAACTTCAGCCACTAAATTAACTTTAGATTTTTCGGTTTTATTAATTCTTTTGCTAAATTAAATCAGAGTGTAGCGAAATTTATTACTTCTGACAAACTTTCAGTTTTCACACTACACTTGTCAACCTTCAGCTGCCACGCTTCTAGTGCTAATTATATGTGTAATAATCTTTCTTTTCCAGTTACTATAGTAATTGTCCTTAGGACTGGCGACTGTAATTTCCCCCAAATCTCAAATATCTAATTACCGCTAGTTGATTGTTAACGTAACGGCCACACATTTACTTTCTTTATTAACTTTACCCCTTTTCAAAATTAATTTCCACCAGTTTGCATTTTTCCTTTCATTTAGATGTAACCCTTTCCTCCCTCTTTACCGACAAGTTAACTTCGGTGACGATTGCTTTTCCAAAATTCCCATTAGGTACACGCGGTTTCATTTTTCACTGTCATTAAGGTCGATAAGTGAGGGGGAGGTTACAGCTTTTCGCAAAAATTTCGGCTGAGCTTGTAACGCTTCCGCTCGGGCGGGCGTTAACTCTTTAAAGCCTGTACTATGGTAAGTTGACGGGCTTCACCTTATAAGAAAGGATTTTAGAAAATATGTTGACCGCGTGTACCTGAATGGAGGCAAAATCAGACTTACACCCACTCAGTAACAACAATGATACGTCAAGCAAGTCTAAAGTGCAACTACACGTTAGGACGTGCAAGAAACATATACAGCAGATGCAACCAATTGTTAATAATACGGTCGCCAGCCTAATTAGGCATTAACTGAGTTCTTTCCTTGTACAAGTGGATGTACGTGCAAGCATAACAACACGTAGTAATACTACATTATATGGTAAATTTTAGAACCAGAAAAATCTACTGAACTAATATTTTCACTTTCTGTACTAATTTAGACAAGCTATAAATACACAACATTACACTATAATGCTTACTACAAACTGCGTTTTGTCTATTGATCCGACTGAAATCGGGCATAGGTTACCCTAGAAACAGCACTTTTGAAACACACATACAATGTCAATTTTAAGAAGGGTAAAACACTGATAAATTTAGGTTTTATATTGACTTTAACTTTGCTGGTCAAAGCAGTTCAGTACACTTCAGGATTCAAATGAATAGAAAAGAAAGAAAGAAGAAGGGGGGGGGACCTTGAAACTGTTATGATCACTGTAGTGAAAGTTTTATCATTGAGAGCCTTAAGCATTCTAGATTTCCAATATATGATTTACCACTCTTTTTGTCTTATTTCCTGCTCATTTAACTACCGTTATTTTTGTCTCAATTTAAATAAACTTCATTACTAAACCAATTTCAATATTATCTTCCAACTTGGTCAGACCTATATTATTCGTCCAGTATTTCATTAACAACAAAGTTCTTTAAACATCATTCTAACATAGATAGGTCTGCAGGTAATTATTATTAACATAAACTTTAAATCTTCATCTTGGGATACTCGGATTGCACAACATGTGGAAAGGACCCTGTCTAGGTTAGTTGTGAGGATAATTAATTGATAGGACAGTTCTGGTAAAATTTAAGTTATTATTGAACAGTATGTATCAAAAGTGACACTGGTCCACACGAATACAGTACTGAAAGTTTCAACCTGTTCGTATCGATGAGGCGGTCGGCAGGCGGCGAGATGGCGAGGCACAAAGCACACGTGCAATTACAGCAATGGCTCATGAAATATCGGCACTTTACTTCTTCATGGCGTCGCAATGCTTTTCCATTTAGTGCCTATGTAATATTGTCATGCTGTATAGACGTCGGAAACAGCGCATCCGAGGCTCAACGAAACCACTTTTTCCAGGAGAGCCTCCTCGATCCAGCACGTGTTTCTCAGATCGATGCCCAACTCCGACTACTACTGCTGAGCCCGTTGTGCCGTACCGTGCCCGTGTGCATTTTCCCGCGCTCGCCTACCTCCACCATTTCCTGCTCCCCTACAGACAGGGTATTCACCATAGGTTTTACATTCCACATATTCTAATACATTACCTACGTATGGACCAGGCATACAATTACATCTTTCACATCTTACAATATTTCCAACATTAGTTCCACTTCCCTTTGATTACAACATTACTTGAAATTTGACGTAAATATTAAAATTTACATCGAAAATTGTTTATAGCTTTTTCAACATAATGTTATGAAACAAAAAAAAAGAAATGAAATCAGAATATCGATTATACTAATTTATTGAAATTCAGGGCAAAAATTTATTACATATACAGTAGGATAACGTTAGTGTTGTTACAAGCTTATATCCGGCTTTAGCCAGCTTTTAGTGCCTATAACGATTTGAGCATCAGTCCTTTCTATTAGCGCTTGGAGCTCTGGTACTTTCCCCACACAGCTACGACTATTTACAACTGTTATACCAATGGCTACTCTAACTATGTTCTTCCTTTTGTGACTGAAGCTCTCCTTGTGTTTTCCCGAGGCTCTCTAACCTAAATACCGCCCAGTTCACGCCACACAACCCCTGCTACCAGTGTAGTCGCTTCCTGCTTATAGTGGACACCTGACCTGTTCAGCGGAACCCGAAATCCAACCAGCCTTTGGCATCTCACTCGCTCACCAGGCGTACAAGTTACGTGCGTCGATAAGAGATTCCTGTCATATTACACACGTACTAACACCTTGTGTGCGACGCCAGACGTGTTTTCGGGTGGAGGACTCGGCTGACTTGTCGCCTTGTCATCAAACGTCTGCGGTTCCCATTCGAAAGCCACGTCCTTTCGGCTGCTAATAGAGTAGTTGTGCAGAAACCTTGGAGATTTGTGGTAAGTTCTATAGGACCAAACTGCAGTGATCATCGGTCCCTAGGCTTACACACTACTTAATCTAACTTAAACTAACTACCACTTCCAGGCCCAAGGGAAGTCTCGAACCTCCGAGGGGGGGGGGGGGGGCGGGGGGGGGGGAGCCTCACAAAGTGGAAGTGCGCTATCTGTCAAGGAAAATGGTCCTCCCTGCTTGAAAGATAGCGAAAACAGAGCTCCACAAGCAGAGAGCCTCAGTCATGTTTGTACTGCCGTTGCGAGCAGTGTACTGTCTCCCGGTAAACGCTATGCCTCAACTGCAGGGAAAAGACATCGATGCCCGTAAAACAGTTGACTGCAGAACTCACAGCGACCTCCAAAGTTAGCGTTTCCTGCTGACCTTTGGCTCACGAACTGATCGCTGCTTCCTGGACCCAAACACAGGTCAGTGGTGCTTGGTTTTACAGGACGGCGTGGAGTTGTACATTTGGTGACTTGGCAGTAAGTCAGCTGTAAAGTACGAGTATTTTCTCCGCTCAAAAAATAATTGTTTATATATATATATATATTTCCAGAGAGGAACGGCAGTGGACGTTCTGTACTTAAGATTTTGGTCATATTGGGCAACTTTGGTACGTTTTGTCGGATGTAATTACATTTCTTAAGGCTTTCCACTCATCGAAGGATGTCGTTTATATTGTTGTTTTTCTCCAGCGTGGTATTAATTTTGAATGTTTGGGGCGAGATTGTATAGCAAGGATTTTGGGGTTTTGTGTGTGTGTGTGTGTGTGTGTGTGTGTGTGTGTGTGTGTATGTGTGTGTGTGTGCACTCGTGCGCAACGTGAGCGAACGCGAGGGAGAGGGGGCGATGGGGGACTTCAAATGGCCCTGAGTACTATGGGACTTAACTTCTGAGGTCATCAATCCCCTAGAACTCAGAACTACTTAAACCTAACTAACTTAAGGACATCACACACATCCATGCCCGAGGCAGGATTCGAACCTGCGACCGTAGCGGTCGCGCGGTACCAGACTGTAGCGCCCAGAGCCGCTCGGCGACTCAGGCCGGCAATGGGGGATTGGGAAGGGGGAATTTTGGATAGTGATGGATATCTGAACATTTTGTCTTGGAAGTGTCTTCGTATAGTTCATTAATTGTAGTAAATAGTGTTTTGTTACATAGTGCTGTGTATTCTTTCTTTTCATTGCTGCTTTTTGTATCTGAAAGTTCTCTTCTATGTTACATTTTGTTTAATCCCTATGAGGTGATCTGCAAAACTGGTGTGTACACTATCACTGTAAGGTACTCAGAATATCTAGTTTTAAAATTCCTGCAATTTTGGCGTATCCACACAGACTGGTATGAAGTTCGCGGATAGATGACACATTTCTTAAATTTGTGTTGAGATGTTTCTGCTCAGTGTTTATGCGGTATGATATTTGGAGTTCTTGTTGGTTCAGTATGTTCCCCACACCAAGGACGTCTCATTAGTGAATGTTAGCATGTTCTTCATCTTGAAGCGTTCTTTTTCTGGTGTGTTCTGTTTACTTGTCATATAACGGTTTTCTTGGTTATTTATCCATTGTTTGTTCATTCCTGGTTTGCTTTTATTTTAAAATTTTACTTGTTCAGTTTATTTATAAACATTGATGAAAAATAGTGGATGGGTCGAGCAGCTAATAAAGAGGTCCTGAAACGAATTGGAGGGAAAGAGCTTGATAAAGGGAAGGATAAACTGATAGGACATGTCCTGAGGCATCATGGGGTGGTTCATTTGGTAATGATGGGAAGTTTGGATGGTAAAAATCCCAAACGAGATCAATTCTTGATTTCATTAACCAGCTTCTTTGATAAATGATGTGACGAAATGTAAACAATTTGATGGTGTAGATTGTCTGAAAATAAGATAACAATAAACTAGTAAGATGGGTTTAGGATCCACTACAAAAAGGAACGCTGTTTACTCATAGATTTAATCATCGCTTAAGAACTGATACTCAGATCTTCTCAATAATGTGGACTGATTTGTTTGTAAACTGCTTTCCTCTGAATTTTATTTTATGGAATTTCTTAATGTATGGTATTGTTAGTATTTACTGCACATCAATGAACATCTAGAATCAAAAATATCTGTAGCACTTAGCCAGCAAACTTTCGGTAGGATGTAAAGGAACCACTTTAACAAATAGGAAATAAACAGGAACAAACATGATCATTTACACAGGCTGGAAACCAGCTTTGTTACCAACATGTACCATACACCCCAAACACAATTACTGGAAGCAAAAATTTTCCAGTTGTTTCGCGAAATACTAAGACTTTTCCATAATTTAAACAACAGAAGCATGACAATGTAAACGACTGTGACTTTAAAATTTGGCATGCAGCGATCATTTTTCATCCTAAACCCACTGAAGTATATTTTCACATCTATGGCGACCTGAAGAAAGACATGTGCGGACGTCGGTTTCAGTCGAACGAGGAAGTGCAGGAATGAGTAAGGTTGTGGATCCGTCATAGACCGACTGCGTTCTACTGAACAGGAATTAATCGTCTCGTCTCCCAGTGGGATAAATGTCTTAAAGCGTGTCGAGATTGATTTTGAAATGGAACCAGTCCATGGTGCATGTGGTGAGCATTCGGTTTTCCTTTAACTTCCCCTCAAATACTGAAGAGCCAAAAAACCGGTATAGGCATGCGTACTCCAATACAGAGATATGTAAACCGGCGGAATACGGTGCTACGGTCGGCAACGCCCCTTTAAGACAAGTGTCTGGCGCAGTTGTTAGATCGGTTAATGCTGCAGCAATGGCGGGTTATCAGGATTTATGTGAGTTTGAACGTGGTGTCACTGTCGGCGGACGAGCAATGGGACACAACATCTCCGAGGTAGCGATGAAGTGGGGATTTACCCGTACGATTCCCTTACGCTGAGGCCGGAAAAAGATTCTGCAAGAATGGGACCAACGGCGACTGAAGAGAATAGTTCAACATGACAGAAGTGCAACCCTTCCGCAAATTGCTGCACATTTCAATGCTGGGCCATCAACAAGTGTCAGCGTGCGAAGCATTCAACGAAACATCATCGATACGGACTTTCGGAGTCGAAGGCCCACTCATGTACCCTTGATGACTGCACGACACTAAACTTTACGCCTCGCCTGGGCCCGTCAACACCGTCATTGAACTGTTGATGACTGGAAACATGTTGCCTGGTCGGACGAGTCTCGTGTCAAATTGTATCGAGTGGGTGGACGTGTAGGGCAGGGAGACAACCCCATTGATAAATGGACCCTGTCAGCAGGGGACTGTTCAAGCTGGTGGAGGCTCTGTAATGGCGTGGGGCGTGTGCAGTTGGAGTGATATGGGACCCCTGATACGTCTAGATACGACTCTGACAGGTGACACGTACGTAAGCATCCTGTCTGATCACCTGCATCCATTCATGTCCATTGTGCATTCCGACGCACTTGGACAATACCAGCAGGACAATGCGATGCCACACACGTCCAGAGTTGCTACAGAGTGGCTCTAGGAACACACTTCGGAGTTTAAACACTTCCGATGGCCAACAAACTCCCCGGACATGAACATTATTGAGCATATCTGGGATGCCTTGCAACATGCTGTTCGAAAGAGATCTCGACCTCCTCGTACTCTTACGTATTTGTGGACGGACCTGCAGGTTCAAGGTGTCAGTTCCCTTCAGCACTACTTCAGACATTAGTCGAGGCCATGTAGCAGCACTCCTGCGTGGTCGCGGGGGCCCTGCACGGCATTAGGCAGGTGTACCCGTTTCTTTGGCTCTTCAGAATAGTTTCACGTCTTGTTATGTTTCAATAGTGAATTTAATTTGTTTATGTTTATTTTTATGTGTAACGGTTTTAGCCAGGCGTGTGTTTCATTTATTAAAGAAATCAGGTCGTCTACGCAGGGATACCAGCACGCGCCTTTTCTATTTTCTGGGGGGGGGGGGGGGGTGATATATCTACATTGACGCCTACATCTGTATTCTACAAACAACTGTGAAGTGCATGGCAGAGGGTGCGTCCAATTGTACTAGTGATTAGGGATTCTTCAGTTTCCATTCACACAAGGTGCGCTGGGAGAATATTTAAATGCCTCTAATCTTGTCCTCACGACCCCTACGGGGGTTGTAGTATACCCATAGAGCCATCACATAAATGCTGCTACTGAAACTTCGTAAGTAGGCTTTCTCGAGATAGTTTACGCCTGTCTTTAAGAGACTGATAGTTTCGTTTCTTGAGCATCTCTCAGATACTCTGTCGTGCGTCGAATAAACCTGCGACCATTCGTGCTGTCCTGCTCTGTATACGTTCAATATTTCTTGTCAGTGCTGTCGGCTACAGGTCCCACACAGGTGAACAATTTTGTAGGATGGGTCGCGCGAGTGATTTTTAACCAGTCTCCTTTGTAGGCTGATTGCATTTCCCCAGGATTTTATAAATAAACCTGAGTTTACCACCTGTTTGACCCACGACAGAACCTATGTGATCGATCCATTTCATATCCCTACAAAGCATTACATCCAGTTATTTGTATGAGATGACAGATGCGAACTGTGTCTCGTTGTCATTACAGTTGTAGTTTACTACATCTAGCGAAGTGCACTTTAGATTTTTGACTATTTAAAACAAGTTGCCAGAATTTGCACCACTTCTACATCCTACCAACATCCGCCGGTTTTTCCGGTACTTCACTATAGATAACAACATCGGCGAAAGTCTTAGGTTAGAATTACTATTCTCTGCAAGGTCATTAACATGCAATATAGTTTTCGAATGACGATATTGCGGTGTATGCCATTTCAACAGGCAGCTTGCCTTGTTGATACTGTCTTTAAAGGCACATTTGCAGGATGGGCGTTGATCTATTGCAAAAACGTTCATAGAAGTTGAGAATATAAATAAAGAATTACTTAAGATATTAATTAGTATAAGCGGCTGTATCGATTGTGGCATGCAACAGCTGAAACATTAGAATAATTACGCAGTTCACTTGCCTTGACAAGAAGACGGCACCTTTATGTTCTTGTAGCGGTCCTGATCGGAGGCATATCTGCCATCACTGCAGATAATTATTTGGCACACCGCCATTATTACTACTACTATTTTATTGAGACGCAGTATCACTAGGCGTACTCGTAGTTACACAGAGGAACAGAATTAATGTAAGTGTTTAGTGTCATATTTTGTAAATACAGTGATATTATTTAATCTTGTGTTTCATTTACGTTGCAAGCTATTGTTCCAATTAAACGGCGTCTCGGCGAGGCTAAAGGTGTCGTGTTACAAATCTTATGAATGGTACAGCACGAGCCAATGCTTTGGAATTATTGAATCTACGCAGTCCGATAAAGAAATATTTTCAGATGAATCACTCACTTTCAAACTTAACAATGAACTGACCTTACTCAAATAGCCATTGTCAAGCGCCCAAAGTTTGTATTAAGCATCATTAGAAATTTATACTCTGATCACATACTACTATCATTATCTATTATTATTTGTCTGTTGTCTGATATTCTCAAACCAGGCCGGAAAAGCCTATAAATTAAAAGTCTGAGCTTTAAATGACGTTTCGCGGAGTGATGATGTACTGAACAGCGCACATTACACACTCTGATGAGCTGCAGTGAGCAGGCATGTTTATGTACAGCTCCATCAAGTTTGCCGATCGGCTGCCTGGTCCTGAATCGATAGAGGTCGGATAGAGCCAGCCGGTTGTCGTCCGTTTTCGATGGCAGCCAACGATACGAAGGGTGAAGCTAACGCTACTGCGTGAGTTGACCATTGTTGTCTGCTGCGTTACTGTGCTGTACTTCATTCTGTTTTTACTGCTTCCTTTCCTCGCGACAAGTGTATGCTCTTGCGGTTAGGATCTTTACTAAATAAGTCAATACGTAAGACTATTTCAGTTTCCATCAAAAAAAATATTTTAGTGTCTTTACACCCGCGCGTAGCTTGTACATTCGCGGAACACGAGGCTTTCACAGAGGAAGACCGCACTGCAGTTCCTTCTCTAAATCCTCGCACAAACGAAAAAATGGCTGACATCGAAATAAGTGTCCAAGGAATAGAAAAGCAACTGGAATCACTCAACAGAGGAAAGTCCACTGGACCTGACGGGATACCAATTCGATTCTACACAGAGTACGCGAAAGAACTTGCCCCCCTTCTAACAGCCGTGTACCGCAAGTCTCTAGAGGAACAGAAGGTTCCAAATGATTGGAAAAGAGCACAGGTAGTCCCAGTCTTCAAGAAGGGTCGTCGAGCAGATGCGCAAAACTATAGACCTATCTCTCTGACGTCGATCTGTTGTAGAATTTTAGAACATGTCTTTTGCTCGAGTATCATGTCGTTTTTGGAAACTCAGAATCTACTATGTAGGAATCAACATGGATTCCGGAAACAGCGATCGTGTGAGACCCAACTCGCTTTATTTGTTCATGAGACCCAGAAAATATTAGATACAGGCTCCCAGGTAGATGCTATTTTTCTTGACTTCCGGAAGGCGTTCGATACAGTTCCGCACTGTCGCCTGATAAACAAAGTAAGAGCCTACGGAATATCAGACCAGCTGTGTGGCTGGATTGAAGAGTTTTTAGCAAACAGAACACAGCATGTTGTTATCAACGGAGAGACGTCTACAGACATTAAAGTAACCTCTGGCGTGCCACAGGGGAGTGTTATGGGACCATTGCTTTTCACAATATATATAAATGACCTAGTAGATAGTGTCGGAAGTTCCGTGCGGCTTTTCACGGATGATGCTGTAGTATACAGAGAAGTTGCAGCATTAGAAAATTGTAGCGAAATTCAGGAAGATCTGCAGCGGATAGGCACTTGGTGCAGGGAGTGGCAACTGACCCTTAACAAAGACAAATGTAATGTATTGAGAATACATAGAAAGAAGGATCCTTTATTGTATGATTATATGATAGCGGAACAAACACTGGTAGCAGTTACTTCTGTAAAATATCTGGGAGTATGCGTGCGGAACGATTTGAAGTGGAATGATCATATAAAATTAATTGTTGGTAAGGCGGGTACCAGGTTGAGATTCATTGGGAGAGTCCTTAGAAAATGTAGTCCATCAACAAAGGAGGTGGCTTACAAAACACTCGTTCGACCTATACTTGAGTATTGCTCATCAGTGTGGGATCCGTACCAGATCGGGTTGACGGAGGAGATAGAGAAGATCCAAAGAAGAGCGGCGCGTTTCGTCACAGGGTTATTTGGTAACCGTGATAGCGTTACGGAGATGTTTAACAAACTCAAGTGGCAGACTCTGCAAGAGAGGCGCTCTGCATCGCGGTGTAGCTTGCTCGCCAGGTTTCGAGAGGGTGCGTTTCTGGATTAGGTATCGAATATATTGCTTCCCCCTACTTATACCCCCCGAGGAGATCACGAATGTAAAATTAGAGAGATTAGAGCGCGCACAGAGGCTTTCAGACAGTCGTTCTTCCCGCGAACCATACGCGACTGGAACAGGAAAGGGAGGTAATGACAGTGGCACGTAAAGTGCCCTCCGCCACACACCGTTGGGTGGCTTGCGGAGTATAAATGTAGATGTAGATGTAGATGTAGACAGAAGTTACGTGGCCTACACTGCAGGGCGGCTTCATACCGTACGGTCCCTCAGGCGGCAGAGGTCTATGTCGGGGCCGGGCTCCCTTCCTCTACCCTCGGAAACACCCTCTGGCAATTGGCCAGCTTACAAATAACACTGAGTATACACGTTGGGGCTGTATTTAAGAGAGCGTTTAATAAGCAAGGCAACACTTTTTTTTTTCACAGCCAGTTTCGGTTGAAAAAATGTGGAATTTGTTATGGGATATCGTGGAATTTCTTCAATTCAGGTCCTACACTTTCATGAAGTTACGATGAGTGGCGGGTCTAGACGAAGGCCTCAAAGTGGTGTCTGTAACGGAGGTGCACTCCAAATAGACAGGCAGATATTCAAAGGAGCGTACAGAATCTCTACGGAAGCCTGGCAGTGAACAAAAGCACGGCGAATCGTTGGCCCAGGCGTCTGTCACCATCGCAACAAGGTCGCGTAGACCTGCCCGAGCCCAACTGTGACTCCAGTAATGTTGGAACGTGCGGAAACTCTCATTCGAGGTGGTGATCGGCGGATCACAATCAGACACCTCGTCGCACAACTGGACCCCTCTATTGGTAGTGCTGACACTCGTTCGCCGGTGGGGGTACTCAAAGGAGTGTTCCTGCTGGGTTCCTCTCCTCCTAACAGAAAACCATAAACAGCAATGAACGACCATCCGTGCAGAACTGCTTGCGCGTTACGAGGCCGATCGAGACAAATTTTGTCGAACATCGTCACTTGCGATGAAACATGGGTTCATAACTTCGAACCAGAAACAAAATGGCAATCCATGAGTGGCGCCACACCACCTTTCATCCGAGCAATCCGAAGAAAAAGTTCAAGGGAGCACTCTCTGCCAGTAAAGTCAAGGGGACTTAGAAGTGATTATTCTGTTTCATGTCCTCCGTCACGGTGCAGCGATCAACTCGGAAGTACACACGTCAAAAAAAGTTTTCCACCACCCTAGTCCTGAAGATAGACGTTGACTGTGTATATTGTATCGAAGATACAGTCCCTCTGACTGTTCAGAAATGTCACTAAATCCGCTCAAAGATGTAAACAATCATGCATGACCAGCGTCTATTAGATGGAGCGGGTCCGACAGCCGATCAGTTCCAGTCATTCCACAGGAAGTTGATACACTGCTCGTCTTGTCTGTAATTCAGCCATGCCTAGGTGGTCAACACCGCGTTTTGATCCAGTCCGCATTGTTACTTTGTGCCATGAAGGGCTCTCAACAAGAGAAGTGTCCTGGCGTCTCGGAGTGAACCAAAGCAATGTTGTTTGGACATGGAGGAGATACAGAGAGAAAGGAAGTGTCGTTGACATGCCTCGCTTAGGCCGCCCAAGGGCTACTACTGCAGTGGATGACCGCTATCTACGGATTATGGCTCGGAGGAACCCCGACAGCAACGCCACCGTGTTGAATAATGCTTTTCGTGCAGCCAAAGGACTTTGTGTTACGACTCTGTGTGCAAAAGCTTGCATGATGCGCAGCTTCACTCCCGACGTCCACGGCGAGGTCCATCTTTGGAGCCACGAACCCTGCAGCGCGGCACAGATGGACCCAACAACATGTCGAATGGACTGCAGACGATTGGCATCACGTTCTCTTCACCGATGAGTGTCGCATATGCTTTCAACCAGACAATCATCGGAGACGTGTTTCGAGGCAACCCGGTCAGGCTGAACGCCTGAGACACACTATCCAGCGAGTGCAGCAAGGTGGAGGTTCCCTGCTGTTTTGGAGTGGCATTATGTGGGGCCGACGTACCCCGCTGGTGGTCATGGAAGCCGCCGTAACGGCCGTACGATACGTGAGTGCCATCCTCCGACCGATAGTGCAACCATATCGGCAGCATATTGGCGAGGCATTAGTCTTTATGGACGACAATTCGCACCCCCATCGTGCGCATCTTGTGAATGACTTCCTTCAGGTTAACGACATCGCTCGACTGGAGTGGCCAGCATGTTCTCCACACATGAATCCTATGAAAATGCCTGGGATAGATTGAAAAGGGTTGTTTATGGACGACGTGACTCATCAACCACGCCGGCCGTTGTGGCCTAGTGGTTATGGGCACCTCAGTCCGGAACCGCGCTGCTGCTGCGGTCGCAGGTTCGAATCCTGCCTCGGGCATGGATGTGTGTGATGTCCTTAGGTTGGTTAGGTTTAAGTAGTTCTAAGTCTAGGGGACTGATGACCTCAGATGTTAAGTCCCATAGTGCTTAGAACCATTTTTTTCACCAACCACTCTGAGGTATTTACGCCGAATCGCCGTTGAGTAGTGGGACAAAATCTGGATCAACAGTGCCTTGATGTACTTGTGGGTAGTGTGCCACGACGAATACAGATATGCATCAATGCAAGAGGATGTGCTACTGGGTATTACAGGTACCGGTGTGTACAGCAATCTGTACCACCACCTCTGAAGGTCTCGCTGTATGGTGGTACGGCATGCAATGCAGTAAAAGGGGCGGAAATGATGTTTATGTTGATTTGTATTCCAATTTTCTGTACAGGTTCCGGAACTCTCGGAACCGAGGTGATTAAAAACTTTTTTTGATGTGTGAATATTGTGCTACCCTTAGGAAATTGAAGAAACGATTTCAGCGTGCTCGTTGGCACAAAAATGCAAACAAAGTTATCCTTCTCCTTGGCCTCATTACCAAGAGGAGCTCATAGAACTTCATTGGACTGTTCTTCATCATCGAAACTCCAGCCTGCGTTTTGCACCTTCCGACATCCATCTGTTTGACCCATTGAAGGATGCACTCGGCGGGAAGCAGTACGTGGATGATGGGGAAGTTACTGATGCAGCTAGACACTGGTTCTGACGTAGGCAGTAGAACTGTATCACTGCGGGCATACAGGCCCTCCCAGGAAGATCGCCAAAGGACGTTGCATTGAACGGAGATTATGTAGAAAAATAAGGTTTTGTAGTCCCGATATACACCATTGGCCAATAAAATTCCTGCACCAAGAAGAAATGCAGATGATAAACGGGTATTCATTGGACAAATATATTATACTAGAACTGACATGTGATTACATTTACACGCAATTTGGCTGCATAGATCCTGAGAAGTCAGTACCCAGAACAACCACCTCTAGCCGTAACAATGGCCTTGATACGCCTGTGCATTGAGTCCAACAGAGCTTGAATGGCGTGTACAGGTACAGCTGCCCATGCAGCTTCAACACGATACCACAGTTCATCAAGAGTAGTGACTGGCGTATTGGTGAGAGATCAGGAGAATGTGCTGGCCAGGGCAGCAGTCGAGCATTTTCTGTATCCAGAAAGGCCCGTACAGGACCTGCAACATGCGGTCGTGCATTATCCTGCTGAAATGTAGGGTTTTTCAGGGATCGAATGAAGAGTAGAGCCATGGCTCGTAACACATCTGAAATGTAACGTCCACTGTTCAAAGTGCCGTCAATGCGAACAAGAGGTGACCGAGACGTGTAACCAATGGCACCCCATACCATCACGCCGGGCGATGACGTATACACGCTTCCAAGGTGCGTTCACCTCGATGTCGCCAAACACGGATGCGACTATCATTATCATTTTTTAGGATGAATCCAGTTTTTGTTTACAGCACCATCATGATGCTGTAAACAGAACCTGGATTCATCATGATGCTGTAAACAGAACCTGGATTCATCCGAAAAAATGACGTTTTGCCATTCGTGCACCCAGGTTCGTCGTTGAGTAAACCATCGCAGGCGCTCCTGTCTGTGATGCAGCGTCAATGGTAACCGCAGCCATGGTCGCCGAGCTGATAGTCCATGCTGCCGCAAACGTCGTCGAACTGTTCGTGCAGATGGTTGTTGTCTTGAAAACGTCCCCATCTGTTGACTCAGGGATCGAGACGTGGCTGCACGATCCGTTACAGCCATGCGGATAAGATGCCTGTCATCTCGACTGCTAGTGATACGAGGCCGTTGGGATCCAGCACGGCGTTCCGTATTACCCTTCTGAACCCACCGATTCCATATTCTGCTAACAGTAATTGGATCTCGACCAACGCGAGCAGCAATGTCGCGATACGATAAACTGCAATCGCGATGGGCTACAATCCGACCTTTATCAAAGTCGGAAACGTGATGGTACGCATTTCTCCTCCTTACACGAGGCATCACAACAACGTTTCACCAGGCAACGCCAGTCAACTGCTGTTTGTGTATGAGAAATCGGTTGGAAACTTTCCTCATGTCAGTACGTTGTAGGTGTGGCCACCGGCGCCATCCTTGTGTGAATGCTCTGAAAAGCTAATCATTTGCATATCACAGCATCTTCTTCCTGTCGGTTAAATTTCGCGTTTGTAGCACGTCATCATCGTGGTGTAGCAATTTTAATTGCCAGTAGTGTATGAGGAGTAATATGGTGTGTTGGAATCCTGAGTAAAACTAACCTGCTTTCAGATAAAAACGTTTGTTACATTACTTACTGAATGCCCATCGTAGTAACTTCATGCGGTCAACGTTTTATTGATAAAGAGTTTTCGGAAAGATACTATGCAAATCATAAGTGGTTGTACAAAAATTCTCATTGAGCTTCTCATATTGATTGTCCATCTGAGAACGGTTGTGCGTCTGAAACTGGTAATTCAATCGTTACATTCTCTAGCATCTCATGGTGTTCTGGCATGCAACTGTTTCAGAGTATATAAGTCTAGATGATTCTTAGTTTAGATAGGTTAAATAATGGGTGTAAAAACTACGAGTACAGAATTTTACGTGTACAGAATTTAGAGAATATACAAGTAACACTTTTCTACGCGAAGAAAAGTCACGGATTGTTTGGTTAGTTAGTTACATGTACGATATACCATTTAGCGATTCTTTTATCGAAATGATGGGTCACAACTCAGTTAACAAGATATTTAAAAACTGTTATTATTAACATTAATGAAAACATTACTTTAAATTCAAAAAAATATGTTTCTTACTTTATTCCAGCCCACCTGTTTTTAAACAGAAATTCGTCGTGGAATATAAGGAACTCTCCAGAAGAAAAGATCTTATTTTACAGTTAAAACATTCATTTGCTGCCTGTCATTTTATGGTATTGGTGAAATGATAAAAAATTTTGTTTCTGTGCATTGAACTCCTTGCTGACGTACTGACAGCTTTAACAGTGGGCAACAAACATCATTTTTCGCTAGTTTTAAGGTACGTTTGTAACGCCGGAAATGCATATCCTCCTATTTCCATCTATTGTACTATAAATTTTTTCCTTATTTTGTTACCTGAAGATATGACATTTCTGTGTCTTTGTATATTGTAATTGCTTTACTATTTGTATATACATATATATTTATGCATTTATGTCGATGTATAATTGGATGGTTTTGTAAATATTATTTGTATTTTTATGCTGGGTCTTGCCAAGGGAAACTATGCTATCGAACGATTACACCGATAGGTCATGTGGAGAACCATAGGTCATGTGGAGAACCAAAGTGTTTAGGATCTTTGGTAGTGTTAACTCTACCGCGTGGAGCGCGGGCAGAGCAGAGTGTGGATGGAGTAGGGTGGTGGAGCAGGTGTGTTGTGTGACGCTCCCGCGAGTTACCGCGCTTACCGGGTTTGGCAGCATGTAATTACGCTCGACTTGCTGTGATAATTTCTGGCACGGTGTCGCGGACGGGAAATATTAGCAGGCACACATCAAGAGCCCGTTTCGCCTGGTGACCAAAATCCAGCTTCTGCAACAGCTACGGCCGAGATAAGTGATTGTCGCCACCTCCTCGATCGACGACTTCAAATCTTCAGTCAACCAACAAGGAAGACTGAAAGCACGTCAAGTTTTAGAACTGTATGGCAGACCTCAGCTTTTGAAACTATTCCATTAGCATTACTAAAATACAGCAACTTAGCATGAACCTTTGTTGCTCATTGTCCCAATTGCATTACCAAGCAGGGTCCCTTCCTTTCCTGAAATGATCTCGAGTGTCGCTGAAATTCAAACGTCAGCATTAAAGTAATATCATTCGATTTCACTGCTTTAATTTCAAAGTTCAGTTAAGGTATTCGTAGCTGGCTACAATATTTAGATTACACAAGCACAAATTAAGAGTGCGAGTTTTGTTACCATATTTTAGCTTACCTGTAACTGCAGCTCAGCTTGGTACATACTAAATTTTGCTATTGTTAATTGTTCAGAATCATTTAATTCAAGTTCAAAGTTAAATCTCTTATTTCTAAATTGCATAGATTCAAGTACTTTTGAAATGATTGTTGAGGTAGCCCAAGACTAGCCTTATTTCATTCAATTTCTTAGTGCTTCAGAAACAAAGTTCAATATTAATTTCAGTCACTAAATTAACTTTCAGTTTTCCGGTTTTATTAATTCTTTTGCTAAATTAAGTCAGAGTGTAGCGAAATTTATTACTTCTGACAAACATTCAGTTTTCACACAACACGTGTCAGCCTTCAGTTGCCACGCTTTTAGTGCTAATTATATGTGCATTAATCTTTCATTTTCAGTTATTATAGTAGTTGTCCATAGGACTGGCGACCGTAATTTTCCCCAAATCTCAAATATCTGATTAACGCCAGTTAATTGTTAACGTAATGACCGCACTTTTACTTTCTTTATTAACTTTACCCTTTGTCAAAATAAATTTCCACCAGTTTCATTTGCATTCTCCTTTCATTTAGATGTAACGCTTTCCTCCCTCTTTATCGACAGATTAACTTCGGTGACGATTGCTTTTCCCAAATTTCTATTAGGTACACGCGGTTTAATTTTTACTTTCATTAAGGTCGATATGTGAGGGGGAGGTTACACGTTGTTCTCGAAGTGTGATGGATTATTATTTATACGAATTTCATTAGCGAATATATATATTGCGACGGTGCATTTAACATGCGTAACCCAACGGCAGTTAATCTTTTTGATCTGCCTCCTACTTTTGTATTACTGCAAGTACTACAATTTTCTAACCGGCCAGCTGGGAAGTAACTTTGCTTCACAGAACTTATAAAGCAGAGCTACAGCAAATTGAAACGTTATTTACTAAACGCTTTATATCAGAATTTTATGAAAACTTCATAAGAAACTTTTTAAAACCTCTTTGTCTACCGTTCCCACCCCCCCTCCCCCCCTCCCCACGAAAGGTGGAACGGCCACTAGTGGGCGGTAGGGACCGGTTTGCTACCGCTGGTCTAACCCCTCGAGGAGGTACCTACATGACGACAGCGGTTGAAGAGCACGCACTGTTCTTGTTGATCGCTTTTGTGCAGTCGATAGTTTCTTTGTCAGTGGTCAGTTACACAATAAAATTGTTGTATAGGCGTTACTGAGTGGAAATACACAAAATCGCATGAGGTTATTTCGTTTGTTACCAAGATTAGTAGTTACACGAAGAGCAAAAGTAGCCGAACGCAATTGTTTGAAGCGCTCAATAATATGCTCCTTCCAGTTCAAGTTTTCATCAATACATACGCCCAAAAAAACTGGAGCATACAACCCTATTTACTGAGTTCTTTTCATGTGCTACATCAATTGTTGGTATAACTCTATTGGTTGTAGAGAACTGAATATAATAGGCGCATCATCTCCCCATTAGGGGCTGTTGAATGGTTTGGTCCTTACTGTAGGCCCTGGGTTACCAGAAGGTGGTACATGTTCCACTGGTGGTGCACAAGGACATATCAAGTGGTACGCCTACAAGGAAAAAAAACGTGTACTGATATAAAGTGAAAACTGACTAATTATTGATTATGAAGTCTGGTTTACCATCAAAGTTTGATTTCATTCTGAATGTTTGTGCTTTTTGAACTCTAATTTACTGTGCTCCACGTTCAGTTTATTACTCCCTTGCACAATTGATTTATTTTATTTGTATTTAATGAATACTTTAAGAATATTCCTCTTTTATTCATTGAATATTTGTATCAGAACTGGCTTCATTTAATATCACATTATTTGTTGCAAACAAGTAACACAAATGGGCATGAACGATTCCGTAAAAAAGTTCTTCCACGAAACTTTATTACTTGTGTGTGACATGTTTCTACCATTCTTAGCAGTTGATCGGCACGACACAGAAACCGTATGTGTGTTATCAGCACCGAGCGAAGTGGCGAAAATTATTCCCACCATACCACTCCTCAACACTGCGGTAGTCGTCGCTCAACTTTCACATCCCCCTCCCCCACCTCAAGGTTCAATAAAAAGTGAACAACACCCAAATTTCTAAAAATGTCACAAGGTACGCAGTGATTGACACTGGGAGCTGATTTGCAACACAGTTACATCTTACTGCTAGGAAGGATAATTTTATGGGTACTGCTACTATTCATGACAATCTATCTGGTCCGCATCTTCTGCGTAAGACAGTCGGTGGAGAAAATTACCCTGTCTTTCTGCGTGAAGTACTACAGGAAATGTCATACAATGTTCCGCTAGCGGTTATTTACATCTATATCTACATGTCTACACTGCAAATCGCACTTAATTGCGTGACAGAGGATTCATCGAACCACCTTCACAATAATCCTCCATTACTCCACTCTAGAACAGCGCGCGGAAAGAACGAACACCTATATCTTTCTGTGCGAGCTCGGATGTCCCTCATTTCATTATGATGATCGTTTCTCCCCACGCGTCAACAAAATATTTTCACATTCGGAGGAGAAAGTTGGTAATTGACATATCTTGAGAAGATTCCGCCGCAACGAGAAACGCCTCTGTTTTAATGATCTCCACCCCAAATCCTATACCACGTGGGTGACACACTCTCCCATATTTCTCGATAATACGAAACATGCTGCCCTTCTTTGAACTTGCTCTACGTACTCCGTTAATCCTATCTGGTAAGAATCTCACACCGCGCAGCAGCACTCCAAAAGGGGACGGAAAAGCGTAATGTTGGCAGTCTGTTTAGTAGATCTGTTACATCCTCTGAGTGTTCTACCAATAAATCAAAT
Source organism: Schistocerca cancellata (assembly GCF_023864275.1). NCBI lineage: Eukaryota > Metazoa > Arthropoda > Insecta > Orthoptera > Acrididae > Schistocerca > Schistocerca cancellata. The sequence continues at coordinate 1,095,052,760 of NC_064627.1, forward strand.
TATTTGGATCGCTTTCCTCACAACGTTTTATATGTGCTCTTTCCAATTTAAGTTGTTCGTAAGTGTAATTTCTGGGTACATTGACGCCCTTTAGATTAAACTGATTTATCGTGTAACAGAAGTTTAACGCATTCCTTTCAGCACTTAAATGGATGACCTCACACTTTTCGTTATTTAGGATGAATTGCCAATTTTCTCACCATAGAGATAGCTTTTTTCAGTCGTTTTGCAACGCTTATGCTTCCAGCTCCATGACACTTTGCCGTTGATGCCGGAAGACATATAGAGAAGATGTGGTTAGGGAGGGGAGGTAGGGGGGGGGTGATGTTCTCCCGATCTCACTCCCATGGATTTCTTCTTAACGGAGACATGAATCATTTGGTGTCCGAGACACTGGTAGATGCTCCAGAAGAGCTGTTTGCCCGTTTGGCTGAAGCTGCAGCCGTTATTCATCAAACGTATGGTTGTTCTGAGCAAGTCACAGAGTCACTAGCACACAGATGCGTGTTGTGGATTAATGTAAAAAGACGGCATTTTTTAGGACTCCCTCTAAAACTTTGTTCATCACATGGACGTCTCAACATGGTTTCTGAAAATAATCATCGTCAAAGCCGTCATGTATTCTTGTAAGACGTGTATATTTCTATTGTTTATTGTCAAATCACAATTTATGAAAGATGTTTATATTTTATTAATAGGATTAAGTAGGAATAATTAGTATTTGTCATGTTGGAAACAATTGTGGTAGCAGGGAATGTCTGCACCAAAGTATTGTTGACAAGAGAGACCGCAAATTGATATAATTTTAAAAAGGGCGGGAGAGACCACGTATGGATACATTGTAAGAAAAGAGCGGGAAATACCGCGCATTGATACATTTTGTAATGGTAGCAGGGATTGTCTGCACCAGAAAGCATTATTAGCAGGAGAGACCGCACTTTGGCGTTCGTAGAAAGTCAGTAGTAAGCGAGAAGAGTCGGTAGCAGGTCTGAAGCGAGAGGTTGAGAGGAGCGGTGTGCTTGCCAGCCACTAGCTATGATTTACAAGAGATTATAAACGGATGTACAGAGACATCAGCTAACTATTATAATAAGAGGAACTAATATTATTGAATTAATTTTTTGAGAAACTCAAGACTACTGAAGGTATGTTTGCGAATTGCTAGTTGTAAGATTATTGTAAAAAGTAAGTCCCATTTGAACGTTTGTAAAATCATTTCATTCAGAATATAATTAACTTTTGCCAGCAATATTGCATTTCTAATTATAATCCATCCCAAAAACCATCAACGTAAAACTTTGCAAAATTTTATTGTTGTCAAGAAAAAGTTTAACTATGAATTACGTAACTTCAGTCAAATTAATTAAAGAATAACGTCAGCTTTGCTATTAAAGAATAACGTCAGCTTTGGTAATAAATACAGCCACTTATTATGAAAGCCCACCAGCAGCTAATAGAGTATAGTAAAACAGAGTAAGTATATTCATGTCGCAGTTCGATGTAGCAGTCAGATGGCGATCCATTAACAGTAAAAAAGGTAAGGAACAGTTTTGGGTTATTGCAGATAACGACTGAGGGCCACGACGACGACACATTCTATGTTTCATCGAAATAATCAGAAAATCACTTTTAATAAGCAGCAATTAAATTTGTAAGCGAAGATCGAGAAAGAGAATAAATTTCAAAGGGAAGATTTCATTTGTTATTATTAAGAAAGAGATAGAAATCCTAAGGAAAGGTTTCATAGTTTATTGTAAAAGGGAAGGTTATCAATAACAAAAGAGATATAGAGGAGACTGGAAGGTTTCACTCTTAATGATGTTATCTCCTCTTGTAAAGGGACATCCTTCTTTAGCGTTACTTTTCCTCAACAAAAGTAGTCGATACCAGAAATTTTCTCGAATATTTAAACAGGTCAACATTGTCTTAGCTGTTTTTCTAAAAAAAATTCATATGATTTTGTACACGACGTGTTATATTATAATCTAAAATCTATAAAAAGAAATTACTTCATTTTCCCTGTTACAATCGATATGTACTGGGCTTGATTGTAGAGTTAAAATAATTTTTAAGACATATTTGAAATTACGAAATATTTGGCACACTTAAAATTTCTATTATGAATTACACAAATTCAGTACTGTTCATTATGTTTATTTCTGGATTCATTTATAAACTAAAAGAAGTTCATTTGTCAAGAAAATTTGCAAACCCTCTGGAATACTGTTATTACCGCAGAGTGAGGTAGTAGTGGGCATGCCTCAGAAGTGACCGGACGTATTTACGTGGTTTGGAATAATAATGTAATTTCGGCTTTGTTAATGTAAAAATTCAAAAGACGATGTGATACAGAAAAATGTGAGAGAATAAAATATTCGTGAAAAGAAAAAATACAGCGAAAGCATTACTTCAGAGTTAATTATGTCAATCGGAAACATGGGATCCTAAACACGAAAATTTCAATTTCAAGAGTCAGCCTCTAGACATGAAGAATTGGAGCCAACTACAAGAAAAGAAGATAAGTAAAAAGTTGAAACTTCCTGGCAGATTAAAACTGTGTGCCCGACCGAGACTCGAACTCGGGACCTTTGCCTTTCGCGGGCAAGTGCTCTACCATCTGAGCTACCGAAGCACGACTCACGTCCGCTACTCACAGCCTTACTTATGCCAGTACCTCGTCTCCTACCTTCCAAACTTTACAGAAGCTCTCCTGCGAACCTTGCAGAACTAGCACTCCTGAAAGAAAGGATATTGCGGAGACATGGCTTAGCCACAGCCTGGGGGATGTTTCCAGAATGAGATTTTCAGTCTGCAGCGGAGTGTGCGCTGATATCAAACTTTCTGGCAGATTAAAACTGTGTGCCCGACCGAGACTCGAACTCGGGACCTTTGCCTTTCGCGGGCAAGTGCTCTACCATCTGAGCTACCGAAGCACGACTCACGTCCGGTACTCACAGCCTTACTTCTGCCAGTACCTCGTCTCCTACCTTCCAAACTTTACAGAAGCTCTCCTGCGAACCTTGCAGAACTAGCACTCCTGAAAGAAAGGATATTGCGGAGACATGGCTTAGCCACAGCCTGGGGGATGTTTCCAGAATGAGATTTTCACTCTGCAGCGGAGTGTGCGCTGATATGAAACTTCCTGGCAGATTAAAACTATGTGCCCGACCGAGACTCGAACTCGGGACCTTTGCCTTTCGCGGGCAAGTGCTCTACCATCTGAGCTACCGAAGCACGACTCACGTCCGGTACTCACAGCCTTACTTCTGCCAGTACCTCGTCTCCTACCTTCCAAAACTTTACAGAAGCTCTCCTGCGTACCTTGCAGAACTAGCACTCCTGAAAGAAAGGATATTGCGGAGACATGGCTTAGGAGTGCTAGTTCTGCAAGGTTCGCAGGAGAGCTTCTGTAAAGTTTTGGAAGGTAGGAGACGAGGTACTGGCAGAAGTAAGGCTGTGAGTAGCGGACGTGAGTCGTGCTTCGGTAGCTCAGATGGTAGAGCACTTGCCCGCGAAAGGCAAAGGTCCCGAGTTCGAGTCTCGGTCGGGCACACAGTTTTAATCTGCCAGGAAGTTTGATATCAGCGCACACTCCGCTGCAGAGTGAAAATCTCATTCTGGAAGTAAAAAGTTTATTGTAAACCTTACTCCTCTCGAAACTTATTAAAAGAGTTAACCCTAAAGACAGTAACAATCAACAAATGATGTGAGGGAGGGGTAGATTACATTCTATACACTCTAAAATTTTGTATACGTAGGGTTTTTTTTATACTCTGTATAATAAGATACCATATTTACATCCATATTGCTAGGGAGGTTCCGTATGCATAACACAAAAAGTTAAAAGAACAGTAGGACGGTGAAGTGTTAACTGCACTGTATTGTTCGAAATCTGTAGAATAAATTAACATTTCACAAACAAAACAAAAACATCACATAAGGCGTAAAGCTTCTGACTGGAGGTACGTTGAGGACTAGATAAGGAGGAACGTGGGAGTCGGGTTGAGCTGCACCGCGTTGCGTCGTGATTCACAGCTGCAGGCTTATGCTGTCAGGGTCCACACCACTTGTCGACACGGACGCATCTGTCCCTATGGCGCTACCGTCGCCTTCTTCCTCTTCCGTGTCTTCCTCGGAAAGGTCCGGACCCAGCAGGTTCATCTTCTGCAGGTCCACGAGGCTGCTCACCGCGACGGTGGGCAGAGCCTGCTGCCGCACTGTCGGGGGTGCTGAAGACTCACTGGCCAATACTGGCTCCAAGTCGCTGGACGAGACGTCGATAGCCACTCCCGGACTCGCCTGCAAGAAACCAAGGCATCAGTCAGACAATTCGTGTGACAGTATTAAGGAACGTAGAAAGTACTGAGGTGCGTGAAGGGTAAACGGGAAATACTTTTGTGAAATATCTAGTTGCACTGAGATCGCTATTTTTAGCTGCTTTCTGTCATCATTTAGACGCACATAATGAATTAAGTATAAGAGTAGGCGCTGTCACAAAATATATGGTGAAATCGAGTTAATTCCAGATCATTGGCACTATTCATGTGTAAATGATGTGCAATGAGTAAATTTTACAAGTTAAGTGTACATGATTTGTTTCAATGAATGGTAACATGCTGAACGTTTTTCGTTTTTTTTTTTAATTATCAGCCTGGTTTAGCAGTTGTACCCTACGTAGTCGGTTATTAGCTGGATGTATTCCAATCTCTGTCTTCCTCTATAGTTTTTGCCCTCTACAGTTTCGTCTAGTACCATGGAAGTAATTCCCGGATGTCTTAACAGAAGTCCTTTCATCCTGTCCCTTCTCCTTGTCAGTGTTTTCCACATATTCCTTTCCACTCAGATTCTGTGCAGAACCTCCTCATTCCTTACCTTATCAGTCTACCTAATTTTCAATATTCGTCTGTAGCACCACATCTCAAATACTTCGACTCTCTTCTGTTCCCGTTTTCCCACAGTCCATGTTTCATTGCCATACAATGCTGTGCTCCAAACGTACATTCTCAGAATTTTTTTTCCTCAAGTTAATACGTATGTATGACTCCAGCTCCGTCATAGGTTATTCTGCAGCCTGGGTCTAACTTCGTCTACTTCTTGATTCCTAATTTTGATGTTGAGTTCTTAGCTGTTCTCATTTCTGCTACTTGTCATTACTTTCGTCTTTTTTTCGATTTACTCTCAATCCATATTCTGTACTCGTTAGAATGTTTATTCTATTCAACACATCCTGAAATTCTCCTTCACTTTCACTGAGGGTAGCAATGTCACCAGCGAATCTTATCATTGTTACACTTTCACCCTGAATTTTAATCCCACTCTTGAACTTTTATTTACCTCATTGCTTCTTCGATGTCTAGATTGAACAGATGGGGCGAAAGTCTACATCCTTGTCTTACATCCATTTTAATCCGAGCACGTCGTTCTTGGTCGTTCACTCTTATGTTCTCTCTTGGCTCTTGTACATATTGTATACTACCGTATTTTCCTATAGCTTACCTTTTTTTCTCAGCATGTCGAACACATTGCATCATTTTACATCGTCTAACGCTGTTTCCAGGTCGACAAATCCTGTGAACGTGTCTCGATTTTTTTCTTTCAGTCTTGCTTCCATTAGCGACCGCAACGTGAAAGTGCCTCTCTGGTGCCTTTACCTTTTCTGAGACCAGACTGAACGTTTAAAGACTACTAAATGCTATTGTGGCTTAAATTAAATGAAAATGGACATATCAACGGAACTAGCGAAATTAGTGACATATACTCAAATTTAACAATAAAACTTGTCATTAACACTATACACGCCGCCAGATTTTAATCGAATATTCGTCTCTAGAATAGAAGGAATAGTTGCAGTTTATGGTGAAACAAGCATCATAACTATATCCCGTACTGGTGCAAGAATAGAACGAACAATATCTGAAATATTATGGAAAATTACGAGTGTTCATTGGCTCTGGCTAAATAGCTAATCAACAGAGAAAAATACATGGCTCATGTATTTGTGTACAAGACAGGATATACCACCATCACGTAATCAATAACAAGAGATCATGAGAGAAAGATAATATGCAAAACTAAATGTTGCGTATTGGGTATGGATTTCAGTCAGGACTTTGGAAATCATGTATTATAAAATTTCTTGAGTTTAGCAACATTTGCTCCACGCGTAATAAATTGTTGCCCTTGGTAATTTAAACATGAGAAAGGTGGATTACTCTGCATGCTTATATGAATTAATGTCATATGGAATAATGCTATTGGCCAATTTCTAACATAGTGGCAACATACATATTGCATCACCTGTTCATCAGTTTACGCTGAACTTTCTGCTGTTGGACACTTGTGCCTGCACCAGGGTTCCGTTTCGTCTTCAGGTATAACACAAATCGTAGCTGATTCCGCTTTAGAGACTCGGCAAATCTCCATGTTCTGCGATGAGGCGTGAACGTCCAACACTTGTCGCCTACTCGTGGTTTAATCATCTTTCAAACCTTCTCATAGACGTTCACTGTCCCTCATTTGATACCCCATTTGTTTCTGCTCCGATTGTACACTTTAACGGGCGGCATTCTGTATCGAGGTGGCGTCGTGGTCGTCATGTTTTGCTTCGTCAGTGTAAATACACGAAGAGTGTGCATAGCACAGAACTGAAAAAATGAGTACTGCGATGTACTCCCAGTCTACATTCTCAGCCATTCCTTCCTCAAATTGAGGCTCACAATTGATACTAGTAGGCTTCATTTTGCCAGAAATTATCTCCTTGTCTGTGCTAGTCAACTACTTATTTCCTCCTTGTTCTATCCATTATGTACTTCATTGCTTCCAAAGTGGCAGAATTTCTTCATTTCGTCTTCTACGTGGTCCCAGATTAGGTGTTGGGTTTATCGCTAATCTCCTTTTCGATATTCCTCATTACTTTTGTATTGCTTTGATGTACTCACATATCATATTTGGAGGTAAAGTAGACCGTTAATTCTCTTCAATAAATCCTGTAACTTCATCTTCACCTCCGCAGAAGACAGTAACGCCATCAGCAAATTTTAATAATGTTACCCTTTCACCCTGAATTTTGCTCCTTGTTCCAAATCTTTGTGTCCTTCATCGCTTCTTCAATATATAGGCCCTGTTTAGTCTGAGCTCTTTTCTACTTGTCTTCTATTCTTAGTTACCACTCTTGAATCTTGTAAATATTGTATATTAAATTTTTACCCATGGCTTGACCCATGTATGTGTTTCCCACATATAATGAAACCTCTTCTGCCTCTCTGACCCTCTCTGTGTACACCTCTACCTCCCTCTGTCTGTCCACCTTATCCTCCCATCCCTACTTCTCTGTCTCCTATGTCTCTTCACCTCCTTGTCCCCTCCCATTGTCCATTTACTCTGCCCCATCTCTCTGACTACATCCCCCTGCCCCTGACCATATGCCCCTCCCTATCTCCTTTTTCCAACTCCACCTCCCCCTCTTCCTTTGCCACTTACAACTACCCTTTCCACCAGCCTCATGCATCTCCCCTGCTCCACCTCACTCTGTTGATCCAGCCTCATGCATCTCCCCTGCCTCCACCTCACTCTGTTCATCCCCTCCTGTATACATCTTAATCTTTCCCATACCATACCCTTCTGCATGCTTAGCCCTTGGATAAATGGTTCGTAAAACATGCGATACCAGATCAACACAACACACCTGTCTTTCACAGCAGCTTACATTTTGGGGCCTGGAAAACCTTTTCTTGCCCTTCTCCTATAGGCTGCCCTCAAAGCAAGTTCATTTGACAGGTCAATATTGTTCTCGCATAGCATACCTGTTATGCAGTGCTGCCTATACACCAGGGACTGAAAAAAAACACAGTTTGCCCTTATCTCCTATTTGAGCTAGGAAGTTATAAACCCCACAGTCCTGTCCTGCTGTTTCTGTGCCACATTTGGTTGAAATCGATCCAGGGGTTTGGGAGGAGATACTGGCTGTACACACATCCAACCACCCACCCATGAAAGACACCCCCCCCCCCCCCGCCACACGCTGCTTTAAATATATAAAAGATTATCTATCTTTATGTGCAGTGTGAGGATTCTAAACTTCTACTCTACATTACATTGCTGAACCCTTTTCTCAGTCGACAAGGGCCGGCCGGTGTGGCCGAGCGGTTCTAGGCACTTTAGTCTGGAACTGTGCGACCACTACAGTCACAGGTTCGAATCCTGCCTCGGGCATGGATGTGTGTGATGTCCTTAGGTTAGTTAGGTTTAAGTAGTTCTAAGTTCTAGGGGACTCATGACCTCAGATGTTAAGTCCCATAGTGCTCAGAGCCATTTGAACCATTTCAGTCGACAAAGTCTACCAAAGTGTTTTGGCCTTTTTTACTCTGTTTTGCTTCCACTGTCATGCATAGTGCCAGAAATGCCTCTCTGGTGCCTTAACTTTTCCTTTTCCTAAAGCCAAACCGATCATCATCTAGCAGTACCTCAATTTTCTTTTCCAATCTTTTGGACTTTATGCTGGTTAGTAATTTGGTTGCTAGCACTGTCATGCTGACTGTGTGATAGTTCTTGCATGTATCTGATTTTGTTGTCTTTGGGATTGTGGGAATGATGTTATTCTGAAGGTCAGACGGCATTTCTCTATGCAAACATTGTACACGGTAACCTGATTAATCTTTCTGATTACCACTTCCCCAATGATTTTAGAAATTTGGAAGTAACGTTGCCTGTGCCTTCTGCCTTGTTTGATTGCAAGTCTGCCAAAGCTCTGCCAAACATTGACTTCAACAATGGATCCTCAGTTCCCTCCCAATCGTCAACAGTTGCTCCTTCCAAGAAGTTATGGGACATTTGTTCCACTTCATAGGGGCACTCAGAGTATTCTTTTTCTCTATCTGCTATCTCTCCTCTGTATTCAACTGTGGAAATACTTTTGCACTCTTTAACGTTGATGCTTTTCTTTACAAATTCTCCTAAAGTTATGTAACAAACCACTGTTTAAATCTAAACTGAAATCGTTTATGTATGTTGTTAGTTTCTTGCGTGTTCTATGGGTCGTTTCGACAACATGCTATGATGAGGAAAGGTCAAAATGTTTACAAATAAGAAATATTTTCTCCGTGTAAACCTGGCTACTTGTTGTTCATTTGCTTCATTTATGTACTTTCATTGTTACTTTAATCTTAACCTAGAATGAAACTTAATTAGTATAGCCGAACCACATACAGATATTATGTATTCAGAAATTCAGATGTGTGTAGCAAAGAAGTTGTGAAATAAAAATGCTTTCAGTTTTTTTTAAAAACTTAATTGTCTAAAAACACATTTAACTCATATGGGTGATGGTCAGGTACTTTTATGGCTGTATGTTTTACTTCTTTCTGTGAAATAGCATGGTATAGCTGAAGCTAGTGCTCCTAATGACAACAAGTTTCCATGCAATGTATACGTTGCCACTATGTTTGAAACTGATCCATAGCATTATTCCATATGACGACTATGTGTTCGCATGTTGACCTGATGACGTCGTCAGTTATGACTGCAGTGTTAACTGAATCATCATGATTGGACAGGGGGTCAATTGAAACGTGTCACCTAGTCGGGTTAATCACTTCACCAGGTCGGTGGTCATGTCTGAATATGCTGTCTCCAGCCGAACAGCTGGTCGAAACGTGCACTGTCTCAAGAAAGCAGGCCCATGCCAGCAGTGTAATGATTTAGGGGATATTAACCTGTACTCCACGGAACCTGTGGTAGTAATCTAACGCACCACAACAACTGCGGGCAACGTGGAGGTAATTGCAAACCACCCGGATCTTTGGATGCCAGATGTCTTCCTCGACGGCAATAGCAACTTCCAGCTCGATAACTGTTCATGTCACAGGGTCAGAGATGTGTTACAGTGGCTTGAGGAGTATGATATTGAACTGACGTTGTTGTCTTGACCACCAAATTGGCCTCATGTGAACCTTATGAAACACATCCGGGAGGCTATTGGATGTCAGTTCCGTACCCTCAAACCTGTACATAGATGTCAGATGTTAGTTACCTTCAGATGCCCCCTAAGAACTTGACGACTCCATGCAATGCAGAATTGTTGCTTTGGTGCGTTCCAAATGGATACGAACAAGCTATTAAGCGTGGCTGGCAGTGTATTTATTATACAACAACGTAATGTACATAGATTGTAACCATTGGTTTGCATATGTTGCTAGCGCGGCATATCCGAGGGGTGTTCAATAAGTAATGCAACATTTTTTTTCTTAAAGCAAGTTGGTTTTATTCAGGATTGCAGTACACCATATTATTCCCCATTCTTTTGTCTAGAGAACCCTATTTTTGAATATACTCTTTGTTCAATACGACAGCCTTACGCCACCTTACTGAGAGGGCCTGTATGCCAGCGTCGTACTACACTGCTGGTCGACACATGAGCCATCTTGCTGCGTGAATAACGTCCCCATTATCCATTTACTGCTACCAGTGGTGTGCATCCTTGATTTAGCCAAACAGATGGAAGTTGAGGTACGATATCTGGGATGTAGATTGGAAGAGGAAAAACGATGCAATGAAGTTTTGTGGGTTCCTCTCGCGTGCGCAGACTTGTATGAGACCTTGTGTTGTCATGGAGGAGAATTTCGTTTGCATTTTTATGGCGACGAACTGGCTGAAATGGTTTCTTCAATTTCCTGAGGGTAGCACAACATACTTCAGAGTTGATCGTTGCACCGCGAGGGAGGGCATCAAAAAGAATAGCTCCCTCAGAATCCTCAGGACTTTACCAACTGAGGATGCGGCTTTGAACCTTTTCTTCAGAGGAGAGTTGCTGTGTCGCCACTTCATGGATTGCCATTTTGTCTCCAATTAGAAGTGATAACCCTGTTTCATCGCCTATGGCTATGTTCGACAAAAATGTCACGACCAGCCTCGTAACGTGTAAGCTATTCCTCACAGATGCTCGTTCGTTGCACTTTATAGCCATCTGTTAGGAGGCGAGGAAACCAGCAGGTACACGTCAGTGAGTACTACAAGTGGTGAATCAGTGTGTCAGCACTACCAACAGAGACGTCCAGTTATGGAGCGGGGTGTGGACTGTGACCTGTCGATCACCTCGAATGAGAGGAGTCACAGCTGCGTGTGGACAATCGGCACGCGAAAGATCGAACAAGTTTGTGCGACCTTGCTGCGGTGTTAGCAGACGCCTCGTACAACTACATACCGTGCTTTTTTTCACTGCTAGGTCTCCGTATACGTTCTGCAAGAGCCTATGAATATCTCCAATGCTCTGGTTTTCTGCCAAAAGAAACTCAATGACAGCTCTCTGCTTGGAACAGGCCTCTGTTACAGATGTTTTTTTTCTTTTTTTTTTTTTTTAAGGGTATCTACAGTGCTGCCACCTATTGGAAGTTCATGAAACTATAGCGGCTGAATAGGAAATATTCCACTATATCTTATAACAAATTCCGCATTTTTTAAGGCAAAACCGGCCGAGAAAAAAAGAATACGTTGCATTACGTATTGAACGCACCTTGTATCATTATACGATGTTATGTAGGGTAAGGACACGCATACAAACAGTGCTTCTGGAAATGAGAGCAGAGCACTTACCTGTCGTGGAGGGGAGTCCTCCGCAGTCTCGTTGGCCATCCGCAGCAGCACCAGCGCCGCGGCCCGGCTGGGGGCGGAACGCGCCGCCGACCCGAGGCCGCCCCCGGCGTGGAGGCGGCGCACCAGGCGGCACAGGTCCGAGGGGCGGCGAGCGCGCAGCAGGCGGAGGGCCCGAGCCGGGGGCGGCAGGTGGGGGCGGCCGGGCAGCGCCAGCGCCTCGCAGCGCCGGCCGCGCCCCAGCCGCAGCCCCACCAGCGCCTCGGCCGCCGCCGCCGCACCGCCGTACACGCCGGCCGCGGGGGTGGAAGCGTGGGCGGTTGTCGGCAGCGGCTCTGGCGACGCCACCACCAGCGCCACGTCGGCGCGCTGCATCTGCTCCGCGTACCACGCCAGAGGGTTCTGCCGGCAGGCGGCGCGCGCGTCAGTGGCTGTCGTGGCAGGCGGGGGCGGCCGCAAGTGCGGGCGTAAAAGCTTAGTTCAATGCAGTCTCAAAATCGCAAAGCAGCACCGTGGCTATACTAGTTTCCTGTTTTCCTTATTCCATCTCTTCTCTTAAGGGGGGCAGGACGTCAAACGGGCCTACTTGGAGCAGGAGAGGCACCACAGGACATTTTATTTTCTGCTGTCTATACTTTTACAAATAAATTCATAAAACTTTGTCAGCATGACCAGGAAGAATTCGGGATTCACACTCGTAGCAGTGGAAGTGCAAAAACGTAGCAAAATAATTTTTTTTAAATATGATAATCTTAAGGACGTCAAAAACTTACGCAGCATATTTCAGCGAAAACCCGCATTCAGGGAATTATCGCAACCTCCCTTGTACACTACTGGCGATTAAAATTGGTACACCAAGAAGAAATGCAGATGATAAACGGGTATTCATTGGACAAATATATTATACTAGAACTGACATGTGATTACATTTTCACGCAATGTGGATGCATAGATCCTGAGAAATCAGTACCCAGAACAAACACCTCTGGCAGTAATAACGGCCTTGATACGCCTGGGCATAGAGCTTGGATGACGTGTACAGGTACAGCTGCCCATGCAGCTTCAACACTATACCACATTTCATCAAGAGTAGTGACTTGCCTATTGTGACGAGCCAGTTGCTCGGCCACCATTGACCAGACGTTTTCAATTGGTGAGAGATCTGGAGAATGTGCTGGCCAGGGCAGCAGTCGAACATTTTCTGTATCCAGAAAGGCCCGTACAGGACCTGCAACATGCAGTCGTACATTATCCTACTGAAATGTAGGGTTTTGCAGGGATCGAATGAAGGGTAGAGCCACGGGTAGTAACACATCTGAAATGTAACGTCCACTGTTCAAAGTGCCGTCAATGCGAACAAGAGGTGACCGAGACGTGTAACCAATGGCACCCCATACCATCACGCCGGGTGATACGCCAGTATGGCGATGACGAATACACGCTTCCAACGTGCGTTCACCGCGATGTCGCCAAACACGGATGCAACCATCATGATGCTGTAAACAGAACCTGGATTCATCCGAAAAAATGACGTTTTGCCATTCGTGCACCCAGGTTCGTCGTTGAGTAAACCATCGCAGGCGCTCCTGTCTGTGATGCAGCGTCAAGGGTAGCCGCAGCCAAGGTCTCCGAGGTGATAGTCCATGCTGCTGCAAACGTCATCGAACTGTTCGTGCAGATGGCTGTTGTCTTGCAAACGTCCCTATCTGTTGACTCAGGGATCGATACGTGGCTGCACGATGCGTTACAGCCATGCGGATAAGATGCCTGTCATCTCGACTGCTAGTGTTACGAGGCCGTTGGGATCCACCACGGCGTTCCGTATTACCCTCCTGAACCCACCGATTCCATATTCTGCTAACAGTCATTGGATCTCGACCAACGCGAGCAGCAATGTCGCGATACGATAAACTGAAATCGCGATATGCTACAATCCGACCTTTATAAAAGTCGGAAATGTGTGGTACGCATTTCTCCTCCTTACACGAGGCATCACAGCAACGTTTCACCAGACAACTCCGGTCAACTGCTGTTTGTGTATGAGAAATCGGCTGGAAACTTTCGTCATGTCAACACGTTGTAGGTGTCGCCACCAGCGCCAACCTTGTGTGAATGCTCTGTAAAGCTAATCATTTGCATATCACAACATCTTCTTCCTGTCGGTTAAATTTCACGTCTGTAGCACGTCTTCTTTGTGGTGTAGCAATTTTAATGGCCAGAAGTGTAACTCACAAACGACCAATAGGCACAACACAAACAAATCAATCACGTTGTAAAGGTTTCAAGGACTGCTTTGTCTAAAGCAAGGACATTGATCGAAAAATGTATGAAACATTTTTAGTAGTGAAGCAAAGGAAATCAGGATAGTAACTGTGGAATCAGCCCTCTTGCTGTTTGGTCGACAGCTCTACGTCTCGCGAGTGTGACAAATATTTCTTAGTAAGTAGCCGCTGCGTACTACCGACATGAACCTGGAAGCCTCACATGTCAGTTCTTGTTTCAACTTTCAGGACTTTCAGGATTTTTTCGCCGTTCCTGCTATCAACAAAAAATGTACAATAATTGTTGACTTAACTGTTGGCAGATGAAAAAAGACTAGAAGATGAATTTTTGATTGTGAATTATCTGTGCTGGCAAGGTTTCTGCGTGGATGGAAAAGTCAGCCTATATGTTATGTAGGATGAGGTACCTGATTGTGAGCACCCCAAAATGAACCCACAATGAGTGAATATACATAGCCGTGTTTTTCTCTGAGCTATAGTGGAGAATGTGGGCTCTTTGGTAAACTATGCAAGTGATTATTAACGTTCAACGTATGCCGAAATATGACACCGACATTTTTAATGAAACCAGATAGTTTTTTCTGCCGTATTGGAAACATCCTTTGAATGGACTTCAGCGGTGTAACACGTGTCACAGTTGGTCAAATAGTAACCGGATACACTGTCTGACCGGAAACGTGAAGCCCTGAAAGACATGGTTGGTAGTAAATGTAACTTTGTATACGTGCACAGCATCGGCGTGTATATAAATGATTAGAGCTGTAATTGTCTGTGACAGGCAGAATAGGCACCGGAGTGCATTCCTGTTGTTCGAGTCTGGTGTTGTTGCCATCCCTGGTAGGGTGTACAAGGGGCGTGAACAGACGTGTGAAGGACACAGAGACTACTCGTACTCGCGTGGAACAGCGTCGAGAGCACCTGACTGTGTTTGAAATGGGCCTCTATTTGACCGGCTGGTCGAAATGTGCTCCATCCAGATTCGTGGGGAATTGCGATATGACAGTACCCACATGTTGGACTGCATCGGAAAAAGCGAGCAGGGATACTCATCGTGTAGATTCCTGTCGACCACGGCGGACCACCAAAACGGAGGATCGCCGCATCGTTCACCAGACGCATCGTAGTCCCGTCACGACTGCGCCTGCCACCGGAGAACAAATAGTGGGCTTCCAGCGACATTCTGTGTCACCTCGAACCTCTAGTCGGAGTGTGACAGCAGGCGAGCGAGAAAATTACCATCCCAGATGTAGGCCGCAATTAGCACCATAACACATGTGCCTGCCTGTGGAGCGGTGCCCTGACCGGGAAGCATGGACTGCTGACGAACAGCATCACATTGTGCTCAGCGATGAAGCGCGCCTATGCACTACCCACTGTCGGCGAATATGGTGGCGACTTATGCCATTCTTGCAACGTTTTAGAGAGTTATGTTGTGTTAGACCTGGCGTCACGGTGTGGAAATCCATAGGATATGTCTTCAGGTCACTGCTGGGAATGACTAAAGGCCGGTTCCCACTAGGGCTGCCGCGCGTCAAAACCGCGCGTCAGCGGCGTGGTTGCCATGGAAACGGCGTCAGCGGCAAGGCGCGGCGGGCTCTGCGTCGCGGTTTGCCCATGTCGAACCGCTTCCGCTGCCGCGTGACGCGCCCCAGGTGCGCGCCGCCAATCACAGAACGCGCTGAGCGTGACGTCAGGTACGGCACCCCGGGCCACACGAACTTCCGCCGAAGCGCTGGCGCGGACGCGGCGGCAGCTATGAAAAACATATCATCCGATTCCAAGGGTCTATTCGGTAGAAAAATTTGATTCTTGGGCATGTTATAGCCTGATATCTTCTCTCGATAAAAGACCGAATTTCTTTTCGTTATTCGTCGTGGTTACTTGCTGTATCGCATTTACGTAAACCTTTACACGAAATTTTAATAAGTGTGCAGAGGTGAAAACGCATTGCGTGGACTTTGCGTACAGTTCATTTTAGGTTATACATTATTGCGTATGAAATTTAGTCAACATATCGAAATTGTTTTTAAAGCTGAGAGCAGATCGATAGCTATCACCGTTCTCGAGATATTGAATGATATGTCGGCGGACAGGCTCTGCCGTGACCGCAGGCGGCTCGCTCGCGACGCGACCGATACTTCGTCCTGCTCGTCGTAAACCATGTGGTTGTATCAACCGCAAATTTCGTAAACGTTTCAAGAAATCGAAACGTGTTTTTTTGCAAACGATAACTTGTGAAAAGTCATGTATTTCGTCGCATGATAAATATCCTAAACCTGTTTATCTACCGAGATATGAAAGTAACTACAGTTTTTCAGAAGGGATAGATGAATTTTTTTAAACGGCATTAATAGCATGTCGAATGAGAAGTTAAACCGAAACTAATTTACTGGTATGTCATAAGATGTAATTTACTAAATATGTAGAGCTATTGATTATTTCCTTTCTTTTTTCTTTATCCAGTGTACTTTACTGATTCAAGACGCGTTTCGCCTTTTACTTTAAGGCATCTTCGGTGGAATCTAGAATGATTCAGTTTTGTTTTGATATGTGATACTTGCAGATTATAAAACAGTTCACATCTTTTTTTACGTGAATGACTGATTACTTACAGTGAATCGAGTTTTTGGCGGACATATACGTTTCCCCTCACCTGGTCACATGCTGGAGGTTGAACTAAAACTTAGATTATGGAACATAAGCACATTTTCATGTTCGCTCTTTTTTCTTCTGTCACTCTAGCAGTAGACGTTTTACTGAAAACTCTGATTTGAAGTCGTATCTACAGTGTGTTCGCCTCATGTCCCTTCCTGTCTGGTTTGTTTATGTACATGTTGCCAAACTGCAGAATTATATGCTGAAAACTAATTTTTGTTTATTTTTGTTCTCCTTATATCTGTACGTGTGTGTGGCTAGCCGGTGATAGTTATAGAAAGTTGAAAGTGAATCCAGTAGTTGTCAGACAGTGGTTGAAAGATTTGGTGTTCAGCTGATTTCAGTTTCGGTTTAAATGTTTTGTGGAGGAGTGCATGGAAGAGTAAATTCACTGCTTACATTAATAGATAAAATAGTAGAATAGTATTTCAACAGATGATTATTATCAGAATAGTATCACCCAACCCCTTTGTCCTCACTCTTTGACGCCCCATAATACGTCCTGTCAACTAACCCCTATTGTTGTCAAAGTTGTGCCGTAATTTCCTCTTCCTCCTCTATTTAATTCCGTACCTCTTCTTTAGTCACACGATCCTCGTATCTAATGTTCAGCATTCTTATGAATCACCACGTTTTGAAAGCGTCTATTGTCTTTTTGACAGAACTGTTCATCATCCACGTTTCACTTACATACAAGGCTGCACTCCACACAAATACCTTTGTAAAATAGTATCCAACCATTAGAATTTATATTCGGCGTGAACAAATTTTCTTTTTCAGCACGCTTTTCTTGCTATTGACAGTCTTCAGTCAGGTTTGCGTCTGCACCAGGAAATGCCTTACAATTTAAAATCTGGTTTCGAAAACTGTTCCAAATATATATTATTCTTTCGTGATTCTTAAGCAAGGTGCTGGCGATGATTAAATTATGCTCTGTGGGAAATTCTATCAGGTGGCTTCCACTTTCATCCCTTCCACCTAGCCTTTGTGTTCTTACTGTTTCGTGTACCTGCTACCGTACCACATTTTAAATTTTTGTCTCGCTTAACTATCTGAATAATTTCTTTTGTCGTACATTGTTTCAATGTGTTAGGAGATAGTGAACAATCGTGAACGGTAGTCATGAAATCTGTTCATGGTGAAATGAGAAAACATGAATAATGAAATATGTGAAAGAGTACATTGTACAGAAAATGAAAAATTGGTATGTCTTCACCCAACTTCGTCTTTCCTTCATGTAGGTGTAAGATATAGTTAATCAAACGCACCGCGCGTTTCAGTGGGTCCTGCCCCGTACCTCAGTGGATGTCCGTCATTGGCTACCGCTAGCGTCTGCCGCTTCCAAGTGGGAACGCCAATTCCGCGAGCCGCCGCGTCAACGCGGAAAACGCTTGCCGCTGCCGTTGCCGCACGCCGCGCCGCCGCGCTCTAGTGGGAACCGGCCTTAAGGAAACTAACGGCGCAGTGGTACGTCACAGACTTGCTGCGTCCTCATGTGTTATCTCTCATGCGATAATACTGTGGTGCCATTTTTCAGCAGGACAATGCTCGTCTCGATGGACTGCGTGCGTGATGTTGATGTACCCCCGTTTCCAGCGAGATACCCGTACCTGCCCCTGATATAGCGTGTGTGTGGTACCAGCTCGAACGTCAACTGCGGCTCAGTGACAGTGTCGAGTCTATCGAAGACGAGCTGCAACAGTTGTGGGCGAACTTGTCTCAGGAGAGGATACAATGGCTTTATGACACCCTTCCCAAGGAAACCAGTGCGTGCACGCAGGCCAGAGGGGGTGCGACGCCATACTGATAAGAGCGCTTATACTGCCGAATTCTTTGTAAATTTGACTGAAATAACATCTCTGACATACTATAACCCTTGACGTTTCATTTCATGTCAAATGGTTCACTATGAGACGTAACATCTGAGGTCATCAGTCCCCTAGAACTTACAACTACTTAAGCCTAACTAACCTAAGGACATCACACACTTCCATACCCGAAGCAGGTTTCGAACTGCGACCGTAGCCGCCGCGCGGTTCCGGACTGAAGCGCCTAGAACGGCTCGGCCACCGCGGCCGGCAATTTCCTTTCCACCTCCCCTTCTGGGTTTTTGACTTTTTTTTTCTAGGCAGTGTAACAAAGCCGAAAACCACTGTTTCGACGTCAGGAGAAGACGTGCCGCAAATATCTGCACTGCTGTACTAAAGTCTGGCATTTTGGAGCGCATATTGTCACGGATGAAATGCTACCAACATGTGCTAAAGTTTACAGCCGAGACACTGTTTCGCTCATTTGGCAGAAGATGCTTGGAGTGATACTGATCGAATCATCGAACTCACTCGGGTGGAAACTGGGAACTTTATACACTGTAAGAGAGAGGAAGAGAGAGATAGATAGATAGAGAGAGAGAGAGAGAGAGAGAGAGAGAGAGAGAGAGAGAGAGAAAAGGAAAAAGCACACCACCTCGAAGGAATTATCCGAATGGGACACAAATCAGTAGATGCGATGAACATGTACAGGGAAACAAACGAGAACAGTTTCAGAAAAATTGGATGATTTATTCATTATAAAGAGCTTCACAAACTGAGCAAGTCAATAACGCGTTGCTCTGTTACTCTGAAAGGCACCTAATTGGTATACAGTCTGGACGGGAAGACTTGCTCTTATTAAGTGATTTAAGTTACTTCACTGCTGCGAGGATATCTACTTCTAAGTTACTCATGTTGGTAGCTGTTCTTGATTCGAATTCTGGAATATTTACTTCGTCTTCTTCAAGTATGAAGTTATTGCATCAGCATACTCTGAAAGGCACCTAATTGGTATACAGTCTGGACGGGAAGACTTGCTCTTATTAAGTGATTTAAGTTCACTGCTGCGAGGATATCTACTTCTAGGTTACTCATGTTGGTAGCTGTTCTTGATTCGAATTCTGGAATATTTACTTCGTCTTCTTCAAGTATGAAGTTATTGCATCAGCATACTCTGAAAGGCACCTAATTGGTATACAGTCTGGACGGGAAGACTTGCTCTTATTAAGTGATTTAAGTTACTTCACTGCTGCGAGGATATCTACTTCTAAGTTACTCATGTTGGTAGCTGTTCTTGATTCGAATTCTGGAATATTTACTTCGTCTTCTTCAAGTATGAAGTTATTGCATCAGCATACTCTGAAAGGCACCTAATTGGTATACAGTCTGGACGGGAAGACTTGCTCTTATTAAGTGATTTAAGTTACTTCACTGCTGCGAGGATATCTACTTCTAAGTTACTCATGTTGGTAGCTGTTCTCGATTCGAATTCTGGAATATTTACTTCGTCTTCTTCGCTGAAGTGATTTAAGAAGGTTGTGTTTAGTAACTCTGCATTGGCAGCACTGTCGTCGATAGTATTTCCATTGCTATCGCGCAGAATAAAACACTGATCGTTTCTTGCCGCTAGCTTTTTCCATCCCTGTCATTAACGTGATACATTTTCGGCTGTGGCAACCTTCGACAAACTGTAGCTAGAGAGCTCACCATCGCCGGCCGCGGTGGTGTAGCGGTTCTAGGTGCGCAGTCCGGAACCGCGCGACTGCTACGGTCGCAGGTTCGAATCCTGCCTCGGGAATGGATGTGTGTGATGTCCTTAGGTTAGTCAGGTTTAAGTAGTTCTAAGTTCTAGGGGACTGATGACCACAGTAGTTAAGTCCCATAGTGCTCAGAGCCATTATAGAGCTCACCATCACAAAACGAAAGAATTGCTACATTCATCAAAACTGATCCGGCGACGTACCGGACAGGGACAGCAGGTGGGTTTTACAGTGTTTAACAGTCGCGTATTTCCCTGATGCCCACTGAGACCAGTGTGCGCGGGTAATGCCCGTAATCAGGTCTCCATCTAATCAAATCACAGCATTCGTATCCTGGTAGGAGGCGTCACAGACGCCGATAAGAGCTATTGTGTGCGAAGGTCAATCTGTTATCAAGCGGAAGACTGGTTGACCTGAGAACCTCTCGCTCAGCTGTTTATTGTGGAAGCGATGCGTGAGGCAACCGGGGTAACAATAACGACAATAAGAGCCAAAATGAATGGCATTTCAAAACATTCATCGCATTTCACAGACTATATCTCACACTGGAACGAAGGTAGAAAAAAGGGGTGAATGTTAACTTGTGCATGGAAACTACCTCGGCGCCGACTGTGAGTTGCCGGTTCATGTGGTTGTCGGTGGGGCTGACCCTGGTGAAGCTAGTCCAGCTCGCTCCGTCACAGTTTTTCCCACACATGCTGTTACTATCGGTGTCGCAATTCCGCTAAAGTTATTGTAAGACGAGGAATACAAAAAAATTTAATTTTTCATCTCGATGACGGACCACCGCACAGCCGCCTGCATGTTACGGCCTGAACGGTGGATCGGTAGTGAGGGCCGTGTGGATCTCACGAAGCGCCCCTGCTGTCCAGCGTCGCCCTGTCTCACGGTATGAGACTTTTCTTGCGAGTTTGTGAAAGACTCCGTTTGTCTTCCTCGTCTTGCAGCAACTTTGACGTAATTGCGACGCCGATAGCAACAGAATTGAATTTTTTATTTGTTTGTGGGGATCCACAGCTTCCAGATGCTTAATAGACGTCAACATCGTCCGTAGTAGGCTGTAACACGATGTTTTTTTAATCGTGCGATTAGCTATTTTCGAGTAAGCGTATTGTCAAGCACCTGTAGAACCAACGTGTGAAAGCATCTACATTGTCTCCGTACATCGCCACGTATAAATAACACTTTGCACAGTGTGGATTCTTTCGGGAAATGACGGAATATGTCTACTTTTTACTTGTAATTAAGAGTGATTTGAAAGTGGCATGGACTATAGATGTTACAAATGTAAGTAAGAAATTTGTGCAGTAATGTTTATCTTAATGTGAAGTGTGTAAAGTGTTACTTATACCTGGCGATCTATGCAGACAAAAAAAAAATGGTTCAAATGGCTCTGAGCACTATGGGACTTAACTGCTGTGGTCATCAGTCCCCTAGAACTTAGAACTACTTAAACCTAACTAACCTAAGGACATCACACACATCCATGCCCGAGGCAGGATTCGAACCTGCGACCGTAGCAGTCGCGCGGTTCCGGACTGAGCGCCTAGAACTCTATGCGGACAATGTAGATGCTTTTCGATGTTAGCTTTACAGGTGCTTGACGATGACGCTTAGTCGAAATTACCTAATCGCACGATTAAATAAACATCGTGTTACGGCCTACTATGGGCCATGTTAACGTTCATTAAGCACTGAATGAGCTTGCAAAGGTAGAAAGGTAGAGGGCGAATTTGGCTATAGCTTGGAGATACGGTGCAGGGCATACTGAGCATTTGCGAAAGGTAATTATAAACTTTCATCATTGTAAACGTAACTGTAAAGACTACTACAACGTTGCATGTTCACGTATGAAAAGCAGGACGTTTCTGTTTAAAACAAAAGCTTTGAAGATCATCGAGCCGCTACTTCTCATTCAGTTGGCATCACGATGCTGAGCGGACCCTGTAACAGCCAGCCGGAGTGGCCGAGCGGTTCTAGGCGCTACAGTCTGGAACCGCACGACCGCTACGGTCGCAGGTTCGAATCCTGCCTCGGGCATGGATGTGTGTGATGTCCTTAGGTTAGTTAGGTTTAAGTAGTTCTAAGTTCTACGGGACTTATGACCACAGCAGTTGAGTCTCATAGTGCTCAGAGCCATTTTTTTTTGGACCCTGTAACACTCCTCCCATCAAGGAAAAGTTCCTGGCAGTACCCAGGAATCGCACCCGGGTCCTCCGCACGGCAGTCAGCTGCGAAGGTGGACATGTAGCAGATACACTCTTCTAAAATGGGTACAATGTTTTTGAAACATATTATAGGACTTAATAGGTGTGAGTTCCAGACATTTTCATTGTTATCCGAACAACCAAGGAAATGTGTTTAAGCATACATAATCTACACATTGAAACAGGATTAAACGGTCACGTTTTCGAAACTCCATAATTGTCTCCCACTGTGACGCATAAGTTTGAAATTTGGCTCAGACGTGTCTGCAACCTTCCTCTGTACTGATGCAAAAGCACGCCCTACGACGTCAACCTCGGTCTTAGCGACGCTTCAAACAGCGAGGTGTCGACACTTGCAGAAAAAGGGCCAGAGCAAGAAAGGTCATAAGACGTGTGAATTGGGTTAATGACGTCACATTGGCACCAAACGTCACCACAATTTTGCCCAACGCCACCGTGGACGTGACGTGTCACACGATGGGAAGGTCGTCACACGCCCTCTCAGCCTAATTTGACCCCTTCTTGTGACGCCTCCGCGGTGTGGGTTAGAACTGGGACTCCCAGCGTTGAAATCGTGCGGTTTTCTTGTGTCTGGCAGAGGCTAACATTTCAGAGCCATAGCCCCTCAGAATCGGAAAGAAAAGGACTTAGCGGGTGGCATAAATGAAGTCAATGAAATCACATCTTTCCTTGGTATGTTGAGTCCTCATATTTCGGTGTCAAAAACTTAAGTTCGCAATGCGATGCGCAAATTGACACGTTCTTAAAGCGTTTGGTACTGTTGACGCCTCCTGGGTGATTCAACACTTCTCGACGGACATCACGGGGCTGCGGCCCCCATTGAATGTGAACTCACCCATTTCGGGCGCACTGCGATCGCAATTTCTGCTTTCGTATGCAGGGTAGAGATACCAGGGACCGTTCAAAACTATTCCATGAAATCTGAACGTGATCCGCAGTAGGAAAGCGTGCTGATGCTTTTTCAGTCCTCCTGTTTCATGCTCTACTGTGGGGTGATCGCAGAGAGATGCGACATTGATACACGCGTGAATAAAATGGCAAAGGGTCCATCTAAGGACCACCAATTCGGCAAAACCCTCGATTTCACTCGGCCACATTTACTGAGAATTTTTACAGAGAAAACCTGCGAAATATTCCTAAGCACCTGCAGGCAGGTAAATGGCGTCAGAGGTGTGTTACGTAGTTGCCTACCTGCAGGTGTCAGTGTGACATTGTTCACCCATCTTACACATGACATGAACTTCTGAGCGCTGGCTTTCCTTCCGCAGGTGTAGACACGTTGCTGTTTTAAGCGGCGTGGACCCCGATTGACGTCGCAGGGCGCCTTGCTTTTGCCCCGTTACAGAGGAAGGTTGTAGGCACTTCTGAGCAAGATTTCAAACTTATGCGACACAATTAAGGGGTTTCGAGAATGTGGTCCTTCAATTCTGTTGCACAGCGTATGTCTACGTATATGAAGTTGTGTGTGTGTGTGTGTGTGTGTGTGTGTGTGTGCGTGTGGTCCACCGTAGCTCTGGATCGTGTGAAACAGTTTTGAGCAAAGTTGATACACATATGATCACGTGGAATAAAGACTATGGTGTTGAAATCCCTGGCATCCCTGTAAGTGCTGATAGGTGTTGGGTTTCGCCGGGGGCGGGGGGGGGAAGGAGGGGGGGCAAAGACTCAGAAAGTTTGAAGTCATTTGAACCAAATGTCATAAACGTACAACTTACGATGGCAAGAAAAATATTTTGGTGAGAGGAAATCCCGAAGGCAGGGATGTGGCTAGCAATTCTGGAAGAATCTTGATTATTTTGTATTCCACAGCTTAATTATATGAATGTTTATAAAAAGCGAAACAGCTGTACTGCAGGTATGTTTGTTTATTATTGACCAATAAATGTACCTGAAATACAGCTGTCCTGTTTCTCATTAATATTTAAATTCTGGAACATTTACCATTTGGAAAAATTTAACTTTTACTGCTAGGGTTGTCATGAGTGCATCGTGTGTCTACGAAGCGTGGTAAGCAAAAGAATAAAGACGACAAGCAAAAAACGAGGGAGCTCTTGGAGGACTTCAGCACATTTTTGTGTACGTGTGACTTACTGTCTGTGATAAAATTACTGTGAGGGTATGGCTACCTGACCATCCTAGAGTTGGTTTAAGACTGGGAACTCTGAAAGCATGAGAGCAGTTTAACCGAATTTATAACGTGTAGGTCTTACTTTTTTTTTTTTTCTTCGTCACTCTACTGACTGGTTTGATGCGGCCCGCCACGAATTCCTTTCTTGTGCTAACCTCTTCATCTCAGAGTAGCACTTGCAACCTACGTCCTCAATTATTTGCTTGACGCATTCCAATCTCTGTCTTCCTCTACAGTTTTTGCCCTCTACAGCTCCCTCTAGTACCATGGAAGTCATTCCCTCATGTCTTAGCAGATGTCCTATCACCCTGTCCCTTCTCCTTATCAGTGTTTTCCACATATTCCTTTCCTCTCCGATTCTGCGTAGAACCTCCTCATTCCTTACCTTATCAGTCCACCTAATTTTCAACATTCGTCTATAGCACCACATCTCAAATGCTTCGATTCTCTTCTGTTCCGGTTTTCCCATAGTCCATGTTTCACTACCATACAATGCTGTACTCCAGACGTACATCCTCAGAAATTTCTTCCTCAAATTAAGGCCGGTATTTGATATTAGTAGACTTCTCTTGGCCAGAAATGCCTTTTTTGCCATAGCGAGTCTGCTTTTGATGTCCTCCTTGCTCCGTCCGTCATTGGTTATTTTACTGCCTAGGTAGCAGAATTCCTTAACTTCATTGACTTTGTGACCATCAATCCTGATGTTAAGTTTCTCGCTGTTCTCTTTTCTACTACTTCTCATTACCTTCGTCTTTCTCCGATTTACTCTCAAACCATACTGTGTACTCATTAGACTGTTCATTCCGTTCAGCAGATCATTTAATTCTTCTTCACTTTCACTCAGGATAGCAATGTCATCAGCGAATCGTATCATTGATATCCTTTCACCTTGTATTTTAATTCCACTCCTGAACCTTTCTTTTATTTCAATCATTGCTTCCTCGATGTACAGATTGAAGAGTAGGGGCGAAAGGCTACAGCCTTGTCTTACACCCTTCTTAATACGAGCACTTCGTTCTTGATCGTCCACTCTTATTATTCCCTCTTGGTTGTTGTACATATTGTATATGACCCGTCTCTCCCTATAGCTTACCCCTACTTTTTTCAGAATCTCGAACAGCTTGCACCATTTTATAATGTCGAACGCTTTTTCCAGGTCGACAAATCCTATGAAAGTGTCTTGATTTTTCTTTAGCCTTGCTTCCATTATTAGCCGTAACGTCAGAATTGCCTCTCTCGTCCCTTTACTTTTCCTAAAGCCAAACTGATCGTCACCTAGCGCATTCTCACTTTTCTTTTCCATTCTTCTGTATATTATTCTTGTAAGCAGCTTCGATGCATGAGCTGTTAAACTGATTGTGCGATAATTCTCGCACTTGTCAGCTCTTGCCGTCTTCGGAATTGTGTGGATGATGCTTTTCCGAAAGTCAGATGGTATATCGCCAGACTCATATATTCTACACACCAACGTGAATAGTCGTTTTGTTGCCACTTCCCCCAATGATTTTAGAAATTCTGATGGAATGTTATCTATCCCTTCTGCCTTATTTGACCGTAAGTCCTCCAAAGCTCTTTTAAATTCCGATTCTAATACTGGATCCCCTATCTCTTCTAAATCGACTCGTGTTTCTTCTTCTGTCACATCAGACAAATCTTCACCCTCATAGAGGCTTTCAATGTGTTCTTTCCACATATCTGCTCTCTCCTCTGCATTTAACAGTGGAATTCCCGTTGCACTCTTAATGTTACCACCGTTGCTTTTAATGTCACCAAAGGTTGTTTTGACTTTCCTGTATGCTGAGTCTGTCCTTCCGACAATCATATCTTTTTCGATGCCTTCACATTTTTCCTGCAGCCATTTCGTACTAGCTTCCCTGCACTTCCTATTTATTTCATTCCTCAGCGACTTGTATTTCTGTATTCCTGATTTTCCCGGAACATGTTTGTACTTCCTTCTTTCATCAATCAACTGAAATATTTCTTCTGTTACCCATGGTTTCTTCACAGCTACCTTCTTTGAACCTATGTTTTCCTTCCCAACTTCTGTGATGGCCCTTTTTAGAGATGTCCATTCCTCTTCAACTGTACTGCCTACTGCGCTATTCCTTATTGCTGTATCTATAGCGTTAGAGAACTTCAAACGTATCTCGCCATTCCTTAGTACTTCCGTATCCCACTTCTTTGCGTATTGATTCTTCCTGACTAATGTCTTGAACTTCAGTCTACTCTTCATCACTACTATATTGTGATCTGAGTCTATATCTGCTCCTGGGTACGCCTTACAATCCAGTATCTGATTTCGGAATCTCTGTCTGACCATGATGTAATCTAATTGAAATCTTCCCGTATCTCCCGGCCTTTTCCAAGTATACCTCCTCCTCTTGTGATTCTTGAGCAGGGTATTCGCTATTACTAGCTGAAACTTGTTACAGAACTCAATTAGTCTTTCTCCTCTTTCATTCCTTGTCCCAAGCCCATATTCTCCTGTAACCTTTTCTTCTACTCCTTCCCCTACAACTGCATTCCAGTCGCCCATGACTATTAGATTTTCGTCCCCCTTTACATACAGTGAAACAATTAGTGAACAGGGAAGCACTATCGATCGATCGGTCGGCAACAGCTCGCCTCAGAAATCCGAAATAACAGGACACAATCTCGCAAATACTGTAGATTCAGGTTTTGGGTCCTCACCGTTTTCTCAAATAAGTCAAGACACATTTTCTGCTTGTCAAAATGTGAATGTTGCCGGTGCAAATTCGCTGCCGAAAAGCACTGAGGAACATGTTTCAGACACCAGTGCATTGTCGTTACAATTAATACAACAAATGGGACAAAAGCATCAAAAGTTAGACCCAATGGAACAAAATCTTCAAAAGTTAGACACGATGGAACAAAATCAGAGACAAACACAGCAACAGCTTCAAAAGTTAGACTCATTGGAACAAACGCTTGAACAAACACGTGAAGGTTTAACTGCTGAGTTACTTAAAATCGAATCGAAATGTCAAAAAGTCTGTAATGACGTAAAAACACAAATTTGTGAGCATTTTCAGCCTATTTTGTCGCGGCATGAAAATGCATTACAGAATCACGATGCAGCCATAAAAGAACTGCAAACTATTGTTCATGAAAATCATGAGACCTTGCAAGCTAAAATTGACTCAGTTGCATCTACCGATTCGGTTACGCAACTTGCAAAAACTCAGGAGAACTAAAAGGACACAGTAGATACTCTGAAAATTGGTTCAGAAAGACACATGGAGGAAATTAGTTCATTATCAGAGAAAGTAGTTGAACTTTCGGATCAGCTAAATAATTTATCTACGAAGGTAGATGACAATCTTAATGACACAAAACCGGTAGTCTTTAATGACACAGAAGAGTGCGAACAAATTAGGAAATACAAACAAAATCAGAATCAAATTAGTACGCAACACCAAAGAGAAATCCGGGAAGTACAAGATCAGCTGACACAGGTAATACAAGAATTACGTATTTCAGAGGACACTCGCGCTCCAATACGGGAAGAGGGACATAGAAATACGGAACAGCCACAAAATAATAACACGGGGTACTTCGGTAATTAGGAAAGAAATTGGCAGGTACACCGAATTTTGAGATGGAACCGCCGAACAGGGGGGTACACGCTTACTTTGTGTACCATGTGTTTGGCAAGCACAAGGAGCCCTAGCTAATATGGTATTTGCTTATACAACTTTACACATCGGTACCATATTTCTCTAACACAGAATTACACAGCTATCTGATTATTTAACAGAGAAACAAAAATTTTTTACTATGTCAGTGACACATGTTTACGCAATTACACAGTTGGATAACTTCACACTTATGAAACTGTATTTTGTCTGTACTTTGTGAATTGTTCATATATTTTTTTTGAACCATTGTGATACTATGAGAGCTTTGAATGTCGCATTTGGTATGGGGTCATGATTTTTAAAGTACGTTTGAGGTAGATGACACTATTGAAATGAGCAGAGAATTTTTTTTAGGTTTTGAAATTATTGCAGAAAGCTACGACGTTTTTGAGATTTGTCTGAGGTGTTATGGTGTTATTATTACGACGACGATGTGTTTTATGCTTTTGAGGTATGTTTATGACCAATAAGCTGATGCTATATGAGGAATTTGATTATGCTATGTATTTATTATGATGAAATATTGAAGTGTCATCGCAAGATTGATGTGTCGACGAATATGTACATGTGTAATAAGGTAAGGAATAAGGAGTAGTGGTTAGGCACTCTGATTTATGAAAAGGATGTCGGAAACCAAGAATCGTACTTTAAGAGTTATGAAATGTGTGTATATGCGTGAATGTATCACAATTACACCAAAAATTTTTTGGACACTGTTATATTTACAGCATTTTGTTTCTACACATTTGTAACGTAAATTTTCGACCTGTGAAATTTTTATATGAGACTGTCACTGTAGCGGAAACTGCTGTCGTAAATATTTCGGTAAGAAAGGTAAGTGACCGTGACGTAATGCGTTGTGAGCGGCCAGGTGTGCCAGCCGCCTTGAGAAAAAGCCATTAGGTGGAGAAGAAAGAGGCCATTATCCTCGCTATTGACATTTCTTTGTAGAAAGCATCACAAATATGACACGCTCAAACTTGTAAACATGATTACACTGTAGAGTTCTTAATTTATGATATTTACTGAAATGAAATGATGAGAAACATTTCACATCTATTGTCTTGATAGATGAAAGATTGTTTACTGCATTATGAAATGCCATATGGCTAGTGAATGACGTTTCACGCCTTGCTTTCCCTATTTTGTTTAATATCTAGTTTCTAGCTGCACTGCAGCATTGGTTAAAATAAAATTTTATAGATGTACTAATATAAATATTTTCTGTCTACAGATCCAGTAAATAATAATTTTGTGATACACTTCCAAAAAAATGAGGAAGCACAAAAAGACATTTCTCTTCACAGGAACTGCATACATAATTTTCTTTTCAAGTACTTGGTAATTTTTTGTAGAATAAGTTTTTGTGGTGCAACACTTTAATTCTATAGACATTAAGATGTGAGTATGCATTTCCCTTATCTGCATTGTTGTCTTTAGTGTACTATTTTTTCTGCATGTGGGTTTGTCATGATTAGATATAAGTTATTGCATTTGCTGCTGCTGTTTGTCAGGCATAGTGCTACTGAATTTCACTTTGTATTACTCTATTAAGCTAGTTTTACTACTGATTTATTTTTCTTGTTGCTGCATATTGGCTCATATTAGTTGTAATGTTGCTTTTACTCTGCTAATTTATATTCACTGCTGCTTGCTTTGCCAATTTGCATTTTTTGTTATTGCTGTTTGTGGTAATTGTTTTGTGCTGCTGCATTGCCTCGTCCCTTACTTTAGCATCTGAGCTCAGTAGATTCAAGTTAGCTTAAGAGGGGGTAGACTATATAAGAGAATGAGTTGCGATGAATTGGAAGAAACGCATTGAGAAGTTATACGAAAAAAGTACAGAAAGCAGGTATAGGTAGGATTTTCTTGGAAATAAATGATGAGGTAAGGTAATGGAAAATAAATAATGAGGTAAGAAATATGTGAACATATAAATACAGAAAGCATGCATGGAGAGGATTTTTTTGGTGAAAACAAATGTTGAAATAAGACGAAAGATCTATGGAATGAAGTTTTGGGTTGGACTGCAGTACCAAATGTTGCACTGAAACAAACCCTGTCCTTTCCTTGTGATATCCCACTATGTGTTTGTGTACCTGTGGGTATTTGTGTTCTTCCTGTCTTTATGTGTTTATCTGATGAGTGTTACATTGTAGAATTTTTCTGTGTAAAGATGTTTAGACATTATTTATTTATTTTGTTTTGTTGCTCATATGTGAGGGTGAAGTTATTCTGATCTTTATACACTCCTGGAAATTGAAATAAGAACACCATGAATTCATTGTCCCAGGAAGGGGAAACTTTATTGACACATTCCTGGGGTCCGATACATCACATGATCACACTGACAGAACCACAGGCACATAGACACAGGCAACAGAGCATGCACAATGTCGGCACTAGTACAGTGTATATCCACCTTTCGCAGCAATGCAGGCTGCTATTCTCCCATGGAGACGATCGTAGAGATGCTGGATGTAGTCCTGTGGAACGG
The DNA here is from genome assembly GCF_023864275.1 of Schistocerca cancellata. Taxonomy (NCBI): domain Eukaryota; kingdom Metazoa; phylum Arthropoda; class Insecta; order Orthoptera; family Acrididae; genus Schistocerca; species Schistocerca cancellata. The sequence goes on from NC_064627.1 coordinate 1,095,083,360, forward strand.
CTTGCCATGCCATTTCCACCTGGCGCCTCAGTTGGACCAGCATTCGTGCTGGACGTGCAGACCGCGTGAGGCGACGCTTCATCCAGTCCCAAACATGCTCAATGGGGGACAGATCCGGAGATCTTGCTGGCCAGGGTAGTTGACTTACACCTTCTAGAGCACGTTGGGTGGCACGGGATACATGCAGACGTGCATTGTCCTGTTGGAACAGCAAGTTCCCTTGCCGGTCTAGGAATGGTAGAACGATGGGTTCGATGACGGTTTGGATGTACCGTGCACTATTCAGTGTCCCCTTGACGATCACCAGTGGTGTACGGCCAGTGTAGGAGATCGCTCCCCACACCATGATGCCGGGTGTTGGCCCTGTGTGCCTCGGTCGTATGCAGTCCTGATTGTGGCGCTCACCTGCACGGCGCCAAACACGCATACGACCATCATTGGCACCAAGGCAGAAGCGACTCTCATCGCTGAAGACGACACATCTCCATTCGTCCCTCCATTCACGCCTGTCACGACACCACTGGAGGAGGGCTGCACGATGTTGGGGCGTGAGCGGAAGACGGCCTAACGGTGTGCCGGACCGTAGCCCAGCTTCATGGAGACGGTTGCGAATGGTCCTCGGCGATACCCCAGGAGCAACAGTGTCCCTAATTTGCTGGGAAGTGGCGGTGCAGTCCCCTACGGCACTGCGTAGGATCCTACGGTCTTGGCGTGCATCCGTGCGTTGCTGCGGTCCGGTCCCAGGTCGACGGGCACATGCACCTTCTGCCGACCACTGGCGACAACATCGATGTACTGTGGAGACCTCACGCCCCACGTGTTGAGCAATTCGGCGGTACGTCCACCCGGCCTACCGCATGCCCACTATACGCCCTCGCTCAAAGTCCGTCAACTGCACATACGGTTCATGTCCACGCTGTCGCGGCATGCTACCAGTGTTAAAGACTGCGATGGAGCTCCGTATGCCACGGCAAACTGGCTGACACTGACGGCGGCGGTGCACAAATGCTGCGCAGCTAGCGCCATTCGACGGCCAACACCGCGGTTCCTGGTGTGTCCGCTGTGCTGTGCGTGTGATCATTGCTTGTACAGCCCTCTCGCAGTGTCCGGAGCAAGTATGGTGGGTCTGACACACCGGTGTCAATGTGTTCTTTTTTCCATTTCCAGGAGTGTATATTTACTTATGTCATAATTCCTGTAACACTGATGTATATGTTTATTTCTATTCTTTTGTAAAGCCTGTGTTACTACAAATGTTATCTGCACTGTTATGTTCTTTAATGATGTATTTTGTACCTTTGTAATTGTATTCTTATATTGTAAATTTATAATTGTATAGACACCAGTTCTTCAAATAAAGTATCATTTCACTGCACACGTTTCTGTTGGTCATAATATATGCACAATATGTGAGAAGTTGGGACTGTTAGTGCTTGCAGGTGTGTTGATAATTCAGCAAGGGACTGGATAACAGCATTGCTGGTTCTAAGGACATTTCAAAAAAATTTTCTTGGAGTGCACAAGTGGTGGTTTATGGACTTGCTATATTCTCCGCAAGACTCTTCGATGGTGATTGTGCACCTGCACAGTCGCAACAGATGGCTGCTGGCCGTCTCTACAAGGTATATAATTGGTCTGCATCTTTGATGGCCCACCAATACCATTATCTCTACAAGGACTACAGTGGGTCTGTATCTTTGATGGCCCACCAATACCATTATTTCTACAAGCACTGCAGTGGGTCTGCACCTCTGGTAGCCCACCAATACCGTAATCTCTACCAGGACTGCAGTGGGTCTGCTCTGTGATGACCTACCTACCAATATTCTTCAAAACTTCGAGTGACTCTGCTGTGGGTTTGCTCTGTTGTGGACCATTACCTGTCTGCATGTCAAGAGTCAGCACAGTCTTTCCGTTGGAAGGACAACACTACTTCTCCAAGACTGCATGGAAATCCACTACTTCCGTGTGCAATTTCTTTTACTGCTCAGACTTTGAGAAAAACACTGCAATTTTACCGCGATGAATGATCAGGACTGTCTTTATGGACTGTGAGAAAATTTTATCTTTTGACCAACATTGTATCAATAAGGATGTTCAATTGATTTCTTTGTTATTGTAATTATGAAAAAAATTTTCCAATCTGTAATGGTCACTGCCCAAAACAATTTGTAAAATTTTTTGTGGGAAGCATGGGGACTACATAAGTAGGCTGTTTAAGTTTTCTCATTGGTAGCGCCATGTAGCACTCTGTATGAAAATCACTGACTGTGCTGTGTGCAGTCTGTGGCTGGGTGGCATTGTTGTAATATTCACTATTGTAGTGTTGGGCTGTTGGATGTTAACAGCGTGTAGCGTTGCGCAGTTGGAGGTGAGCCGCCAGCAGTGGTGGATGTGGGGAAATGAGATGGCGGATTTTTGAGAGCGGATGATCTGGACGTGTGTCCATCAGAAACAGTACATTTGTAAGGATGGATGTCATGAAATGCTATATATATTATGACTTTTGAACACTATTAAGGTAAATACATTGTTTGTTCTCTATCAAAATCTTTCATTTGCTAACTATGCCTATCAGTAGTTAGTGCCTTCAGTGGTTTGAATCTATTACTTAGCTGGCAATAGTGGCGCTCGCTGTATTGCAGTAGTTCGAATAACGAAGATTTTTGTGAGGTAAGTAATTCATGAAAGGTATAGGTTAATGTTAGTCAGGGCCATCCTTTTGTAGGGATTATTGAAAGTCAGATTGCGTTGCGCTAAAAAATATTGTGTGTCAGTTTAAGCACAGTCATGTATAATTTTTCTAAGGGGACGTTTCATAACCCTTGACGCTGCATCACAGACAGGAGTGCCTGTGATGGTGTACTCAACGACGAACCTGGGTGCACGAATGGCAAAACGTCATTTTTTCGGATGAATCCAGGTTCTGTTTGCTGCATCATGATGGTCTCATCCGTGTTTGGCGACATCGCGGTGAACGCACATTGGAAGCGTGTACTCGTCATCGCCATACTGGCGTATCACCCGGCGTGATGGTATGGGGTGCCATTGGTTACACGTCTCGGTCACCTTTTGTTCGCATTGACGGCACTTTGAACAGTGGACGTTACATTTCAGATGCGTTACGACCCGTGGCTCTACCCTTCATTCGAGCCCTGCGAAACCCTACATTTCAGCAGGATAATGCACGACCGCACGTTGCAGATCCTGAACGGGCCTTTCTGGATACAGAAAATGTTCGACTGCTGCCCTGGCCAGCACATTATCCAGATCTCTCATCAACTGATAACGTCTGGTCAATGGTGGCCGAGCAACTGGCTCGTCACAACACGCGAGTCACTACTCTTGATGAACTGTGGTAGCGTATTGAAGCTGAATGGACAGCTGTACCTGTACACGCCATCCAAGCTCTGTTTGACTCAATGTCCAGGCGTATCAAGACCGTTATTACGGCCAGAGGTGGTCTTCTGGGTAGTGATTTCTCAGGATCTATGCACCCAAATTGCGTGAAAATGTAATCACATGTCAGTTCTAGTATAATATATTTGTCCAATGAATACCCTTTTACCATCTGCATATCTTCTTGGTGTAACAATTTTAATGGTCAGTAGTGTAACATTCTAAATCTTTATTCTTCAGGTCTACATATTTATTTCTCAAAATAGTCACCCTGACGATGAACACATTTCTCCCAAAGAGAGACCATTTGTTGATACCGTCTTTGTAGAACGTTTGACTTTGTGGACGGAGGCACAACCTCAGTTCTGTTCGTACCGCTTTATCAATGTCAGAGTGAAGTTCTCGAAGACGTTCTTTAAGTTTCGTAAACAGATGAAAATTGAATGGGGCCAAGTCGGGACTGCATGGAGGATGGTCGATGACAGTGAACCCAAGGCGCTGGATTGTTGCCGATGTGTGTGGTCTGTCAGTGTCTTCCTGAAGGAGGGGGTGCTCCATGCGTGGACGAACTATCGAACTCGTGCTTTCAGGTTTCTGAGAGATTGCAGCACGTAGTTTCACACGCACCGGCGTGTTTACGAGTACGTTACACACCGCCATGTAACACGCTACAGTTCGGAGTCGTCTACATGCAGAGGGTTGCAACTTGCGTCCGCGAAGCGAGAAATTTTACCGAGTAATATGCATGGCACTTAATACCTCAGTCGATATTGAGAACAGGATAAAAATTTCGGAGGCATTACTTTCAGCCTGCCTTCGTACTTTTATTTTAAGCTTTGGACAGATTTAATTCCATACCCTCCTTCAAACTGTATCTGCATCATAGATACTCTGCAAGCCAACGTAAAGTCCGTGGTCGAGTGATACCGTGTACCACTACTTGTCATTTCCTTTACTGTTGCAGAGCGAGGGAAAAACGACTATCTAGATCCCTCCGTATGAACCCCAATTTCTCGTATGTTGTCTTCGTTGTCGTTAAACCAAATGTACACTCCTGGAAATGGAAAAAAGAACACATTGACACCGGTGTGTCAGACCCACCATACTTACTCCGGACACTGTGAGAGGGCTGTACAAGAAATGATCACACGCACGGCACAGCGGACACACCACGAACCGCGGTGTTGGCCGTCGAATGGGGCTAGCTGCGCAGCATTTGTGCACCGCCGCCGTCAGTGTCAGCCAGTTTGCCGTGGCATACGGAGCTCCATCGCAGTCTTTAACACTGGTAGCATGCCGCGACAGCGTGGACGTGAACCGTATGTGCAGTTGACGGACTTTGAGCGAGGGCGTATAGTGGGCATGCGGGAGGCCGGGTGGACGTACCGCCGAATTGCTCAACACGTGGGGCGTGAGGTCTCCACAGTACATCGATGTTGTCGCCAGTGGTCGGCGGAAGGTGCACGTGCCCGTCGACCTGGGACCGGACCGCAGCGACGCACGGATGCACGCCAAGACCGTAGGATCCTACGCAGTGCCGCAGGGGACCGCACCGCCACTTTCCAGCAAATTAGGGACACTGTTGCTCCTGGGGTATCGGCAAGGACCATTCGCAACCGTCTCCATGAAGCTGGGCTACGGTCCCGCACACCGTTAGGCCGTCTTCCGCTCACGCTCCAACATCGTGCAGCCCGCCTCCAGTGGTGTCGCGACAGGCGTGAATGGAGGGACGAATGGAGACGTGTCGTCTTCAGCGATGAGAGTCGCTTCTGCCTTGGTGCCAATGATGGTCGTATGCGTGTTTGGCGCCGTGCAGGTGAGCGCCACAATCAGGACTGCATACGACCGAGGCACACAGGGCCAACACCCGGCATCATGGTGTGGGGAGCGATCTCCTACACTGGCCGTACACCACTGGTGATCGTCGAGGGGACACTGAATAGTGCACGGTACATCCAAACCGTCATCGAACCCATCGTTCTACCATTCGTAGACCGGCAAGGGAACTTGCTGTTCCAACAGGACAATGCACGTCCGCATGTATCCCGTGCCACCCAACGTGCTCTAGAAGGTGTAAGTCAGCTACCCTGGCCAGCAAGATCTCCGGATCTGTCCCCCATTGAGCATGTTTGGGACTGGATGAAGCGTCGTCTCACGCGGTCTGCACGTCCAGCACGAACGCTGGTCCAACTGAGGCGCCAGGTGGAAATGGCATGGCAAGCCGTTCCACAGGACTACATCCAGCATCTCTACGATCGTCTCGATGGGAGAATAGCAGCCTGCATTGCTGCGAAAGGTGGATATACACTGTACTAGTGCCGACATTGTGCATGCTCTGTTGCCTGTGTCTATGTGTCTGTGGTTCTGTCAGTGTGATCATGTGATGTATCTGACCCCAGGAATGTGTCAATAAAGTTTCCCCTTCCTGGGACAATGAATTCACGGTGTTCTTATTTCAATTTCCAGGAGTGTATATAGCTGGCAGTAGAATCGTTCTGCAGTCATCAACAAATGCGGATTCTCTAAATTTTCTGAATAATGTTCCTCGGGAAGAACGTCGCCTTCCCTCTAGGAATTCCCGAAGCATGTCCTTAACGCTTGCTTGTTGTTCGAACCTACTGGTAACAAATCTAGCAGCGCCGCTCTGAGTTGCTTCGATGTCTTCATTTAATCCACCTTGTACGGATCCCAAACACTCGAGCAGAACTCAAGAATGTGTCGCACAACTGTCCTATACGCTGTCTCCTTTACTGATGAACCACATTTTCCCAAAGTCCGCCCCTGGTAGCTGCGTGGTCAGCGCGAAAGAATGTCAGTTCTAAGGGCCTGGGTTCGATTCCTGGCTGGGTAGAAGATTTGTCTCCGCTCAGGGACTGGGTGTTGTGTTGTCCTAATCATCATCACTTCATCCCCATCGACGCGCAAGTCGCTGAAGTGGCGTGAAATCGAAAGACTTGCACCCGGCGAACGGTCTACCCGACGGGAGGCCTTAGTCACACGACATTTCATTTTCATATTCCCAAAAGTCTCCCAATAAACCAAAGTCGACCATTGAGCTTCCCTATCACAAGCCTCACGTGCTCCTACCATTTCATATCGCTTTGACTGTGTCAAGCAGAACACTACCAATGCTGTGTTCGAGTGAAAGATTGGAGTATAAAATTAGCTAGGTGAAGCCAGATTACTAGTTAGTCAGCCACAGAAAGGAATTTACCAGACTGATATTTCTTACCATTGAAAGTCAGTACTTCAGCTGATGTCAAGCCGTTTGACAGACGGAGTAACTGCAGGAGAAAAGCAGATTGAGGATCTGAATTGTGGCATGAAAGTCAAGTGAATGTGGTCAACTATTGTCAGGATAGACAATATCAATGGTCGTGTCATGCTTTGCGACATGTTTCTATATTGGAGAAGTCTTGATCTTAGTTCTGGTGGCACGTCAGATTTAGATAAAATACCAAACATTCGAAGATCGTTCGCATTGTCTTTGTCAGGTTCAAGTTGCTGTCAGTCGGGGACATTTCTCGACTCCTCCTTTATAATGAGAATTTATGATTAGGCATAAAAGATCAAAATGTCGTTGCAGGGATGGTGCCAAAACATTACATTGGCCAATTAGTTAAAGGCGAACCGCCACTACTTCGTCTGCTGTGCCACACTTCACATCTCCGAGTGGCACTTGCACCCAGTGTTCTCAATTAATTTCTTGATAACTCCCCGTTTCTGTCTCGCCCTGCAGTTTCTCCGCTCAGCGACTCTCTCTTGTACGATGAAAGTTATTCTCCGACGCCTTAACACAGGTCCTATCATCCAGTCACTACTTCTATGTGTTTCTATGTACAGGGTTATTACAAATGATTGAAGCGATTTCACAGCTCTACAATAACTTTATTATTTGAGATAATTTCAAAATGCTTTGCACACACATACAAAAACTCAAAAAGTTTTTTTAGGCATTCACAAATGTTCGATATGTGCCCCTTTAGTGATTCGGCAGACATCAAACCGATAATCAAGTTCCTCCCACACTCGGCGCAGCATGTCCCCATCAATGAGTTCGAAAGCATCGTTGATGCGAGCTCGCAGTTCTGGCACGTTTCTTGGTAGAGGAGGTTTAAACACTGAATCTTTCACATAACCCCAAGAAAGAAATCCCATGGGGTTAAGTCGGGAGAGCGTGGAGGCCTTGACATGAATTGCTGAACATGATCTCCACCACGACCGATCCATCGGTTTTCGAATCTCCTGTTTAAGAAATGCCGAACATCATGATGGAAGTGCGGTGGAGCACCATCCTGTTGAAAGATGAAGTCGGTGCTGTCGGTCTCCAGTTGTGGCATGAGCCAATTTTCCGCGGGCTACCCGTGAAACTTGCCTGCACGCGTTCAACCGTTTCTTCGCTCACTGCAGGCCGACCCGTTGATTTCCCCTTACAGAGGCATCCAGAAGCTTTAAACTGCGCATACCATCGCCGAATGGAGTTAGCAGTTGGTGGATCTTTGTTGAACTTCGTCCTGAAGTGTCGTTGCACTGTTATGACTGACTGATGTGAGTGCATTTCAAGCACGACATACGCTTTTTCGGCTCCTGTCGCCGTTTTGTCTCACTGCGCTCTCGAGCGCTCTGACGGCAGAAACCTGAAGTGCGGCTTCAGCCGAACAAAACTTTATGAGTTTTTCTACGTATCTGTAGTGTGTCGTGACCATATGTCAATGAATGGAGGCACAGTGAATTTATGAAATCGCTTCAATCATTTGTAATAGCCCTGTATTCGTTTGATATGCGATTTTGTGCAGAGCCTCCAGACTGTTCATCTCATCAGCGCACTTAATGTTGAGCATGCTATTAACAACGGTACTGGATGGAATCAGTGGACCTAAAACTCCACGTCTCCTCTACAGCAGTAAAGCAGTAAGTGAGTTACATTCTGACTTAGAAAGCCATTGTCTCTGATCTGTTTACCTCGCAGCATATAAAATGCCGGGAGATGCAACGTTCCTAAGACAAGCACTAAGCTGTGACCTCAGAGACCACCGGGTTCACGGGATTCCAGATGTTTACGACATCGCTTGTGAACGTAGGCCAGGCGGCGAAGTCGCTCCCTGAGTGTTGTGCTGAGCACTTGCTGCACATTACACGCGAGGGAGAGTCATAAAAACTTAATTATAAAACTCGACAAAAGTCAGGCAGTGAGAACGAAAGTTGGTGAAGGTATAATTCCTCCTCTACATGCTCAACCTTTTCCTCCGCTACATGCTCAGCCCTCAACGCGATACATAATTCCAATAGATGGACGACTTGATGGTGACTTCGGTTGTAGGAGTGCAAAGAAAAAATTCCACTTACAAGGGGAGGCCACGACGTTGGGATCACAGATTTACTTCAGACTTTGTACACCTTTAGGAGGCCATTAAAACAACGTACTGTGTAAGTGGTAATGTACACTACTCTGGCAATTCCGAGAAAATTGCGAGAGAAGTTTTACGCGTCTATTGTGTAACGAATGTATCTGTGCGTAGCTGCTGGATGTTGATGCACATGTTGCTCAGGTGCTTAGCATTCGACTTTCGTAAGATGGGCGCATACGAGGTGGCGGTTCGACTACTGCCCATACTTAAACATTAATGTATTTTTTTATCGCTGGTTATATTACTTAATTTATGTGACATCTAAGAGGCAATGTAATTAAAAAACCACATGTATTTGCATGATGTTTTAGCAAATTTCATGATATTTGACTAATAATTTAATTATTAGAACAAACATGAAACTTCCTGGCAGATTAAAACTGTGTGCCGGACCGACACTCGAACTCGGGACTTTTGCCTTTCGCGGGCAAGTGCTCTACCAACTGAGCTACCCAAGCACGACTCACGCCCCGTCCTCACAGCTTTACTTCTGCCAGTACCTCGTCTCCTACCTCCCAAACTTTACAGAAGCTCTCCTGCGAAACTTGCACAGCTAGCACTCCTGAAAGAAAGGATATTGCGGAGACATGGCTTGGCCACAGCCTGGGGGATGTTTCTAGAATGAAATTTTCACTCTGCAGCGGAGTGTGCGCTGATATGAAACTTCCTGGCAGATTAAAACTGTGTGCCGGACCGAGACTCGAACTCGGGACTTTTGCCTTTTGCGGGCAAGTGCTCTACCAACTGAGCTACCCAAGCACGACTCACGCCCCGTTCGCAGGAAAGCTTGTGCAAAGTTTGTAAGGTAGGAGACGAGGTACTGGCAGAAGTAAAGCTGTGAGGACGGGGCGTGAGTCGTGCTTGGGTAGCTCAGTTGGTAGAGCACTTGCCCACAAAAGGCAAAAGTCCCAAGTTCGAGTCTCGGTCCGGCACACAGTTTTAATCTGCCAGGAAGTTTCATATAAGCGCACACTCCGCCGTTGAGTGAAAATTTCATTCGAGAACAAACATATTTGTAACTATCGGCAAGTAAATGAAGAAACGCATAGAGGTTTCCTGAAAATGTATGAGTGTCGTGATTTGCGAAATCCCTTATACGCGCAGTCTGGTAAGGCAGCCGGTACTACTTTGCACCTCGATGCTTCGTGCTGCAGACACAGAGGCAGGGTCCCATTTGACTGTTAACCCGTGTAGCGGTGAGACGTTGCTAATGTAGTAAGAACAAACAGTGTAGGTGTAATTTTTTTAAATATTACAGAATTTACACTTGTACTACAAAAATTAAGGTTTGAGCGGGAGTCGAACCGTCCCCACATACACATTTGTCTTACAAAGCTCGAACACAAATCACTTTTTTTTTATTTCATGTTTTTCGTTTTTGTGCGGGGCGGACGTTCCATGAGACCCGTTCCAGTTCATCGGTTATCCATTCACTCAGTTTTTCTTTTAATTACAGGGGAGCTAATGTAGGAAGAATCCCACTTGACTACCATGAGCTGTAGCGTCCGGCACCTACGCACAGATACATAAGCCACATAATAGACGCCTAAAACTTCCCTTGAGATTTTCTCGGAACTACCAGAGCAATTCTCCTTATTACTTGCACATTATGTTGTTTTAATAGTCTACTAAAGGTGTACAAAGCTTGAAGTAAATCCGTGATCGCAAAGTCGTGGCCTCCCCTTGTTAATCACCTCGTCGCCACTCTGAAAATGCCATCGACGCGATGATTTCTTCATCCGAGGGCATGTCAGGAGAATAGGAGAATACATGATATGAGGCCAAATTTGATAGCTGCAATAATCAGTGGCCCAATTTAGAACCAGCTGAGGCACTGTCGTGGAGCAAAAGCAGCCCTTTCGACAGGATCCCGTGGCGCACAGCCTCCTGTAACTTCCTCAGGAGATTTCGGTAGTATGCTCCTGTGGCGGTTTGCTCGTCTCGAAGATAATCTAACAGCACCAGACCACGGCAGTCCCCAAAACATTCATCACGACCCCTTATCTTACCCGATGATGGTCGTACCCTCGCCGTTTTTCAGCGTCGCTGATTGCACGTTTTTCCACTGCTAGCTTTGCTCTTTTGTCTCAGGAACGTAGTAATGCAGCAAGTGCACGTTCGTGGCGATTAGTGGGCTAAAGAAGTCATCTGCATTGGCCCGATACAGGAGCAACATTTCTGCCGCTGCGTCATTTGGCGGCCTTTTTCATGGGAAGAAACAGTCGCGGTAGAAAGCAGATGATAACCTTCGTCATGTTCAAAAGTTCGGGCAACATATTGAAAACTGGCCCGTGACTGCTTTTCATTTTGCTTATATCGCCTGTTTCATCAATTTCCTCATTCCCGAGTGTACATAGGCGTAAGATTTTGGATAATAGCTGAAAAGGTCGTATACCAGTGACACTCTTAAACAGAACTGTTTTTAAAAAGAAAACTGCATCTGTGTCAATAATTATTTAAATACACTCCTGGAAATTGAAATAAGAACACCGTGAATTCATTGTCCCAGGAAGGGGAAACTTTATTGACACATTCCTGGGGTCAGATACATCACATGATCACACTGACAGAACCACAGGCACATAGACACAGGCAACAGAGCATGCACAATGTCGGCACTAGTACAGTGTATAACCACCTTTCGCAGCAATGCAGGCTGCTATTCTCCCATGGAGACGATCGTAGAGATGCTGGATGTAGTCCTGTGGAACGGCTTGCCATGCCATTTCCACCTGGCGCCTCAGTTGGACCAGCGTTCGTGCTGGACGTGCAGACCGCGTGAGACGACGCTTCATCCAGTCCCAAACATGCTCAATGGGGGACAGATCCGGAGATCTTGCTGGCCAGGGTAGTTGACTTACACCTTCTAGAGCACGTTGGGTGGCACGGGATACATGCGGACGTGCATTGTCCTGTTGGAACAGCAAGTTCCCTTGCCGGTCTAGGAATCGTAGAACGATGGGTTCGATGACGGTTTGGATGTACCGTGCACTATTCAGTGTCCCCTCGACGATCACCAGTGGTGTACGGCCAGTGTAGGAGATCGCTCCCAACACCATGATGCCGGGTGTTGGCCCTGTGTGCCTCGGTCGTATGCAGTCCTGATTGTGGCGCTCACCTGCACGGCGCCAAACACGCATACGACCATCATTGGCACCAAGGCAGAAGCGACTCTCATCGCTGAAGACGACACGTCTCCATTCGTCCCTCCATTCACGCCTGTCGCGACACCACTGGAGGCGGGCTGCACGATGTTGGGGCGTGAGCGGAAGACGGCCTAACGGTGTGCGGGACCGTAGCCCAGCTTCATGGAGACGGTTGCGAATGGTCCTTGCCGATACCCCAGGAGCAACAGTGTCCCTAATTTGCTGGGAAGTGGCGGTGCGGTCCCCTACGGCACTGTGTAGGATCCTACGGTCTTGGCGTGCATCCGTGCGTGGCTGCGGTCCGGTCCCAGGTCGACGGGCACGTGCACCTTCCGCCGACCACTGGCGACAACATCGATGTACTGTGGAGACCTCACGCCCCACGTGTTGAGCAATTCGGCGGTACGTCCACCCGGCCTCCCGCATGCCCACTATACGCCCTCGCTCAAAGTCCGTCAACTGCACATACGGTTCACGTCCACGCTGTCGCGGCATGCTACCAGTGTTAAAGACTGCGATGGAGCTCCGTATGCCACGGCAAACTGGCTGACACTGACGGCGGCGGTGCACAAATGCTGCGCAGCTAGCGCCATTCGACGGCCAACACCGCGGTTCCTAGTGTGTCCGCTGTGCCGTGCGTGTGTTCATTGCTTGTACAGCCCTCTCGCAGTGTCCGGAGCAAGTATGGTGGGTCTGACACACCGGTGTCAATGTGTTCTTTTTTCCATTTCCAGAAGTGTAATAAAGTTATTGCATTAGTTACATTTTTTCATGCGTAAAGCTACGTCTCTCGAGAATTTACTTTCATTTTCGGATGGTGGGGGAGTTCAGTTTTGAATTATAATTTTTGCGTGTGTGTTCTTCTCGCTGTCTTTCCCTGCAGTCCGGGAAATGAGATTCATCCGACCGGGCGACACGTTTTCGTTGATCCACAATCTAATCTGGATGATTCGGTGCTCAATACAGTCGTAACTGATAGTCTTAAGGGGTCAGTATGCGAATACGGAGGGGCTGTCTGCTACGGAGCACCATGTTCAACAACGCGCGCTGAAAAGTGCGCTCCGAAACACCTGTGCCTGCACCGGCATTGTGCTCTGCCACAGATGGCCGCATATCCTTTTTCACTGAGCGGGCAAGCTTTCCACCTCCACGTTATGTGATAAGGCGTGAACGTCCAGTACCTCGTATCCTGCTCGTGGTTTCACGGTACTTCAAGCACTTTGCATAGTTGATGACGACAGCAGCATGCGAACACACGATCAGGCTCTCCGTTTCCGGTATGTTCGCAGCCAGGCGAAAGGGCACTTTATCAGTGTCGCTTATCTCAGTGGATTTCCCCATCTGAATTTTGTTTTGTGGCTGGAATGATTGCCCCATTCAGCTCTGCTCGGATTACATGCTTTCCTAACAGCGTCACGTGCTCATGACGCTATCAGACGGCTGTCAAATGTGTGTGTGAAATCTTATGGGACTTAACCGCTAAGGTTATCACTCCCCAAGCTTACACGCTACTTAACCTAAATTATCCTAAGGACAAACACACACACCCATGCCCGAGGGAGGATTCGAACCTCCGCCGGGACCAGCCGCACAGTCCATGACTGTAGCGCCCTAGAACGCTCGGCTAATCCCACGCGGCAGACGGCTGTCAGCATGGCGATGGGCAGCGGGCATAAGGTTTTGGCTTCTAAGTGTTTTATGTACTTCTGCAGGCTTCTAAGTGTTTGTATATCAAGACTGTACAATGAGAAATTAGTTAGCCAAGGGGGCTCCATTTCGCCATAATCACTTTCTGCAGCCTTGGATTATTTTTTTCAAGTTATTATATTGATATGGAAGGAACGTACACGAACACACATTATCTGAATTACTTCCATTTGTATCTGACAATCTATAGTTCTCTTAACATAGTAACGTACCAACCTCAGTATGAATGGTAGACTGTTTAGCCCAACAAACAATCCGAATTAAGGAAATAGTACCAGTTGCACATGTTCGGCTGACCAGTGTGTATAATAAAGTCTCTCCCATGCCGTTTTGTAAAATTCTCCCTGTTCGTGTCGCAGTGTCGAACTGCTCAACTTGGCAAGCTTTTCTTCGGTCCGTCAGTCGAATTATTGGTAAGTAGCTCCCTCTGGTCTTCACTGAAACTTTCTTTTCCATTGCAATAAAAAAAACCATGCAATTCAAAACAATGTTCCTGCTAAATGCATTCCAGGTTAATGCTTAGTTTGCTGATAACTCTCTCCGAATCGGATAAACTGAGTGTGCTGTCGAATAGCGACACATTCCGTAGACAGAGGTTGCCTCTTGCACACTGCAGCTGTCCCGCACCCTTAAAACAGATGTTCTGCGCCACAACTACAGTGGCTTGCAGAGGTTCGTCTGGAGCTTCAACGTCCAATGAACATCTTGCCTTGCTGTGCCTTTGGGCTGCCCTGGCACTGACACGCTGCATTCCCGAATAGTTGGTACACCAGCCGTAAGCTATCCACTAGCCAGTCTTATCTACCCCTCACATTCTTTTGTAACCTCAATATTTTAACATTACGAGAAATCATACTTGAGGCCCACTCTCGCCTTAGGCCCACTTGGCTGACTAAGTCGAGACCGGGATGTCCTTCCCTATTCTAATTTTGTTACTGTTAAAACTACAAAAGTCCTGCATCATACAACTTTTATTCACTTAATTGACTGAATAGAATTTTACCTCGTAGTTTCAGTGCCAGAGTAATTTATACCTTTTTTATAGGGCGACCGACGTAAGACGTAACACTCCTTTTATTTCGTAAAAGGTTACACATATCGAAAGGCGGTTTTCGGCAAATGTCGGATTATGTTCTTGTTTGCTTAATGTTTGTAGCGAAGACGTTGAACCAAGTACGTTTTTTTTAAAGGAGCAGGATACTTTTTACAACTGCATTCGATAGATCTTGAGATGACAATTACAGGTATACAGCGTTTGTTAATCTTCATGTTGAAACATATCTTAAAATTAGAGTAATGTGAGAGAAAAGTGGACGGAATAGACATTTGCTGTGCAAACACCGCCAAACAGAGCTCTCGTGCCATGCTGTGTCAGAATGTCAACACATTTGCCTGTTTACTTGTCCGCACTGGAGGTCGCTCATTTCTGCTTCAACATTCGTAGCATGTACACTAATGAGGAGAAGTTGGATGTACTTCTTTTATATGGTGAATGTGAAAGAAATGCTTTAAAAACAGAATAGCAGTACAGGGCAATCTATCTGGATCGCCATTGTCCGACGCGCCAGGCAGTTTCACGACTTAAGACGCTAGTGCGGACAGCCTGCTTGAGCGCCAAAAAGCGGACAAGAAAGAAGACTGCAACTCACGGAGAACTCGAAGAAGCTGCTCTGGCTGTGACGCTTATGAATCCGCACAGTGGTACGAGACATACACTCCTGGAAATTGAAATAAGAACACCGTTAATTCATTGTCCCAGGAAGGGGAAACTTTATTGACACATTCCTGGGGTCAGATACATCACATGATCACACTGCCAGAACCACAGGCACATAGACACAGGCAACAGGGCATGCACAATGTCGGCACTAGTACAGTGTATATCCACCTTTCGCAGCAATGCAGGCTGCTATTCTCCCATGGAGACGATCGTAGAGATGCCGGATGTAGTCCTGTGGAACGGCTTGCCATGCCATTTCCACCTGGCGCCTCAGTTGGACCAGCGTTCGTGCTGGACGTGCAGACCGCGTGAGACGACGCTTCATCCAGTCCCAAACATGCTCAATGGGGGACAGATCCGGAGATCTTGCTGGCCAGGGTAGTTGACTTACACCTTCTAGAGCACGTTGGGTGGCACGGGATACATGCGGACGTGCATTGTCCTGTTGGAACAGCAAGTTCCCTTGCCGGTCTAGGAATGGTAGAACGATGGGTTCGATGACGGTTTGGATGTACCGTGCACTATTCAGTGTCCCCTCGACGATCACCAGTGGTGTACGGCCAGTGTAGGAGATCGCTCCCCACACCATGATGCCGGGTGTTGGCCCTGTGTGCCTCGGTCGTATGCAGTCCTGATTGTGGCGCTCACCTGCACGGCGCCAAACACGCATACGACCATCATTGGCACCAAGGCAGAAGCGACTCTCATCGCTGAAGACGACACGTCTCCATTCGTCCCTCCATTCACGCCTGTCGCGACACCACTGGAGGCGGGCTGCACGATGTTGGGGCGTGAGCGGAAGACGGCCTAACGGTGTGCGGGACCGTAGCCCAGCTTCATGGAGACGGTTGCGAATGGTCCTCGCCGATACCCCAGGAGCAACAGTGTCCCTAATTTGCTGGGAAGTGGCGGTGCGGTCCCCTACGGCACTGCGTAGGATCCTACGGTCTTGGCGTGCATCCGTGCGTCGCTGCGGTCCGGTCCCAGGTCGACGGGCACGTGCACCTTCCGCCGACCACTGGCGACAACATCGATGTACTGTGGAGACCTCACGCCCCACGTGTTGAGCAATTCGGCGGTACGTCCACCCGGCCTCCCGCATGCCCACTATACGCCCTCGCTCAAAGTCCGTCAACTGCACATACGGTTCACGTCCACGCTGTCGCGGCATGCTACCAGTGTTAAAGACTGCGATGGAGCTCCGTATGCCACGGCAAACTGGCTGACACTGACGGCGGCGGTGCACAAATGCTGCGCAGCTAGCGCCATTCGACGGCCAACACCGCGGTTCCTGGTGTGTCCGCTGTGCCGTGCGTGTGATCATTGCTTGTACAGCCCTCTCGCAGTGTCCGGAGCAAGTATGGTGGGTCTGACACACCGGTGTCAATGTGTTCTTTTTTCCATTTCCAGGAGTGTATTACCTAGGAATGTGGAATCAGTCAGATGAGTATGATTCTCATCCTGCATCGACAGAATTTCCATCCCTGTCGTCTGTCACTATATCAGGCACTCGACAACCGTGATTTCGAACGTCGTACAGAATTTTGTCGGTTTGCCCCTCAGCAGCTGAGATACGGCCCTACGTTTTCCAACGTATGCTCTTTACCGAAGAAGCAACGTTTACTAACAATGCTAATGGAAATTTGCATGACATGCACTACTGGACAGCCGAAAATCCACGCTGGCTTCGTCAGGTGCAACATCAACGGCCGTGGAGCGTAAACGTATGGTGCGGCATCGTAAGAAATTACATTGTGGGACTTCATTCAT
Source organism: Schistocerca cancellata (assembly GCF_023864275.1). NCBI lineage: Eukaryota > Metazoa > Arthropoda > Insecta > Orthoptera > Acrididae > Schistocerca > Schistocerca cancellata. Next base: position 1,095,100,510 of record NC_064627.1, read on the forward strand.
TTCAGGCGTTCTAAATGGACGTTCGTACGAACAGTTTCTGACGAACATTCTGCCGGTTCTTCTAGAAGAGATACCGCTGGATACTCGACGGTGGATGTGGCTGCAACACGACGATTGTCCAGCACACTCGTCCCGTGTTACAAAGCAGATGCCGACTGATAACTTTCCTGGACGTTGGATAGGGCAAAATTCTGTTGTCAAATGGCCTGCTGGATCCCCCGACTTGACTTCTCTTGAGTTTTTTTTTCTTTGGGGAGCACTCAAAGATGCAGTCTATGACGAAGGCCCAACTACGCCAGACGATATGTGACGTCGAATCGCCAGTGCATGCTCTACCATAACATATACTGTAATTGCATCTGTTCATCGGTCTTTCGAATGGTTGATTGTAAATGTGCCTTTCAGTTCCTGGTCAATAGTTGGAACATATGCTTAAATAAAGGATGAAGTTAATATTTCGGACGACAAAATTTACGTTATCTGATTTCGATGGTTACCAAATCATTGTTTGTAAATTGTTTATTTCATTTACGTGTGCACAGAATTGCATTGCAATGTCAAATAAGTCGACAGCGTGTATTGCACGTAGCTGGTAACACTGTCATTATGCACTTACGTTCAGCACGAAACGACGTTTCGTTAAGAAGAAAATTTATTTTGCGTTGTACAGGTGGTCACCAAAGTATTTTTAATAAAATGATTAGTTCAACGAATCTATCCATTATGATATAATTTAGAGCAGTATAGGTAGAGATAGTTGTCTCGCAGTATGTATTTTACCTCTAAGAACCACACAGCACTCACAGGGAAGGACAGGTCAAGTTTTCTTTCTAACATTTAGATATTTAATCCAGCAGTTGCTTTTTGCAGCATATAAGATATCTTTATTTTTGAAGAATGACCAGTTGATTTCTCTGTTTCAGCTCACGTAAATCTGGGAGAGTACAGAAATGTGAAATAGTTTTCCTAAGCCTTTTGTGATACGCTAAATTCTAGCCTGTGTCGTATTTCCATATCCGACATATAACACAATCGAAGGTGAACCTGCATCTAGGTCGTCAGTTATTTCACGGGGAAATAAAGTTTTATTCCCGTAGCTCAGGCCTAGCTTACGATATACAACTACGCAGCCTGGTCCGAGACTCCTGCTTGGCGGTATTTGCACAACAAATGCCGTTTCCTGTAGTGAATTGGCAGGAGCCAATTCACGGGGTTTGGAGGAAGCCGAAATGCACGCGTTAAACTCACGCAGACTGGCGTGAGGTCTGGAACAGTTAAGGGAGTTGAGTCTAATAAATAAAGTACGAAGCTCTTGGAATACTTAACTTTAATCCACAATTGGAGAACATCGGCCTGACGGTACAGGCTTTCTAAGATAACCAGCAAAAGATAAATGGCGCCTTGCTAGGTCGTAGCAATTGACGTAGCTGAAGGCTATGCTAACTATAGTCTCGGCAAATGAGAGCGTATTTGTCAGGGTAGCATCGCTAGCAACGTCTGCTGTACAACTGGGCGAGTGCTAGTACGTCTCACTAGACCTGCCCTGTGGCGGCGCTCGGTCTGCCATCACTGACAGTGGCGACACGCGGGTCCGTCGTATACTAGCGGACCGCGGCCGATTTAAAAGCTACCACCTAGCAAGTGTGGTGTCTGGCTGTGACACCACATTTCCAGCCATGGTGCTCTCGCATTCTAGGGCATTTCTCGAAATTTTTTACGGCAGGTTTCAACATCAACATTAACAAACGCTATATCGCTATAATTGTCTTCTCAAATGATATAATGTAGTTATAAAAAGTATTATGTTCCATTAAAAAAAAGTACTTGCTTCAATATCTCAGTTGATATCAGCGCTCAAAACACTAACCAAATAAAAACATTCGTGTCCCTCGACGCTCTAACGTTTGCTGTAAACTGCGTTCCGATATGTGGAAACGTCCACGAAATAAAAGGGCTGTTACGTCTTACGGTGACTCAGCTGTATAAATGTGCTGAAAACATACATGCCTTTTAAATCCGAAATGGTCTCGTGGATTTATTCCTCATTCTTATTGCTGTTCATAGCTTTTATTTCTGTGTTAATTACAAACAATTAATTCTGTTAAGTGGTGGTATGCCCATTAGAATATGATGAAATCCTATGCCAGTAATTAAATTAGTTGAGTAGAGACACTCTTTGACATATTTGCGGTCCATGGTCACCTATCAAACGCACACATAAGCAACGAGCCACAATTCTATCCGAGACTACTAGTAAAGCCATGGGCAATTTTTATGAACAGTTGGAAAGAAAAAATGTGACTTGCCAAAGTACTGACACTTGAATATCGTAACGTCTGTAGCTTACTGAAGTAAGCATCTGACTTACATGCGCCGGCCGGAGTGGCCGAATGGTTCTAGGCGCTTCTATCTGGTATCGCACGACCGCTACGGTCGCAGGTTTGAATCCTGCCTCGGGCATGGATGTGTGTGATGTCCTTAGGTTAGTTAGGTTTAAGTAGTTCTAAGTTCTAGGGGACTGTTGACCTCAGATGTTAAGTCCCATAGTGCTCAGAGCCATTTGAACCATTTGAACTCACATGCAAAAACAACAGAATATTGTTTTGGTTTAATTCTTCAGGCTTTCCCGGCCGGCGTTCTCATGATGAATTATGGGGTTTCTGTCGATTATTTGTGTCTTTCCTGCACTTGATACTCGTATTACAGCTGCGTGGCTCGCAGTCTTCTTCAGGTGCTGTCTGTTACTGATTCCAGTGTGGAACGAGTCCGGTATTTATGCCTACGCTGTGCTAGGCGGTCCCTCTGCGGTCCGCGCCGCGTCTGGCGCTTTTGTCCGTGGTGTGCGCCGACCAATATCAACGGCTGTAGCGTTTTCTTCTAGCCGCGGCTGTTCCGAACACATTGCGCGTACTTTGTGGTACGTTGCTTGCTGTATTAAGTTCTGAATGACGTCCACGCCGTGCTAGACTTTTACCTTCCGATTGTCGTCATTTAAGTCGTCCTGTGATCTAGGACGTTCTGTTACCGTGGTATGCCGTGTTACGCGTTCTGTCCAAAGCCCTTGCTCGCCAGGAGCGGATGCAGTGTTATTTTTAGGCCGTTGGTGTTCAAATTGCCGCTTGAGACTCTGAAGAATGTCCTCAGTTATTGTGTCTGTTGTCTGAGGTGCCATTTCAAGTCCGTCGTTTATTACATGTACTCTAATTCCATCTTCATACTTGTGTCCCTTAGGGTCTTGATGTTGCCTCCGTTGCATCTTCAGGAGATCGAGTGCTGGATTCCAAGCCGAGCTCAACTGGAAACCGGTGTCCCGGTTAATGAGATTCTCCGCGACCTTGATCTCAATAGACTCTTTGATGACGCTGTCCCAGTACCTCGATGTTTGTGTTAAAGTCTTGGCATCATTATACTTCACAGAATGACGGAGTTCTAATCAATGCTCGGCAATCGCTGACTTGGTTGCCTCTCTCAGTCTGGTGTACCTTTGGTCCTCTTTGCACCTGATGTCAACGGTCCTGGTCGTCTGACTGATGTAAACCGTACCACATTCACGTGGTACATGGTAAACGCCCTGTTTCTGTTGACGCAGGTCATCCTTCACACTCCCTAGCAGAGCCTTAATCCTGATAGGTGGATGAAACACGCTCTTGATCTTAAGCTTGAGGAGAATTCTGATGATTTTGGCAGGTATCGACACGACATATGGCAAATATGCAACTTTCTGCGTTTCTCCTTGTAGCTCTTCAGGAACACCTGGCGGGGAAACAGGGCGTAATGCCTTTTGAACATCTCGAGTAGAGTATCCATTTTTGTAGATAACAGACAGAGATGTTCTAATTCTGTCGCCAAATTATCAGGATCTGACAGAATTGGTGCCCTGTGAACCAGAGTTCTGAGTACACCTTTTTTCTGTGCCGGGTGGTGGCAACTGCTGACTGGATGGTACAAGCCGGTGTGAGTGGGTTTGCGGTACACACTGTGACTGAAAGTACCATCTGCCTTCCTCTTGACTCGTACATCCAGGAAAGGGAGTAGTCCGTCCTTCTCCAGTTCCGTGGTGAAATTAATATTATGGTTGCGTGAGTTTAGGTGGTCCAAGAAAACATCGAGCTTTTGCCTCCCGTGGGGCCATATGACGAAAGTGTCATCCACGACCCTAAAAAAGCGATTCGGTTGATCTGGGGCCGATGTACGTGCCTCCTCTTCAAATCTTTCCATAAAGAGATTAGCCACCACCGTTGAGAGAGGGTTGCCCTTTGCACCCCTTCCATTTGCTCGTAGAATTGACCGCCATATAGTAAATACGTGGAGGTCAATATGTGCCTGAAAAAGTCCAAGTGAGCACCGTCGAATTTTTCCACAGTCAGCTCAAGTGAATCATTCAGTGGTACGCGGGTGAACAGGGAGACCGCGTCGAAACTGACCAAAATGTCAAGAGTTCGTGATCTGAAGCTGCCTGAGGCGCTGCAGGAAATCCTCTGAGTTGTGAATGTGATAGGCACAGTTCCCCACATATGGCGGAGCGTCATAGCTGCGCTAGTGTTGCTGACTATTGGGCGTAGAGGAACCCCTTCCTTGTGCACCTTAGGCAAGCCATAAAGTCGGAGTGGTACTCATGTTTTAGCCCTAATCTGCTTAAAGGTATTTTCTGGAAGCCCGGTTTCCTTTAAAAGATCTCTGGTCTTCCTATGCACCTTATCTGTGGGGTTCCCTTCTACTGGTCTGTAGGCCGCGTCGTCCAGAAGTTGTCCCACCTTACTGTCATAATTTGCCTTCTGTAGGACAAAGGAAGCATTCCCCTTAGCTGCCGATAACGCCACAATGCTGTCATCTTCCCGGAGTTGTTTGAGGGCCGACCTCCCGTCACCGGAGATGTTTGATTTGGGCAGCTTGGTTTTAGTGAGCGCCCTACACGTCTCTATCGGACTTCTTCGGCCTCAGTCGCAGGAGGTTTCCGGGCCACTTGCTCCGCTGCACTGACGAAGGCCGCAACAGGAACTTTTCTGGGGGTAACGGCAAAATTAAGACCCTTGCTCAATACTTTCAAGGTGGCCGCGTCCAGTTCCTTCTCGTTCAGGCTGACGACCGTGCGTGCAGGAAAGACGCGAATAGCCGACAGAAACCCGATTACTCAACTTTGTTCTGACTGCTGGATTTTTAATGTTTTGCCACTTAATTTCTGATGTATCACAATTTTGCACTTCTACAAACACACGATTTATCACACAAGACAATATTAAACGTCGGAGAACATATTCTGTGTGCTGTGATACAAAACTTCTCCTTCGAAAAACATATAAATAACATCCAGACGAGCTAACGGATACTGCACAAATTGTGTAGCAGGGGAGAGTGTTGTGTCTAAAGGATAGTGTATCTAGGAACACAAGATGTGTTCCGGTCGATGTTTCAGAGTAGTGACTGATTTTAGAATCACGTCACGGAAAGCGCACTAGAGACCGCATAAGCAGTTTCAGCTATTTTTAAATGTTCAAATGTGTGTGAATTCCTAAGGGACCAATCTTCTGAGGTCATCGGTCCCTGGACTTACACATTACTTTAACTTAAACTAACTTATGCTAAGAACAACACACACACCCATGCCCGAGGGAGGACTCGAACCTCCGGCGGGAGTGGCCGCGCTGTTATTTTCTATAGCTTTTGTTAGTGTTAAACGTGAGGCTGTGATTTCCAGTGCATTTATAAATACCTCGCATTGCACACATTTAAGTGCTGTATAATACGTTAAAGCTATTAAGAATATACTGTAATTCTTCAGGTACAGAATTTTATGGTGGGTAAAATACTATAAATTTCTGGAACTATTTATACAACATGTGGACAGTTAAGTCATGCTACGTTGGTAGCGCAACGTCTCGTGTCTTGTAAAAGAAGGAGGTCTTTTACCATGTAACATGTGATACTTGCAAATGAAATGAATTTCTTCAGTGTGTTAGGGATTTTACCTGTCTTGAAAATAGAAATTTATGTTACTTTGCAATAGTTTCTTTTTTAGAACGGATTTAACTTGTAGCTGGTTTTTGATAATATTTCTGCTTAGTTTCTCACTTACTGATAGTACTAGTATGTAGTAGAGTAATAATGTAACGGATAGACTATTAGATAGAGTATTGACAAGATTCTTCCGATGCAATGCCTTTAAATTTCAATATAATATTTATTCTTACGTACATGACCAAATTGTATCTTGGAACATGTTTTCACACCTGGAAAAAGCCTAATTTTCTAGAGTAATTTTTGTAATTTCAGAAAAAGACTGCAGCACATAAAAAGCGAATGCCATTATTTAAAAATGGAATAAGAAAATGTATTGAAGTTCTATTACTGGGATGGCTGGAGACGAGAGTGTAAGTGCATAAAGATAGAACAGTTTCTCCTAACGAAGTGAGATGGAATAAATTCTCAAGGTCACTTCTGCGATTCTTACAGCCATTTCAAATCCCAGCCAGGTGTCAGAGTTGTTGAAACTTTGGTATAATATCTTCGTCCAATGAGGTTCTAATCAATATCTGGAGATTGTGATTTAGGTTTTACCTCTACATCTAGATCTACATATACCGACGGAAATGACCGGGGGTTGGCAAACTGTGTTCCTACATTCTCTAGTCACTTCGTTATCTCATCTCCTCTTAGCTTCTGTTTGTACAGACGGCTTTCATTATGTACGTTATTTTGGATAATAATAACTATCAGATAGATTTATTACATTGTATCCATCAATTTTTCTGACACCAATCAACCATCTGTATTTTTAACAGCCCATTCTTTGGAAGTGTCGTTGAGTTTGTTCATTATCAGAATTACCCGACGTGGACGTGATCTGTTTCGCCACCATTACTGCTGTCTCATTGAGGAAACTCTTAACTGTATGTAGTAAGTGGATATAAACTGCCTGCTTCTGTAATCACGAAGTCCGATGCACCAGTACGAACAAGATTGGCGCAATTGAGATATTTAATATTCACGGTCGTAGAATAATTAACCAAACAGGATACTTATAAAACACAATATTTCGTTTTTTAATTTAATGTTCGACGTGGGCCTTCAGTGTAATATTTTCGTTACAACATCCAGCTTATCGCCATCCTTCGTACTTCGAGAAACATCGAATCATTGGCACGAAGGACGTGGGTCCATTATACCGACAGATAGCAGACAGTTGGCCGTAGTATGAGGGCGTTCAAGAAGTAGTGGAACACTAGTGGTTTTATTCCATTCCAATACACCATATTATTCCCGCTCGTTTGGCTACAAAATCCTATTTTCCAACATAATCTCCGTTCAATGCGACGGCCTTGTGCCACATTAGTGGGAGGGCACGTATGCCCGTAGTGATACCACTCTTCCGGTCGACGTCAGAGCCAACGCCTTGCTGCTTCAATAGCTTCCGCATCATCCACGTACTGCTTCCCGCGGAGTACATCCTTCATTGGAATGGTCCATCGTTGCTCTTTATGATCTTCTGTTAGGCGGCAAGGAATTTAGTGCGCACATACCTATGAGTACCCCAATTTGTGACAAGTGTCTAAGCACTACCAAGAGAGACGTCCAGTTGAGGTGCGAGGTGTTTGCGATCAGTCGTTGATCTCGAATGAGAGTGTCCGCACGTTCGAACATCGCTGGAGACACAGCTGCGTATAGGCGGCCGGCGCACGAGAGACCGGACAGGTTTCCGCGACCTTGAAGCGATGATGACAGACGCCTCGCCCAACGACTCAGCATGCTTTTGTTCACTATCAGGTCTACGTAGACATTCCGGAAGCGCCTATGAATATGTGCAAGACTCGAGTTTTCCGCCAAAGGAAACTCAATGGCGCCGGCCGGTGTGGCCGTGCGGTTCTAGGCGCTTCAGTCTGGAACCGCGTGATCGCTACGGTCGCAGGTTCGAATCCTGCCACGGGCATGGATGTGTGTGGTGTCCTTAGGTTAGTTAGGTTTAATTAGTTCTAAGTTCTAGGCGACTGATGACCTCAGAAGTTAAGTCGCATAATGCTCAGAGCCAAACTCAATGGCAGCTGTCTGCTTGGAACGCAGCTCCGTTACAAACGCCATTTTGAGGGCTGCGTATAGTGCCCCCACCTATAGGAAGTTCATGAAACTATAGAGGCTGAAGCGTAAACTTTCTACAGAGAAAACAAATTTGTTGCAGTAGTTATTGAACGCCCCTCGTACAATAAATGCAGAACGAGTGCTGACCATGTAGACTCTCGGGACGATACTGAGGCAGGCGAACAGTAGATATTGGCACTTCCAGAAGGACCGCACCATTGTGGGACTGTTATGCTGGCTCTGACGAATAGAGGGATGACGACAGCTGAAATCTGGGCAGAGGTTACAGCTGGAGTGGCTCCACAAACCATCTGGAACCGGTTACCGAAAGCTGGATTGACGTCTAGAGTTGCCTTGCGATGTTAGCCGTATACACTATAACGAAGACAACACAGACTTGTATGGTGTGGATCGAGAGACAAAATGGACAGTATGTGACACTCCGTGGCTTTCAGCACTGAGTCTAGCTGCTCCTTGTAGCGCTCAGATGGAGGACAAAGTGTCCAGTAGACCGCTTGGTGAAAGGTCCCAGGGAGCATCGATTCTCGAGTTCCACACCTCTCTCACTGCTGGAATCTCGGTGTGGGGAGCTGCCGGATACGAACAAAGACTAATTTGGTAAGTGTTAGAATAAGGCTGAGTGGTGGGCAGTGAGTGGCAAGAATGGTAGGCGCTGTTGTCGAACGTCACCTCTGGCCTGGGTGATGCTTCAAACAGCAGCGTGTCGGCACATGCGAAAAAAAACAGTCCTTAGAAATTCATGTGAGTTGTAACGTGGGTTAAGGGTGTCGCACTGGCACAAATTTCACCACAATTCTGCCCAACGCCACCATGGACGTGACACACTACTGGAAGATGTCACACCTCTCCTTACCACGTATCATCCCTTCTTTTTGCGCCTACGCGATGGAGGACAGAACTGCGATGCCTAATGTTGACGCAGTTTTCTCCAGCTATCTTGCTATTTGGGAAGACTATCACTGGGGGGTGTGCTTCATATTTAACCGGTTAATCGGTCTGGTGGACGTGTTGAATTAAACGTCACGTAATCCGTAAAATGTCTCTTGAGTGAGGCTGAACTGAAGCGATTAGCTTTTCTTGTTTGTACAGGCTTTATAAATACAGTCTCTGTACTTCAATGCGCCTTCGCGGCGTTCGATAAGGTGCTACCCAAACGTTTCCCACGACAATGATCGAGTACATCGCCGGTGACTCACAACTTGCTTATCTGCCACCCGGAATGATGACAACAACTTTTGATGGAGGTAAAGAATGTGTGCGAATATGTGTGTGTGTGTGTGTGTGTGTGTGTGTGGGCGTGTTTGTGCGCGCGGAGAGCGGGTGCATTATGCTTTAGCAAGCAACACAGAGGCAAACAGACAATGACGTGCAGATGGCAGGAGTATTCTCTTAATAAATATGGGCTCTAAATTGCGTACCTGTGGAGCTATGACCATTCTTTCATCTTCGCTAATGTGAAACACATCTCCTCTACTGAGCAAGTTTTCATAGCTGTTAAGGTACGCACTTTAGAGCCCACGTTTATTGGACATTTTTTCTCGTTTTGGTCCACACTACCACCACTGAAAGTTACCAGCCTTACACTCTTCGCAACACACGAACCGGTACTTGTAGTCAACTGTCAGAGGTATCAGAACGGTTTTCGTTTATAACTTTCGACTCGTTCGTTTCCGGTACAGGGGTCCTTACTTCAAATTAATACATTTATCGTTCTCCATCATCCTAGAAAGTCTGCAACATCATCACAGAATCACCCCGTGTATACGTACATTTACAGACGCCCGCGCCTATAGCTTTGAGGCTCTGTAGTCTCATTGGAAGACGTTTCCGGAGATGGGTTCCTGTTCAAAATACGATGTACTCACTCTCCTCTACAAGTCCTAGAAGTCTGTAACGGAAATTTCCGACCACCCTGTAATCACGTTTTTCTATTGGTGTGTGGAAATGTGACTGGTATGTGTTCCTTGTTGAGTATGCTGCATTTAATACTTACTTCTTCAGTATATTTGCTATCTCGTGTTGCTTGACAAAAATAATGGAGCACCCAGAGAGGAAGGAGAAAATAAAATGAAAGTTGATGGGTTGAGTGGATGTTACTTCACACATTACAAAATCAAATCAAATTTACAAAGAACTTGGCAGTATGAGCCCAATTATTACACTCATGTTTAAAAAAAACAGAACACCTTGAACGACAAGAGAAAGGACGTTCATATTCATACGAAATATACATTAGTATGTTCTGCAGAAAGGATTACCATTTTAGTCGCCTCAGTTCAGCATGTGTCCTGTTGCTTAGTAGGCACAGGGTCTGCCATGGACATTGATAAGTTGTCCCATGCATGATGGCATCGATGCGTATAAGGCGCGAATGGAGTCCTGTAGTATAGCCATTCACGCTTCATTCACCTGGTTCCAAAATTCATCTGTGGTGGTCGGCGTTGCGTCTCAGCGCTGCACCTGTTGTTTCACCATATCCCACACATATTCCATTGGCGACAAGTCTGGTGATCTGGCGGGCCAGAGTGAAAGGCTGACGTCCTGTGACACCAAGAAGGCACGTGTTCGTGCAGCAACATGTCGTCGTGCGTGCATTGCTTTGCTGAAAAATCGCGTCTGGGGTGTTGTGCAGAAAGGGAATTACTACTGGTAAGATGTCATTCACGCAGGTCGCAATGGCCACAGTGCGCTGGACATGCACCACCGTGATTTGTTGTTGTACTCAATAGCACCCCATACCATAAGGACTGAGTTGGCGCTGTATGTTTTGTCGAATGCAGTCACTGTGACGCCGCTCTCCATATCCACGACGAACCAAAATGCGGCCATCATTTTCAAACGAACAGGACCTGGATTGGTTCGAAAACACTATCTGATGCCATTCATGTACCCGGTGACATCGTTTCATACACCATTGGCGTCTAACATGTTTCTGCACATTTATCAAAGGTGGGCGGAGAAGTGGTTGCGACCGAACCGCCGAATCTTTCCATCAGTTAATGGGGTATGTTCTCAACTGACTCGGTTGTTTTAACCCCCTCCACAGACGGAATGACCCGCTCCCTAATTCCGTATGTATAAAACCAATACGGACTTGTAGCTGTCACGCCTTTGCGCTTACTGCTACGTATTTTAACTGTAAATAGCTCAGTCCTAATGGTAAGAGGTAGTAGTGAATTCACGTTGTTAATATTTGAATACAGCACAGCTGCCACAAGCTCAGCTCACTTTTACTCCACTCCTACCCTCGCCATTGCACCACATTAACTAGGTGCTACGTGGACCTTGCTAAATTCACTTGCGTATACATTTTTGACCGTTGCTCGCCAGTATTTACCTAATGATTAGTACACTCCTAACCGGACTATTTCCCTAAGAGCTGTGACGATTGAACGGGTTCGATCCACGGCCTACAGTGCCCTAAAGTTCACACGGTAACACTGCCTACCTGACCCACTTAACTTGGTAGTGAGCTTATGTATCCAATCACCACTGCTAGCAGCAGTGGATAATCCTATCAGCACGACGAGAGCAGTAGACTTACCGTCGAATCCTCCTGAAAATACTTATAACTACGGTCGCCAGCTCTGAAGGAGCAAAAGAATAAATCAATTTTTGGCTCATTTCAAAGTGAAATGGCTTGAGTTGAATTTACACTTAATTCTGAATATTACTATTTCTGATCATTCTAGATGATTCTACAAAGCAAATACTCTCTCAATTTCTGTGAGTTGGCTTGGTAATTACTACCAAGACAGTTTATGCAACTTGGGTTAACAAAATTCTATCCTTCAACTTATTTAATGATTTTGGATATTACTCTTTGGACAATTGATACAGAATTAGTTATGTGACTTTACTTGAAAGGTTACTCAGAAAAATTTAAGTAACTATAAATAGGCGACTCATTCTGGTGTTACCATTGCTCTTTTCAACATTCTTATACGCTAGAGTATTCTACAACCAAAAGAATTGTAAATGAAAGAGGAGATGGTGGCCTCAGTCTGATTTCACTATACTATGTTTGAGGTTACTACACTTTACAATGAACAACATGCGTCGTAATTTTACTCATTACTATATTCTGTCCCCCCCCCCCCCCCCCATGAACCATGGACCTTGCCGTTGGTGGGGAGGCTTGCGTGCCTCAGCGATACAGATGGCCGTACCGTAGGTACAACCACAAAGGAGGGGTATCTGTTGAGAGGCCAGACAAACGTGTGGTTCCTGAAGAGGGGCAGCAGCCTTTTCAGTAGTTGCAGGGGCAACTGTCTGGATGATTGACTGATCTGGCCTTGTAACAATAACCAAAACGGCATTGCTGTGCTGGTACTGCGAACGGCTGAAAGCAAGGGGAAACTACGGCCATAATTTTTCCCGAGGGCATGCAGCTTTACTGTATGATTAAATGATGATGGCGTCCTCTTGGGTAAAATATTCCGGAGGTAAAATAGTCCCCCATTCGGATCTCCGGGCGGGGACTACTCAAGAGGATGTCGTTATCAGGAGAAAGAAAACTGGCGTCCTACGGATCGGAGCGTGGATTGTCAGATCCCTTAATCGGGCAGGTAGGTTAGAAAATTTAAAAAGGGAAATGGATAGGTTAAAGTTAGATATAGTGGGAATTAGTGAAGTTCGGTGGCAGGAGGAACAAGACTTCTGGTCAGGTGACTACAGGGTTATAAACACAAAGTCAAATAGGGGGAATGCAGGAGTAGGTTTAATAATGAATAGGAAAATAGGAATGCGGGTAAGCTACTACAAGCAGCATAGTGAACGCATTATTGTGGCCAAGATAGATACGAAGCCCACACCTACTACAGTAGTACAAGTTTATATGCCAACTAGCTTTGCAGATGACGAAGAAATTGAAGAAATGTATGATGAAATAAAAGAAATTATTCAGATAGTGAAGGGAGACGAAAATTTAATAGTCATGGGTGACTGGAATTCGAGTGTAGGAAAAGGGAGAGAAGGAGACGTAGTAGGTGAATATGGATTGGGGCTAAGAAATGAAAGAGGAAGCCGCCTGGTAGAATTTTGCACAGAGCACAACTTAATTATAGCTAACACTTGGTTTAAGAATCATGATAGAAGGTTGTATACATGGAAGAACCCTGGAGATACTAAAAGGTATCAGATAGATTATATAATGGTAAGACAGAGATTTAGGAACCAGGTTTTAAATTGTAAGACATTTCCAGGGGCAGATGTGGACTCTGACCACAATCTATTGGTTATGACCTGTAGATTAAAACTGAAGAAACTGGAAAAAGGTGGGAATTTAAGGAGATGGGACCTGGATAAACTGAAAGAACCAGAGGTTGTACAGAGTTTCAGGGAGAGCATAAGGGAACAATTGACAGGAATGGGGGAAAGAAATACAGTAGAAGAAGAATGGGTAGCTTTGAGGGATGAAGTAGTGAAGGCAGCAGAGGATCAAGTAGGTAAAAAGACGAGGGCTAGTAGAAATCCCTGGGTAACAGAAGAAATATTGAATTTAATTGATGAAAGGAGAAAATATAAAAATGCAGTAAATGAAGCAGGCAAAAAGGAATACAAACGTCTCAAAAATGAGATCGACAGGAAGTGCAAAATGGCTAAGCAGGGATGGTTAGAGGACAAATGTAAGGATGTAGAGGCTTATCTCACAAGGGGTAAGATAGATACTGCTTACAGGAAAATTAAAGAGACCTTTGGAGATAAGAGAACCACTTCTATGAACATCAAGAGCTCAGATGGAAACCCAGTTCTAAGCAGGGAAGGGAAAGCAGAAAGGTGGAAGGAGTATATAGAGGGTCTATACAAGGGCGATGTACTTGAGGACAATATTATGGAAATGGAAGAGGATGTAGATGAAGATGAAATGGGAGATACGATACTGAGTGAAGAGTTTGACAGAGCACTGAAAGACCTGAGTCGAAACAAGGCCCCCGGAGTAGACAACATTCCATTGGAACTACTGACGGCCTTGGGAGAGCCAGTCCTGACAAAACTCTACCATCTGGTGAGCAAGATGTATGAAACAGGCGAAATACCCTCAGACTTCAAGAAGAATATAATAATTCCAATCCCAAAGAAAGCAGGTGTGGGCAGATGTGAAAATTACCGAACAATCAGTTTAATAAGCCACAGCTGCAAAATACTAACACGAATTCTTTACAGACGAATGGAAAAACTAGTAGAAGCCGACCTCGGGGAAGATCAGTTTGGATTCCGTAGAAATACTGGAACACGTGAGGCAATACTGACCTTACGACTTATCTTAGAAGAAAGATTAAGGAAAGGCAAACCTACGTTTCTAGCATTTGTAGACTTAGAGAAAGCTTTTGACAATGTTGACTGGAATACTCTCTTTCAAATTCTAAAGGTGGCAGGGGTAAAATACAGGGAGCGAAAGGCTATTTACAATTTGTACAGAAACCAGATGGCAGTTATAAGAGTCGAGGGACATGAAAGGGAAGCAGTGGTTGGGAAGGGAGTAAGACAGGGTTGTAGCCTCTCCCCAATGTTATTCAATCTTTATATTGAGCAAGCAGTAAAGGAAACAAAAGAAAAATTCGGAGTAGGTATTAAAATCCATGGAGAAGAAATAAAAACCTTGAGGTTTGCCGATGACATTGTAATTCTGTCAGAGACAGCAAAGGACCTGGAAGAGCAGTTGAACGGAATGGACAGTGTCTTGAAAGGAGGATATAAGATGAACATCAACAAAAGCAAAACGAGGATAATGGAATGTAGTCGAATTAAGTCGGGTGATGCTGAGGGAATTAGATTAGGAAATGAGACAAAGTAGTAAAGGAGTTTTGCTGTTTGGGGAGCAAAATAACTGATGACGGTCGAAGTAGAGAGGATATAAAATGTAGACTGGCAATGGCAAGGAAAGCGTTTCTGAAGAAGAGAAATTTGTTAACATCGAGTATAGATTTAAGTGTCAGGAAGTCATTTCTGAAAGTATTTGTATGGAGTGTAGCCATGTATGGAAGTGAAACATGGACGGTAAATAGTTTGGACAAGAAGAGAATAGAAGCTTTCGAAATGTGGTGCTACAGAAGAATGCTGAAGATTAGATGGGTAGATCACATAACTAATGAGGAAGTATTGAATAGGATTGGGGAGAAGAGAAGTTTGTGGCACAACTTGACCAGAAGAAGGGATCGGTTGGTAGGACATGTTCTGAGGCATCAAGGGATCACCAATTTAGTATTGGAGGGCAGCGTGGAGGGTAAAAATCGTAGGGGGAGACCAAGAGATGAATACACTAAGCAGATTCAGAAGGATGTAGGTTGCAGTAGGTACTGGGAGATGAAGAAGCTTGCACAGGATAGAGTAGCATGGAGAGCTGCATCAAACCAGTCTCAGGACTGAAGACCACAACAACAACAACATATTCTGTCCTCTGCACTTGTTTAAAAGAAAACTGGTATTCTCCTTTTAGATGTATACAAAGTTCGACTTAACAATTGCAAGCAGTCTTGTCTTGGGTAGACGTGTCGGTGCTGGTGGTGAGATGCATGTGGCTAACGCAGCTCTTCACGCCTCATGCCCTTAATGGCGGCTGGAACTACAAGCTGTAGCACTCGTATAAGCTACTGCACGTCCGCCATAAAATCAAGGCGCAGGAACTCTTACAATCAGCCCCAGTGGCATAGAGGCGGCTTCAACAACCATTCGTCGCGTTTTACTCCAAAAACGGCGACGATATTCGCCTCTTCTCTGTTGCACAATCACTTTTGCGTGAGCACAGTTACGCACGTCCGATCACGTCAACACTCCCCAGGCCATTCCATTGTTCAGTCCCTGTGTCTCCAGCTACGTCTAGCTATGCTCGTATCACCAAGAGTGGGGCCGTTCCCCTACCACCTTTTCACCGAAATCATTTAGTATTTAAGAATATTTATATTTATTACCCTGGAGTTCATACCAGTCATAATGATTTACTACTAGCGCTTTACAACATTAAATTATACAGTAATAACTTATAATTACCAAGAAAAAGAATATATTTGACTCCGAGAGCTTAGTGCATTGTCTGACAGGTAGCGCTAATTCCCAGTTTCGCCAATAGATGGCATCAGGGTGCACTCCCTGGCAGTCTCACACAAGCGCGCCCGTTTCCGACGCGCGGGCTCCAAATTACTGTCAGCCCACCATCATTTCAGTTCCGTTACATGGTGCGACGTCACCCGTGTTGTAACAAACGGCGACGGACTGTCACCCGTGACAGTGTACGATGTGTTCCACTGTTGCGCCAGAGCCGAGGAGGACGCAGATCTGGCCTGCAGTGCCATTCGGATGAGGTGTCGATCTTTTCTGGGGGTGGTCAGGGTGGTGCGACCCGCCCCTTGTCTTCCAGTTCTACAATCTTCTCAACCATTATGCACTGACCCGTTGAACCGCCGAAACATTTCGTCCCACGCGAGCAGCAATTTCCCGGATGGATACATCACATTCTCTCGTGCCAATAAAGCGCCCTCTTTCGAACTCACTGATTTGGAGGTACTGTTCGCGCATACGTCTGCGAGGTATACTGCGCGTCTGCTTAAGTCACACTCATACATTATCTTCTCTTTATAGGAACGACGAAAGCCGCTGGCACATTTTTACAGGTGGGTGATGTTGCGCCGCTATATCAATGTTGACCTTGAACTGACCGACATGGTTCAAATGCTAATCATTTTTGCAGAACGTACAACGTACATGTCCTGTGAGAGTGAATGTCCTATTGTAAGTAGGCTGTTTATGTTTTCTTTATGTAAGTAGGCTGTTTATGTTTTCTTATTGGCAACGTTACGTAGCGCTCTATACGAAAATCACTGGCTGTGCTGTTCGCAGTCTGTGGCTAGTTTGCATTGTTGTCTGCCATTGTAGTGTTGGGCAGCGGCAGCTGGATGTGAACAGCGCGTAGCGTTGCGCAGTTAGAGGTGAGCCACCAGCAGTGGTGGATGTGAGGAGAGAGATGGCGGAGTTTTGAAATTACATATATTATGACTTGTGATGATATTAAGGTAAATACATTGTTTGTTCTCTATTAAAATCTTTCATTTGCTAACTATGCCTATCAGTAGTTAGTGCCTTCCGTAGTTTGAATCTTTTATTTAGCCGGCAGTAGTGGCGCTCGCTGTATTGCAGTAGTTCGAGTAATGAGGATTTTGGTGAGGTAAGTGATTTGTGAAACGTATAGGTTAATGTTAGTCAGGGCCATTCTTTTGTAGGGATTTTTGAAAGTCAGATTGCGTTGCGCTAAAAATATTGTGTCAGTTTAAGCACAGTCTCGTACACAATTCTTCTAAGGGGACGTTACAATATGTCTAGTCGTTCAATGTGTTATGATTTTCCTGAACATAAGTGTAATGTGAGTTTGCACCCTCTCTGGCCTGGATGCATGCATTGATTCGGTTGAAAATGGTGTCATAAAACTATTGCAGCCTCTCCCGAGGCAAGCTGGACCTCAAGTATAGTACGTATTAGCATTGGGGCGGAGTTAACATCTGAGATGGTCCCACACATGTTCTATCGAGGACAGATGTTGGAGTCTTGGAGGCCACAGCAAAAATGGTTCAAATGGCTCCAAGCACTATGGGACTTAACATCTGAGGTCATCAGTCCCCTAGACTTAGAACTACTTAAACATAACTAACCTAAGGACATCACACACATCCATGCCCGAGGCAGGATTAGAACCTGCGACCGTAGCAGCCGCTTGGTTCAGGACTGAAGCGCTTAGAACCGCTCGGCCAACGCGGCCGGCGCAGGCCACAGTAGTACCTCAACGTCACACAGAGATGTGTCATGTGTGGGCGTGCATTGCACTGTGGAAAAATGGCACCACGATCCTGTCGGATGAGAGGTAAACATATGGAGACGCAGTAAGTCCACGGCGAATCGTTGTGCCGCCGGATTTCCCTCAGTGACTACGAGCCGTTACTTGAGTCATCCCCCGTCGTACCCCTCACCATGACGCCGGGAGTACGCCGTTGTGCCTCTGCAAAATATTCAGAGAATCTGATCACCGCGGATGTCGCCTCGATGCAGAACCGTTCTGTACCGCGGAACACAATGGGACGCCATTCACCAGCTGTCTGTGCCTCTCTGTCACGGCGCCAGTGCAAAGGCAACCGTTCCTGTTGTGGTATTTATGGCAGCTTCCGCATGGGGCGGTAATTCCCGAGCCCGAAAGCTGCCAGTCTCTAGCAAAATGTGCGGGACGACACAGAATGCGGCAGAGAGTCCGTTACTTGTTCTCGAATGGCAGGCGCAGATGTGCTCAGTCCACAATGCGGCGATCCTCCCTAGCATTGGTCAGACGTGGTCTTCTCTCAAGTTTCCATGCAGTCAGGTCGCTGTGACATCCGAATGGCCCAAAAATCTGGATACTGCACGATCCGAACAGTCGGCCACTTGAAGACACGCAGTGGGGCCACTTTCTAGGTCTCTGAGGTGCTGATAAGTCTGCCTCACAAGAGTATGTGACAACTCCGTGGAGATGAAGGGTTTTTGAAAAATATTGCTATTAAGGCAATTCCGAAGCTAGACCAACGAAAATTGGTGTTTGGTTACTCGGTCAGACATAAAGATATACGTGTTATAGCATTTTTGGAAATTCAACCACAAAGGGGGTAAAATACTGGATGTAAGTTTTTTTGAAAATAGATAATTACTGCAGAACTACTGAAGAATTTTTGAGGCTTCATCAGTGACAGTTGGTATTTGACTTCTTGCTTTGAAATAAAAAATTACGTACTTATAATTATATATTAATACCATCAGCTGCTGACGGGCGTTGATATGTATCAACGGGGCAGCTGCAGGTCATCAGTCGTGTCTGTTCTTTGGGACACGTCCGAAAGAACAGACACCATATCCATACAAAAAATACGTGTTTCAGTGTTTTTGAAAACTGACCCCTAATGGTATGTAACAGGGGATGAGATTTTTTATGAAAGTATTTTACACTGAAGAGCCAAAGAAACTGGTACACCTGCCAAATATCGTGTAGGGCCCCCGCGAGCACGCAGAAGTGTCGCAACACGACGTGGCATTGGCTCGACTAATGTCTCAAGTAGTGCTGGAAGGAATTGACACCATGAATGAGGTGGCTTACAAAACACTCGTTCGACCTATACTTGAGTACTGCTCATCAGTGTGGGATCCGTACCAGGTCGGGTTGACAGAGGAGATAGAGATCCAAAGAAGAGCGGCGCGTTTCGTCACAGGGTTATTTGGTAACCGTGATAGCGTTACGGAGATGTTTAGCAAACTCAAGTGGCAGACTCTGCAAGAAAGGCGCTCTGCATAGCGGTGTAGCTTGCTGTCCAGGTTTCGAGAGGGTGCGTTTCTGGATAAGGTATCGAATATATTGCTTCCCCCTACTTATACCTCCCGAGAAGATCACAAATGTAAAATTAGAGAGATTCGAGCGCGCACGGAGGCTTTCCGGCAGTCGTTCTTCCCGCGAACCATACGCGACTGGAACAGGAAAGGGAGGTAATGACAGTGGCACGTAAAGTGCCCTCCGCCACACACCGTTGGGTGGCTTGCGGAGTATAAATGTAGATGTAGATGTAGATGCATGAATCCTGGAGGGTTGTCCATAAATCAGTAAGAATACTAGGGGGTGGAGATCTCTTCTGAATAGCACGTTGCAAGGCATCCCAGATATGCTCAATAATGTCCATATCTCGGGAGTTTGGTGGCCAGTGGAAGTGTTTAAACTCAGAAGTGTGTTCCTGGAGCCACTCTTAGAAATTATGTATGCATGGGGTGTCACATTGTCCTGCTGGAATTGCCTAAGTCCGTCAGAATGCACAATGGACGTGAATGGATGCAGGTGATCAGACAGGATGCTTACGTACGTGTCACCTGTCAGCGTCGTATCTAGACGTATCAGGGGTCCCATATCACTCAAACTGCACACGCACCACCCCATTACAGAGCCACCACCAGCTTCAACGGCCCCTGCTGATATGCAGGGTCCATGGATTAATGAGATTGTCTCCATACCCGTACATGTCCATCCGCTTGATACAATCTGAAACGAGACTCAGGTAACATGTTTTTAGTCATCAACAGTGCATTGTCGGTGTTGACGAGCCGAGCCGAGGCGTAAAGCTAAGTGGTGCAGTCATCAACGATACACGAGTGGGACTTCGGCTCCGAAAGCCCATATCGATAACTTTTCGTTGAATGGTTCACACTCTGACACTTGTTGATGGCCCAGCACTGAAATCTACAGCTATTTGAGGAAAGATTGCACTTCTGTCACGTTGAACGATTGTATTCAGTAGTCCTTAGTCCCCTTCTTGCAGGATCTTTTTCCGGCCCCAGCGATGTCGGAGATTTGATGTCTTACCGGATTCCTGATACTCACGGCACACTCGTGAAATGGTCGTACGGGAAAGTCCCCATTTCATCGTAACCTCGGAGATGCTGTGTCCCATCGCTCGTGCGCCGACTATAACAGCACATTCAAATTCACATAAATCTTGACAAGCTGCCATTGTAGCAACAGTAACCGATCAAAGAATTGCGCCAGTCGCTTGCTGTCTTATATAGGCGTTGCCAACCGTAGCGCCGTATTCTGCCAATTTACATATCTGTGTAAATTGTATGCGCATGCCTATAGCAGTTTCTTTGGCGCTTCAGTGTATTATGAAAGCATTGTTAAAGCTAAATCTATGAAAATTTAAATTTGGCTTCTCAGTTACAAAAGAAAAGAAATACGTGTTTCATTGTTTTAGGAAATTCAACCTCTATGGGGCTGAAACGAGGGATGAAATTTTTTATATAAATATTTCATTGTGCAGGCGTTTTTGGAGCTAAATCTGTGACAGTGAAACATGCGCATGTCACTGTTTTTGGAAATACAATCCCTATGGGGGTGAAATAATTGGTGAAACGTTTTATGGAAATATTTCGTTGCGAGAGCTGAGTCTTTGAAAATTGGTGTTTGGCTTCTCGGTTAGGGAGGAAATTCAAATCCTAAGGGGGTGAAATAGAGTGAGACTGATTCACTGACTCATCGTCGCCCAGCCGAAACCGCTAAGAATAGAATAGAAAAGTTAGGAGTTGGTGTGGATCTTTTACTGTAGGCGTCGTTAAGAAGGTATTGTTCGAAATTCCTCTCCTAAGCGGGTGAAATAGGGGATGAAATGATTTTTGAAAGTATGTCGTTATTAAGATAATTCCGAAGCTAGAACTACGAAAACTGGCATTTGGTTTCTCAGTCAGGAAATAAAAAATACGTGTTTCAGCGTTTTTGTAAATTCAATCACTAAGAGGGTAAAATAGTGGATATAAGTTTTTTTGAAAATAAATAATTCCTGAAGAACTACTTAAGAATTTTTAAGGCTACATCTATAACTATTGGTATTTGACTTCTCGGTTAGAAATAAAAAAATAAGTTTTTGGAAATTAAACTCCCAAGGGAGTGCAATAGGGGATGAAAATTCGAAAGAAGATATTTCGTTACATTAAAAAAAAAATTAAAGCTCAGTTTATGAAAATTGGTATTTCGCTTCTCTGTTAGATACAAACAAATATTTGTTAAGGAATGAAAGTTACTATGTAAATATCTACACAACAACACAAAAGGCATGATAAACGAAAAATTTGGGCTCCAGGTACCAGAATCGCTTTTCAGTCTGAACTACATTCGGAAAAGACCATGCTTATATGGCTTTAATTAGCGTGAAAAGCTTAGAAGGTGTTGCAGTTTGCGAACAATATAGAAATTGGATTAAATGGAAACAAAAAACATCTCTGCAGGCCTTACAGTGTACACGAACGAAGCAGCGGCCGCTACGCTAGTGATTTACACACCCGCCGATGGTTGTGTAGGTGTAAGAAGTTACACTGACAACCGATAGCGTCTTCTGGGTGCTTCACTTTTTTGTGGAATAGTAGACAGGGTGAAGAAATACTACTGCACTTGGTGATCGGCATGGGATTGCTGATCCAGATTCAAGACAAAAGTTTAACTATCGAAACCAGATACGGTGCATAACGAAAACACGTGCATGAAAAGGAGGAGCCGGCACCACTGTCACATCGCGCAGCCCACTGAACTGTACAGAGGAATGTGTATCACCGTGCACTATCGTAACAGACATCGGAGCTCACCGAGTAAACTGCCGAGACATCTAAACCCACATCCACCATGGAGCTTCGGTTCGAATCCTCGTCAGGTTCGTATTTCATGTTTTAGACGCCCGTTCCCCTAGTTCCCGTCGTTTATAAGCAGGCCATCATTTTGTCACATGACAGTGGAATCCATTAAACTGCATGCATGTGTCTAGTAACCGCACAGTGCGCAACCGTGACTGGTCCTGACAAGTTCAGGTAGGGAAGGCTTTGCGATGGAGTACAGAAACGATGAATACGTCGATATGCTTTTGGTGCTGGGTGCATCCGACAACCTAACTGCCGGTGTTGCTGCTGCTGGTGGTGTTGCTACGTATGCCGCACGGTACCCTCAAAGGCGCCAACCCCATAAGAATATTTTTCGTCACCTGGAGCAAGGCCCTCGGGAAACCGGTAATCTTCGACCACAAGTAATGGAAAGACATCGTCCAAGGACCAGACCTACTCCACAAGCAGAAGACGTGATTCTTGAAACTGTTCACGAGCTACCTCGGCGAAGTACCGCCGGTGTTGCACGGGAATTCCATATATCTCAAAGGCTGGTTGTTGAAGTGTTGTGTAATGAAGAACTGAATGCATATTATTACGCGTTAACTCAACATCAGCTGCCACAAGATCGCATTCGACGAGTACCGTTTCATCAATGGCTCTTGCTCCAAGTCGATGATAACGAAAATTTTGTAAATAAGGCATGTGAACTGTGTGCACTTGTAATGTCCCCACAGAAAATACCCTCTACCACGCAACAATTAATCATTGCCAATCAAACCATCCACATTTATTCACTTTGGAAAAGTATCTGATCTGATTTTCTAGTAATATATGCGCCGACAGCTCGTCGACGCCAAAGTATTTTCTAGTGCGTTTATTCTTTGGAATAACAGAGATACATATATGTATTCTCCATGGTTGTTAGACTGGTAACTAGGACAGCTTCGGAAGTATCTGTTGAAAGATTGACGGGTTTCTAAAAGAGACATATTTGCTTTTCTTCTCGCTAAAGCGAGCTATTAACATTTGTGCCACTAGCGGGTTGTTTGAAGAGAAAGAAATTGTAACGGAAAATAATTTAGACTTGGAACCAACAGAGATCTGGACGTGTAATGGAGATGGATTGAATATACAATTTCCTTCATAAATAAGGTTTGTGACCCCTTTTATTCTGGAGTGAATGAACGAATGAGCTCTTTGTCTGAATCATTGATGATCGCGTTGGCCCTGTAATTAGTGGGGAAGTTTCAGCTGTGTCGTAGAGAGCCTGCAATCACCGAGTCCTTGTTAAATCGTCCAAAAAGGCTTCGTACACATCTGGAATTCGAAATCTTTCGTAAAAGGAACGAATTGTTCAAACGATTGATTTTCCCAACTGAATGCAGCGCTTAACAATAATAATAAGTGTAAAGATCTCTTACAGCAAGCCAGCCGCTGAATACTAAGACGAAGGGCTCCACCAGAGATTCTATTTGGCTTATTTCACGTAATGAAATATTATATCAAAAACTGTACATAGATAAAGGAGAGAGAGAGAGAGAGAGAGCGAATGAAAATTAGAGAAAATACTAATAATCCTCCATTAGTCTAACTTTTCGCCTGTCTTATCACGGATCAGCCTAAAGACAAAACGGGAGGCCCTTACTTTACTGTATAGATTTATGTGTGAGAGTGAAGGGATCTTAAAGGCAACAGATACACGTCTATACAGACAAGACATTACACAAATAATAAGTCTCTTACAGCAAGCCAGCCGCTGAATACTAAGACGAAGGGCTCCACCAGAGATTCTATTTGGCTGATTTCACGTAATGAAATATTATATAAAAAACTGTACATAGATAAAGGAGAGAGAGAGAGAGAGAGAGAGCGAATGAAAATTAGAGAAAATACTAATAATCCTCCATTAGTCTAACTTTTCGCCTGTCTTATCACGGATCAGCCTAAAGACAAAACGGGAGGCCCTTACTTTTCTGTATAGATTCATGTGTGAAAGTGAAGGGATCTTAAAGGCAACAGATACACGTCTATACAGACAAGACATTACACAAAGTTAGCGTCAAGCTGCATGCATTCATCATTCAGCATCTATTCTCCTTACATTAATACATTATACACTGTTATTTTCTATTAGCTTTAATTGTGTCATGGACGAAACAAAGTGGTCGTTTACATCTGTAAGAAGTTCGTGATATGTCTTAATATTTAAATAAAGGTAACAGTGATAGAAAGAAATACACAAGATACCCCAATGTGGAAGCGTAGATTGGATACAGTTTGATGCTTTAACTGCAAATAACTTTTGGTGCGAACGCGGCGAATCTTCATATCCCTTCCCCACGGCTTTACCTCGGTTCGCTGAGCTAATGGGACAGTTCTAGCACAGTGCAGAGTTGATGCCACCTGCGCTTGGCCACGCTGCACGCAGTTACAGTAATGCCAGAGCCTTGATTTTTAAATCGAATTTCTATTAAACCAGTTAGCGGGCCTAGGTTTTGCTAAGATACACTTTCGTCTTGAATTGGGATGACGAATAGCATGCCGACAACCAAGTGCGGCATTTTTTCTTCGCCCAGTATATATACAGGGTGGTCCGTTGATAGTGACCAGGCCAAATATCTCACGAAAAAAGCATCAATCGAAAAAACTACAGAGAACGATACTCGTCTAGCTTGAAGGGGGACACCAGATGGCGCTATGGTTGGCCCGCTATATGGTGCTGTCATAGGTCAAACGGATATCACTGCGTTTTTTTAAAGAGTAACCCCCATTTTTATTACATATTCGTGTAGTACGTAAAGAAATATGAATGTTTTAGTTGGACCACTTTTTTCGCTTTTTGATAGATGGCGCTGTAGTAGACACAAACGTATGGCTCACAATCTTAGACGAACAGTTGGTAACAGGTAGGTTTTTTAAATTAAAATACAGAACGTAGGTACGTTTGAACATCTTATTTCGGTTGTTCCAATGTGATACATGTACCTTTGTGAACTTATCATTTCTGAGAACGCATGCTGTTACAGCGTGATTACCTGTAAATACCACATTAGTGCAATAAATGCTCAAAATGATGGCCGTCAACCTTAATGCATTTGGCAATACGTGTAACGACATTCCTCTCAACAGCGAGTAGTTCGCCTTCCGTTGTGTTCGCACACGCGTTGAAAATGCGCTGACGCATGTTGTCAGGCGTTGTCGGTGGATCACGATAGCAAATATCCTTCAACTTTCCCCACAGAAAGAAATCCGGGGACGTCAGATCCGGTGAACGTGCGGGCCATGGTATGGTGCTTCGACTACCAATCCACCTGTCATGAAATATGCTATTCAATACCGCTTCAACCACACGCGATCTATGAGCCGGACATCCATCATGTTGGAAGTACATCGCCATTCTGTCATGCAGTGAAACATCTTGTAGTAACATCGGTAGAACATTACTAGGAAATCAACATACATTGCACCATTTACATTGCCGTTGATAAAATGGAGGCCAATTATCCTTCATCCCATAATGCCGCACCATACAATAACCCGTCAAGGTCGCCGATGTTCCACTTGTCGCAGCCACCGTGGATTTTCCGTTGCCCGATAGTGCATATTATGCCGGTTTACGTCACCGCTGTTGGTGAATGACGCTTCGTCGCTAAATAGAACGCGTGCAAAAAATCTGGCATCATCCCGTAATTTCTCTTGTGCCCAGTGGCAGAACTGTACACGACGTTCAAAGTCGTCGCCATGCAATTCCTGCTGCAAAGAAATATGGTACGGGTGCAATGTTGATGTAGCATTCTCAACACCGTCGTTTTTGAGATTCTCGATTCTCGCGCAATTTGTGTACTACTGATGTGCGGATTAGCCGCGACAGCAGCTAAAACACCTACTTGGGCATCATCATTTGTTGCAGGTCGTGGTTGACGTTTCATACGTGGCTGAATACTTCCTGTTTCCTTAAATAACGTAACTATCAGGCGAACGGTCCGGACACTTGGATGATGTCGTCGAGGATACCCAGTAGCATACATAGCACACACCCGTTGGGCATTTTGATCACAATCAACACGATATCGACCTTTTCCACAATTGGTAAACGGTCCATTTTAAAACGGGTAATGTATCACGAAGCAAATACCGTCCGCAATGGAGGAATGTTACGTGATACCACGTACTTACACGTTTGTGGCTATTACAGCGCCATCTTTCACAAAACGAAAATAATTGTCCAATTGATATTTCTTTACTTACTACACGAATATTTAATAAAAAATGTGGGTTCCTATTTTAAAAAAAAACAGTTGATATCCGTTTGACCTATGGCAGCGGCATCTAGCGGGCCAACCATAGCGCCATCTGGTTTCCCCCTTCAAGCTACACGAGTTTCGTTCTTCGTAGTTTTTTGGTTTGATGTTTATTTCGTGAGATAGTTGGCCCAGTCACTATCAATGGAGCACCCTGTATACATATGTACTGAATGCATAAGGAGCGGGTTAATTTGGAATGTATAGTAAAAGTGGTTGGTTTTCGGTACGTTGGGAGGCAGTGCGGGCAGACTCTGACCTTGTCCGCGCAGCGCGGAATGTCCTCCTCGTCGAGCAGCACGTGGAAGCCGCCCGCGACTCGCAGGAAGGCGGCCAGCTGTCGCACCACCGCCACGTGGCCGTCGCTCGCGTGCCTGTACACCAGCAGCACCGTCGTAGCGGCCTTCCCTGCAACAGCGACCAGTCGGCGTCTACATGCCTACAGCGCAGACTACACACTAGGGGCAGCTCCGCACCGGCGTCCTAGAGTAGAAAGCGATCCGCCGGACATCGCCATTTTAACAGCTTAGCTGACACCGATCCTAATGGCATTCTGATGTGTTCGCCGACAAGTGGAGAAATCGATTACTGAACTGTCGGATTTCGGAGAGCTTGCTTTACACAGTGGAAAAAATAATCACCCCGTTGCTAACATATTCCTACACCTGGCAGTAGGAGCCGAATTAACGGCAACTCAATTGTAAAAGCTTAGGCTATGGAGTAGAGATGGGGCATCCGCTCTTGAACTTGCAGCAGCAAGTCGTATACTCCTAGCTCTACCACATAAATTTCGGGCGTATTATAGTATTTGAGAGTTGTAGCATCACGTTTTAGTACTCGAATAGTGTTAAATCGCGTAGTCTCCTTCCGCCGCCGAGCAGTGTGTCAGTAGTGCACAAGTGGCAGCATTACTGCATTTACTAGGCAATCTTGTATTTTAGTAACCGCTTCAATTTTGTCGTTTTGTTTGAGCTCTCTGTAGATTAGTTCAGACGTTCTTTGCACAAGTTTTTAGCATGGATAGGGACTGCAACTGCTGTGTTCGGATGCAGGCTGAGTTGGCATCCCTTCGCTCCCAGCTTCAGGCAGTGTTGGCTTCGGTCACACAGCTTGAGGCTGTTGCCAATGGGCATCACTGTGGGGGTCCGGATGGGGGTTTGTCGGGGACGGCCAGCTCGTCCCACGCATCCCCCGATCGGACTACGACTGTGGTTGCCCGGGATACTGCCCGCATTGAGGCTGATCCCTCACCTGTGGTAGAGTGGGAGGTCGTCTCAAGGTGTGGCAGGGGGCGAAAGACATTCCGGAGGGCTGAACGGAAGGCCTCTCCAGTTTGTCTGACGAACCGGTTTCAGGCTCTGTCTCAGGCTGATACTGATCTTCAGCCTGACATGGCTGCTTGTCCTGTTCCAGAGGTTGCCCCTCAGTCTGCAAGATCCGGGCAGTCGCAGAGGGTGGGCTTACTGGTAGTTGGGAGCTCCAACGTGAGGCGCGTAATGGGGCCCCTTAGGGATATGGCAGCAAGGGAGGGGAAGAAAACCAAAGTGCACTCCGTGTGCATACCGGGGGGAGTCATTCCAGATGTGGAAAGGGTCCTTCCGGGTGCCATGAAGGGTACAGGGTGCACCCATCTGCAGGTGGTCGCTCATGTCGGCACCAATGATGTGTGTCGCTATGGATCGGAGGAAATCCTCTCTGGCTTCCGGCGGCTATCTGATTTGGTGAAGACTGCCAGTCTCGCTAGTGGGATGAAAGCAGAGCTCACCATCTGCAGCATCGTCGACAGGACTGACTGCGGACCTTTGGTACAGAGCCGAGTGGAGGGTCTGAATCAGAGGCTGAGACGGTTCTGCGACAATGTGGGCTGCAGATTCCTCGACTTGCGCCATAGGGTGGTGGGGTTTCGGGTTCCGCTGGATAGGTCAGGAGTCCACTACACGCAACAAGCGGCTACACGGGTAGCAGGGGTTGTGTGGCGTGGGCTGGGCGGTTTTTTAGGTTAGATGGCCTCGGGCAAGTGCAGAAAGGGCAACAGCCTCAACGGGTGCGGGGCAAAGTCAGGACATGCGGGGACCAAGCAGCAATCGGTATTGTAATTGTAAACTGTCGAAGCTGCGTTGGTAAAGTACCGGAACTTCAAGCGCTGATAGAAAGCACCGAAGCTGAAATCGTTATAGGTACAGAAAGCTGGCTGAAGCCAGAGATAAATTCTGCCGAAATTTTTACAAAGGCACAGACGGTGTTTAGAAAGGATAGATTGCATGCAACCGGTGGTGGAGTGTTCGTCGCTGTTAGTAGTAGTTTATCCTGTAGTGAAGTAGAAGTGGATAGTTCCTGTGAATTATTATGGGTGGAGGTTACACTCAACAACCGAGCTAGGTTAATTATTGGCTCCTTTTACCGACCCCCCGACTCAGCAGCATTAGTGGCAGAACAACTGAGAGAAAATTTGGAATACATTTCACATAAATTTTCTCAGCATGTTATGGTCTTAGGTGAAGATTTCAATTTACCAGATATAGACTGGGACACTCAGATGTTTAGGACGGGTGGTAGGGACAGAGCATCGAGTGACATTATACTGAGTGCACTATCCGAAAATTACCTCGAGCAATTAAACAGAGAACCGACTCGTGGAGATAACATCTTGGACCTACTGATAACAAACAGACCCGAACTTTTCGACTCTGTAAGAGCAGAACAGGGAATCAGTGATCATAAGGCCGTTGCAGCATCCCTGAATAAGGAAGTTAATAGGAATATAAAAAAAGGGAGGAAGGTTTATCTGTTTAGCAAGAGTAATAGAAGGCAGATTTCAGACTACCTAACAGATCAAAACGAAAATTTCTGTTCAGACACTGACAATGTTGAGTGTTTATGGAAAAAGTTCAAGGCAATCGTAAAATGCGTTTTAGACAGGTACGTGCCGAGCAAAACTGTGAGGGACGGGAAAAACCCACCGTGGTACAACAACAAAGTTAGGAAACTACTGCGAAAGCAAAGAGAGCTTCACTCCAAGTTTAAACGCAGCCAAAACCTCTCAGACAAACAGAAGCTAAACGATGTCAAAGTTAGCGTAAGGAGGGCTATGCGTGAAGCGTTCAGTGAATTCGAAAGTAAAATACTAGGTACCGACTTGACAGAAAATCCTAGGAAGTTCTGGTCTTACGTTAAATCAGTAAGTGGCTCGAAACATCATGTCCAGACACTCCGGGATGATGATGGCATTCAAACAGAGGATGACAAGCGTAAAGCTGAAATACTAAACACCTTTTTCCAAAGCTGTTTCACAGAGGAAGACCGCACTGCAGTTCCTTCTCTAAATCCTCGCATCAACGAAAAAATGGCTGACATTGAAATAAGTGTCCAAGGAATAGAAAAGCAACTGGAATCACTCAACAGAGGAAAGTCCACTGGACCTGACGGGATACCAATTCGATTCTACACAGAGTACGCGAAAGAACTTGCCCCCCTTCTAACAGCCGTGTACCGCAAGTCTCTAGAGGAACGGAAGATTCCAAATGATTGGAAAAGAGCACAGGTAGTCCCAGTCTTCAAGAAGGGTCGTCGAGCAGATGCGCAAAACTATAGACCTATCTCTCTGACGTCGATCTGTTGTAGAATTTTAGAACATGTCTTCTGCTCGAGTATCATGTCGTTTTTGGAAACTCAGAATCTACTATGTAGGAATCAACATGGATTCCGGAAACAGCGATCGTGTGAAACCCAACTCGCTTTATTTGTTCATGAGACCCAGAAAATATTAGATACAGGCTCCCAGGTAGATGCCATTTTCCTTGACTTCCGGAAGGCGTTCGATACAGTTCCGCACTGTCGCCTGATAAACAAAGTAAGAGCCTACGGAATATCAGACTAGCTGTGTGGCTGGATTGAAGAGTTTTTAGCAAACAGAACACAGCATGTTGTTCTCAATGGAGAGACATCTACAGACGTTAAAGTAACCTCTGGCGTGCCACAGGGGAGTGTTATGGGACCATTGCTTTTCACAATATATATAAATGACCTAGTAGATAGTGTCGGAAGTTCCATGCGGCTTTTCGCGGATGATGCTGTAGTATACAGAGAAGTTGCAGCATTAGAAAATTGTAGCGAAATGCAGGAAGATCTGCAGCGGATAGGCACTTGGTGCAGGGAGTGGCAACTGACCCTTAACATAGACAAATGTAATGTATTGCGAATATATAGAAAGAAGGATCCTTTATTGTATGATTATATGATAGCGGAACAAACACTGGTAGCAGTTACTTCTGTAAAATATCTGGGAGTATGCGTGCGGAACGATTTGAAGTGGAATGATCATATAAAATTAATTGTTGGTAAGGCGGGTACCAGGTTGAGATTCATAGGGAGAGTCCTTAGAAAATGTAGTCCATCAACAAAGGAGGTGGCTTACAAAACACTCGTTCGACCTATACTTGAGTATTGCTCATCAGTGTGGGATCCGTACCAGATCGGGTTGACGGAGGAGATAGAGAAGATCCAAAGAAGAGCGGCGCGTTTCGTCACAGGGTTGTTTGGCAACCGTGATAGCGTTACGGAGATGTTTAACAAACTCAAGTGGCAGACTCTGCAAGAGAGGCGCTCTGCATCGCGGTGTAGCTTGCTCGCCAGGTTTCGAGAGGGTGCGTTTCTGGATGAGGTATTGAATATATTGCTTCCCCCTACTTATACCTCCCGAGGAGATCACGAATGTAAAATTAGAGAGATTAGAGCGCGCACAGAGGCTTTCAGACAGTCGTTCTTCCCGCGAACCATACGCGACTGGAACAGGAAAGGGAGATAATGACAGTGGCACGTGAAGTGCCCTCCGCCACACACCGTTGGGTGGCTTGCGGAGTATAAATGTAGATGTAGATGTAGATGAACTAATGCATAGAGTTGCATCTTTCAAAGGAGTGAACAATCAGTGATTCAGAAAAAAAGAACGGTAGCTCCAAACGTTTCCCATGGCAGAGAGAGAGAGACGGAGCATATCAGCAGCGCCTCTGCTGGTCAGAGCACAGTGCACGCCACACAACACAGCCAGCGCCGGCCTCTGCCCTGCTTCTACCTTGGCTGCCTGCATTGTGCAGTGCCCCATTAGATTTTGTGTTTCACATATGCCGTGCCGTCTCTGTGCGTCGTCTGCCGCCTGCAGTGTCTGGCGCAGCGTAACTTCGCATCGCACTCTGTCGGCGATCGTTTCAGTCGCACGTCCTGCCCTCTGGGCAGTTGATGCGAGCAACAGGGCAGAGAGCCACCTAGCGGATAACATAGGAACTACTTGCAACAACCTGCTCGCAAGGGAACGGACGATTTGTCTCGGAGCGGGTGAGTTCACCGCTCCCCCCCACCCTCGGAACTCGCCCGCTCAACGCTCGCCCCACCGTCTCGACTCTAGCCAGAGTGTTGAGAAAAGCGACTCAGGTGTCACTCTGGTCTCTGCGGTCTCAGCTCACGCAGTAATACAGCTCGCGGCTCGACCTGCTCGACTCAGCGCCTCTGCATCAGAGTTCGTCTCTACTGGATATTGTTCTTCGTAGTAATACCGCTATGTACATTACATTATTATGTTATGTATACATCAATTGTTTTTATTTTATTTTTCTTTGTTTAAACTGATTAGATTAGGTTCCTGACGACTCCTCTTACTATAGGATTTTTATTATAGACACTCGAATTTATGCTTTAATTACGAGCGAACCGATAAACGTATCGCAAAATGTGATACACCAATATTTTCCTTGTTTTATTCTGCGTAAGGCTATATGCAGCACTTTCGTTTTACAGTCAAATTTATATTTTTTTTTCTTATTCTGGTACGGATTTTGCGATTTTAGGCGTCTTCGGAAGGAAACGTTCACTTTAAAAATATATGGCTTGCGATGTATTTGTATGAGGTTAATGAAATTTTAATACATTATAGCCAAATATGTTGTTAATGTAAATCTCAAGTTACAACATTTTCCGATCACCCAAAAAACCACGATAGTGCAAAATAAATCAATAACCCAAAACTTTGTCATATCGTGGAAATTTCAATAAACAATACAAAATTCTTACTCATTATCTGTGTTACTTCAAAATAGGATCAAATAAGATCAAAATACAGGTATAGTACTGAAATAAACCAAGTTTAAAGGGCAATGTGCCTTCCATTTATTTTCTATTGAAAATGAGTGGTGAGTCATGAAAAAGAGCTAATTCATTTCAGGGAGTGAACAGTTCTGATCCAATCTCTGAAAAGAACAGTTTTGCCCATCTCTACTATGGAGAGCACTGGCGGACAAATTTGTCACTGTAGAACACTTGCTACGGAAGAGCTTGTGACGTCTCCTGGCAATACATTTACAAAATCGTTATAACATACAAAAAATAATAAAAATAAACATTTATATGTATTATTGTTATTATGTCATTACTATATGAATGGTTGTAGATTATGTATAAAAGGAACTAATAATTTTTCATTTTTATGTTTGTGTAATAATTATGTATCTGTATTTCACAATTAACGTCTGTGGTCGGCGAATGTATGTATGGAAGCAGACAATGATAATTAAAAATAATTACAGAGATGCATATTAAATTGCCTATAAATAGTGGAGGTTAAGACATTACTGTCTCTGTCTTCAAGCGGCCGTTAAAGGTGTAAGAACCTGTGACGCTCGCTTGGATGCTTAGGTAGCCTTCGCTTGTCCTTTCATCGAGAAAGACGCCATTGCAGGCTGATATTTGTAAAAGGTGTGTACTTTCAATTTATGTTCATTTTTTGAATATAGAAATTGTTAAAATTATTACCTGTAATAATTTATTGCTAGCTTGCCCAAGATTTCATTCCACGTTCTCAGCCGTTTTCAGCGTATTAGGAATTTTTCATGACGCAGAGCCGTGCAGCGATCGCAGGAACCGCTGGCGCGGCAAATTCAAATTAAATTGAATGAAAGCAGTTTTCCCGCAATATAGCGGGCAGGTAACGGTACATTAAAATTATCTCTTTCAGCTTCCTGGAGACTTCATAGGGAAATTGTGGATTTTATTATTGCATTTTCAGGTGGACATGGGCAGCTGCTATTATACAGAGTGATTCAAAAAGAATACCACAACTTTAGGAATTTAAAACTCTGCAATGACAAAAGGCAGAGCTAAGCACTATCTGTCGGCGAATTAAGGGAGCTATAAAGTTTCATTTAGTTGTACATTTGTTCGCTTGAGGCGCTGTTGACTAGGCGTCAGCGTCAGTTGATGCTAAGATGGCGACCGCTCAACAGAAAGCTTTTTGTGTTATTGAGTACGGCAGAAGTGAATCGACGACAGTTGTTCAGCGTGCATTTCGAA
The DNA here is from genome assembly GCF_023864275.1 of Schistocerca cancellata. Lineage (NCBI taxonomy): Eukaryota > Metazoa > Arthropoda > Insecta > Orthoptera > Acrididae > Schistocerca > Schistocerca cancellata. The sequence continues at coordinate 1,095,134,373 of NC_064627.1, forward strand.
CGAAGTATGGTGTTAATCCTCCTGATAGGTGGTGTATTAAACGTTGGTATAAACAGTTTACAGAGAATGGGTGTTTGTGCAAAGGGAAAAGTTCTGGACGGCCGAGAACGAGTGATGAAAATGTTGCGCGCATCCAGCAAGCATTTGTTCGCAGCCCAGGAAAATCGACTCGCAGAGCAAACAGAGAGCTGCAAATTCCACAATCAACTGTATGGAGAGTCCTACGAAAAAGGTTAGTTATGAAACCTTATCGTCAACTACCCGAGGCGATGGATCGGCCGCCAGGCAGCCCGTGACAGAGCACTTCATCACTGGCCTCCAAGAAGCTCTGATCTTACCCCCTGCGATTTTTTCTTATGGGGGTATGTTAAGGATATGGTGTTTCGGCCACCTCTCCCAGCCACCATTGATGATTTGAAACGAGAAATAACAGCAGCTATCCAAACTGTTACGCCTGATATGCTACAGAGAGTGTGGAACAAGTTGGAGTATCGGGTTGATATTGCTCGAGTGTCTGGAGGGGGCCATATTGAACATCCCTGAACTTGTTTTTGAGTGAAAAAAAACCTTTTTAAATACTCTTTGTAATGATGTATAACAGAAGGTTATATTATGTTTCTTTCATTAAATACACATTTTTAAAGTTGTGGTATTCTTTTTGAATCACCCTGTATTATCATTTACGTAAATAATTCATGAGTGATAAAATTTTACTTGAGTGTGATCAAAGACTGCTGTGCAATACCTGTTCTGGCTGATAACATAAAAATCAAATTTCATTTTTTTAGTTTCATGCTCTTATGTTAGTCATGGCAGTTAATAGTGTTCGTATATTTAAAAAAATCCACTGCAGCTTTTACGTTTAGTGAACATAACATACTGTAACTTCCGTACATGTAATAAGAGTAATTTTCAGTACTTTCAAGAGATGAATGTACCGAAGGGCATTTTTTTTCTATAATTAGTTACAGTAATGATGCCATGTTCCATATCTAACAAGCCATATCAGTGTTATATAAAAATAGTTTGCAAATTAAAGATCGTACGTCCACAGCAGGAAATCTTTCAGTGTTGTGCGTATCCCCACATAATAGGTCAAAGTGCATAAAGGTAAAATATTTTCAACTGCAGAAAATAATAGTGAGAATCGTATTTTATCTGTCATGCTCGCAACAATAAGCAATATAAAATTAATTAAATTTTATGCGATGTGTGTCATGGCGGCTGCAGTGTAACCGTGTTAAGTTCGGCTCGCGAAATTTAGTTGAATTCGAAGGTGTTCTCGCAGGTGGTGTTGTCTAGTACAAGTGGAAATCGTGTAAACAACTGTGTTCTGTGCAGTAGTGCTATTTTTTTTCTGTGCTCCGCCAATATCTTCGAGAAAATGGTAAACAGAAGAGTCCACAGCAGCGCGTCCAGCAGCGGGGAAGCAGCAGGTGCGGCGGGTCTGCTCTTGGCGGAAGGTGCGGCCGCGGCTCCCGGTATAGCGGAGCTGGTCCGCTCTGCGGTAAACGCTGCGCTTCGCGATAAAAACAATCTCGATCTGATAGCAGGCACTATATCAGATACTGTAACGGCAGCAGTATTGGCCAAAATGCGTGAAACTGTTGAGGCCAATACTGCCGAAATTACAGCACTAAAAAAGTCTGTGTCTGAATACGAGAAAAAGGCACGAGAGTTGGAAGTGAAACTATCTGCCGCAAAAGACGAGCTAGAACAGTACCAAAGGCGACATAGTCTACGACAGTTTGGAGTAGCAGAAAATAAGGAAGAAGACACAGACAACCTACTTATACAGGTTGCGCGTGAAAAATTAAGCGTTGAAGTGACCAAGGCAGACATTGACAGGAGCCATCGGGTGGGACGAAAACTACCAGGTGCTACCAAACCTCGTCCAATAATACTTGAATTCGTCTCGTACCGAAAAAGGGCAGAGATCTTTACCCAGAGGAAGAAGTTAGCAAGGACAGGGCTTACAATAAGGACAGATCTGACACACAAACGGCTAAAGATTTTAAACAGTGCCATATCCCATTTCGGTCTTCAGAATGTGTGGACTCAGGATGGCAGAATAATCATTAAGACAGCAGCTGGAAAGAAGACAGTCACAAACATGACACAACTGAATAGTATTAAGTGAAGCTACTCGAGCCACAAGTGCAAACTTAACACCATTTGCAAATTGTAACAGCCCTACACTCAGATATAGTCTTGTAATTGTATTAACGTTTTAATTATACCCATATTTGTACCTTCAACTAATTGTTTTTGTAACTGTATTAACTTTTCACTATTTTTGTGTCTGTAGCTCTAACCATTACTTAATTTTAGTTACTGCTAATACTTTTTTCATTTTCTCAGTTTATTCTCTTCCATTCTGTAATAGTTCTATTGCAATTATTAGTCTCTCCTTTAGTTCAGTAATCACCCATCTCTTCGGTTTAAATTGTTCATAACAAAAATCACTATCAGTATCACTTTAGTAAATTTCAATTTAATTCTAGCTTCCTACGACAATCTATTAATTATTAAGCTTACTTCTCTCTGCTGGCAGCATCGGCCTCTTAAATCATTCCCTTTCCCTTATTTCCACCCTAACCTGTTTCAAATACGCTAATTACATTTCTCCTCTTACGACATAGGATACACAGTGACACACAGACGCCACTATTTTGGTCATATTCTCCTTGCACCGAATACCACTAATCCATTTTCTATACTCCCGCAACCTCAGGAAATCTCTTGCAGTCGCCTTTCTTCGGCACTCTCGGAGTCACAAACAGGACACGCAAAATCTCGGACACCTCTGTGTTATGTCACTTGGCGGAAGCACCGGCCAGTGCCCCTCGCGGCAGGTAGTGCCCAACAAAGGGACAAACCAGTCTGCCACCCTACTCCAGGCTGCTCAGCGGAACGCGTCAGAGCTTTTAGCAGCTCACTGCAACATCCAGTCTTTACCTGCACATTACGGAGAACTTAGCCTCCTCTTCAACCAACTAAACTACCACGTAATCCTCTTATCCGAAACGTGGTTGAAACCACACATATCCTCTGCATCTATTCATCTCCAAGGGTACACATTTCTTAGGGCAGACAGATAAAAAAAGCCAGGTGGCGGGATCTCAAAGCGAAAGTCTTATGTACGTCAAATCCTGCTGAAGAAAAAGAGGCTGAATTCATGTTCATTGAAATAAATATACAAAGTCGGAAATTCTTGACTGGCGTCGTGTACAAGCCGCCAAAAATAAACTCAATGAGTTCCTTCCAGTCGGAATTACATTCACTTCAGTGTCAATACGAACATGTCATCGTAATGGGTGACTTGAACATAGACCTGCTAAGAGACACTCCCTCCGCAATAAACCTAAGAAGACTGTTTAGTTGCAATAGCATGAACATTCTTCCATTACAACCTACACACCATACGGCGCACAGTCATACTCTTATAGACGTAATCGCAACGAAACAGACTGACAAAGTAAGAGATGTTGGTCAAACATCGGCCCCTGGCCTCTCAGCACATGATGTAATATTCCTGGCCTACTCTGTGCAGCCCCCAAGGATCAACTCGCGTTACATAACATGTAGGAACACGAAACGTATTGACCTTGACGCTCTAACAGCCGATTACTCAGAAATCTCATGGCATCAAATAATCAGAGAACCTGCAATCGACGGCAAAATTAATGAACTTGGTGATAAACTCACTGCCCTCTATGACAAACATGCACCTGTGCGCACAATCCGTGTAAGAAAATCTCCTGCTCCATGGCTGACAGCTGAATTACGTCAAATGATGACTAATAGGGATGCTGCCCACAAGCGTTTCAAGGCAGATCCGAAACCCGAGCGTTTCGAAGAATATAGAAAGCTACTACAGAACAGAGTGAAACAATGCATTCGCAATGCGAAAATCAGGCACGCTCGCTCCCTTGTATGCAGCGATCTGACGCCCACGACTCTATGGAAGAATCTCCGTAGCTTGGGGCGTCGGAAATGCAAAATCGGAAACTACTTTTCATACGTCAGCTAACGAATTAAATGAATTCTTCTCTGCACCTCTGAATACCAGCACGGCTGATAATTACCGTCCACAAGAATCCCCAAACAGGATACCTAACAACGAAACCTTCCATCTAAAACATGTAACAACAAATACGGCAAGAAAAGCAATAATGAGAATCTCTTCGTCCACATGCCCCAACGACCATGTGGTAGGTGTCAACCTCGCAGTTGAAGGAATGGAATGCCCTGCTACATGAACTTCTTACTAGCCTTGTGACGTGCATGGGAGCACGTTTCCGATTATGCACTGCCGTCCATGGTGACCACACACACTATTAAGAACCATGTCTCGACTTTTTCGTGTTCAGGAGAACACCGTAAGTCGCGGCGACTTCAGGTTAATTATTGCGTTTGAATAAAAGTGTCATATCTGTTCATCTCATTGCGTACTTTTTTCAGTTACCTTCTGTACTACACTGTAGTAATTCTTTCTATATTCCTAGGCAGTGACACATCATGCAAAAGTTAACTTGAGTCCTTACACTTTGCACACCAGGGTATGAAGCTACCGGTGAACCCTAAACAATGCTATACCACATTCGTTTACCATTTGCTTTCACTGTATTATCAGTAATTAACAGCGCTCAGCACTGACGAAGTAGATTCATACGGAAACTGAAAGGCTGTCTCAGTATATTCCTCTCGCCCATCACCTACACACATTTCACATACCATGTCTTGCCTTCTTTAACAGGCCTCATCTTCCTGATCTACAACTCCATCCGACATGCTTTCTTCAAATGTTCAAATGTGTGTGAAATCTTATGGGACTTAACTGCTAAGGTCATCAGTCCCTAAGCTTACACACTACTTAACCTAAATTATCCTAACGACAAACACACACACCCATGCCTGAGGGAGGACTCGAACCTCCACCGGGACCAATCACACAGTTCATGACTGCAGCGCCTGAGACCGCTCGGCTAATCACGCGCGGCGGCATGCTTTCCATTTATTAAGTCTCCATCACTTATAAAGTTTCTCCTCGACCCTACACAAGTTATAGAATTAGAAATTTCCCCTTATTGTGCGATATAAGAGCGAGTCTGAAGGATGGGTGTTGCTTACTTTGTGTGTCAGTCAACTTATTGCTCACATAGCAGACACTTCTTTTCGATGACATTCTTTCGCTGAAAGAAAACACTTTTGTATCTGTGTGAGAAGTAAAGTTTTCTAACTTCCCATTGGTTAATGTCCGCAATTTGCTCCAAAATCCCTGTATCGATTTCAACCAAATATGGCACAGAAACAGCAGGCCTCGTGAGTATCAGCAGTATGGGATTTATAACACCCTAGCTCCAGTAAGGGTGGAAATAGGTCAAAAACGTGCTTTTTGTAACCACTGGCATATAGGTTGTCCTGTATGATAATCATATTGTGTAGGAACATTTTTGGCTGCCTGATCGATCTGGTTTTTAGGGCAGCCTACATGTCAGGAGTAAGGAATTGTTTTCCAGTCCCCAAATGCATGCTGCCTTGCACGACAGGCATGTTGTGCTAGAGTAGTATCAGCCTGTCTTATCGATCTGCTTTGCACTGCAGCTTTTACATGAGGATCAAGAAAGGATTTCTTAGCTTCTGATGTGTAGCCAGCCCTCCATGAGAGGTGTAGAGTGTTGGAGTACAATCAGCCTCGATGGAGGGATGGTCAGAGGGAGAGGGAGGCAGGAGAGGATGGATGGATGGATAGAGAGAAGATGGAAGGAGGGTGCAGACAGAGACAACAGGAGGAGAAGGTGGACACCACAGGGAGGGGACAGATGAGATGAACAGAGAGAAATGGATGAGGACGGGATGGATAGATGGGGGAAGAGGAGAAGAAGATTAAAGCGAGGGGAGGAGGGGTTAGAGCAGTGGGGTGAGGAGAGGATGGCCAGATGAAGTGAGAGGAGTAGATAGTTTGTGAGAGGGGCAGAGGAGATAGATAGAGGAGTGAGGAGGGAAGGACAGAGAGATGCGAGGAGGAGATGGTGAGAGAGAGAGACAGGTGGAGATATACAGAAAGAGGGAGGAGGAGATGAGACAGAGGGAGTGGGGAGGAGAAGGTAGTGTGGGGACGATGAGGTGGACACAGTGACAACGGATGAGATGGAAATGAGAAGGGGGTAGATGTGAGCAATAACGTGTTGAATGCACATGCAGGCGAAGCTACAGGAAATAGTCTAGTAAAATCTATAAAGCACAGTTACAGCAAGTTCAAGCATATGAAAATAATTGCTTACCACATACTTTATGTTAAAATTTTATGAAAACCTAGTGAAAAGGTTTTTATAGCCTCTAACAGTCACTGCCCACCATGACCGCTAGAATGCCCACTAGTGGGTGGTGGCTCTAACCCGTTTGGCCACAAACTGAGCTTGGATGGCAGATATGGCTATGTCATTCCATGAGACTTTAACTCTGTGCTAAAGTTGATCAGTTGGGGTAGTGGCTGCGAGCCAGTCTGACGGCAACCCATGATCAGATGTTCCCAGTGGATGATATATTTGCAGAAAGTGCTGGCCAAGGTAACAGCTGAACACCCTCTGCACTGAGGCATATCAATACAGCACAAGCAACATGAACTCTCACATTATCTTGTTAAAAGACAACTTTATGGAGACCTCGAAGATAGGGCACAGCTACCAACCTGAAAACGCCAGAAATGTAAAGGCTGCTGTCCAAAGTACCAGATATGCGAACCAAAAGTTATGGTATTGTGTAATGAATAGTACGCCGTAGTGCCTAATCAAGACCTTATAGAGAAGACAATTGCAACCTGGGAACGTGTTTCCTAGGAGTTTCAACACATGGGTATGTCTATCACGATACTATAGAGAAAACGAAAACTAGCATATGTGTAGTGTTGTCATTGGGAGCAACACGTCGGTGCAACCCAGCCTACCCCCACCCCCTTCTGATAGCACGTACAAGGAAGCCTCAACAACGTCGCTGTGGTGACTGTCTGTGGATCTGTACACATCGTCAAACTGTGCATGTGGACACTTGCCTTGCTGCAAAACAAGTTCATTTCCTTACTCAATGTACAGGGTGATCAAAAAGTCAGTATAAATTTGAAAGCTTAATAAACCACGGAATAATGTAGATAGAGAGGTAAAAATTGACATACATGCTTGGAATGACATGGAGTTTTATTAGAACAAAAAAAAAATCAAAGTTCACAAAATGTCCGACACATGCGCGTCGTTTGGTGATGATCGTGTGCTCAGCCGCCACTTTCGTCATGCTTGGCCTCCCAGGTCCCCAGACCTCAGTCCGTGTGATTATTGGCTTTGGGGTTACCTGAAGTCGCAAGTGTATCGTGATCGACCGATATCTCTAGGGATGCTGAAAGACAACATCCGACGCCAATGCCTCACCATAACTCCGGACATGCTTTACAGTGCTGTTCGCAACATTATTCCTCGACTACAGCTATTGTTGACGAATGATGGTGGACATATTGAGCATTTCCTGTAAAGAACATCATCTTTGCTTTGTCTTACTTTGTTATGCTAATTATTGTTATTCTGATCAGATGAAGCGCCATCTGTCGGACATTTTTTGAACTTTCGTATTTTTTTGGTTCTAATAAAACCCCATGTACCTCTCTATCTACATTATTCCGTGATTTATTCAGTTTTCAAATTTATACTGACTTTTTGATCACCCGGTGTGTGACGTGGCTGTTCAATCCTGCACAGCTGAGTGAGGAATGTGTTGATCCTCTCAGGCGCTAGTCCAGTGGTGCCACTGAAAAGCTGCATGCCACTGAGGAATGTCCTCCGCAACCCATCGATTCCACATTAACATGGCAGTCATGGGGTTCCGACCTATGTGAGCAGAAATGTCGATGAACGAAAAACCACAGTATCTTCAGGACAACATCTGACCACTGCCAGATTCTGAAACTTGGGTGTTACATGTTTGACCTCGTTAGACGAAGCATAACACGATCTTATCGCGAATGCGAATTCAAATATTTTCTCGCAAGCAATAAGCGCACGGGACAAGTTAGGTAATGTTGACGTGGGGCTCTACGAGTTTTGTGACGTCACTTTCTGTTACTTCTCTTTGAGGAGCCATTTCGTAAGGTGAAACACAAAGTAAGTTCTGCGATATTTCGGCAACGTGCGACATAAAGTAAAACCAAAAGGAATGAAGAATGCTCCATACGTGACAGGCAGTAAGTAAAATGCCATACTTTATTTGTCGGGTTCAGTAGAAGCCTATATTAGATGGGTTTTTCGTTATATGTTACACCCTATGAGTATATGCTGTTTCTAAGCACCAGCACATTGAATGTGTTGAAAACGGTTCGTTATTGGTACTATTTGTTGTAATAAAATGATGGGAAACGACATATTGGTGATTAAAGAATTTCCTATTTAGTTATTTTCGCGCTATAGCTAGCGTGTTATTAGAGTAGGCCGTTTCAAGGCAACGACTCATAGAAGATTCATGAAAACGTGTCGTTCTTGTTAGCATTTGTTATAACTGAATATCAATAACATATCGGCAATTAAAGCTTCAGAGGACTAACACAAAATACGAAGTTGCTAGCAGGTGGATGTCAGCATAGGGTAGCTGTTTGAGGCACTTCCAGAAACGAGGGTGGGTCTCTCGAGGTTTGCGTCCTGCTGCATGCATCTTTTTTCATCTGAGTATTTTCTAAGAGATTGCGAGAGTTTCCTATGAAATTAATAGAAGTACTTTCCGCAATATTTGATGTTACGTAAATGTAGGCCTAACTGCAATCTCTGTCAGGAGTGATTTGGTTCGCTTTGGTAACCTTTTGTAGGCTGATGTCCTTACTGAGCAGACATGTATCTTTCATTTTTGTCTTATTACACATTCGTGGACACCACATAGAAGTTTTTATTTATGTACACCACAGAGAGAACAATATGACTAGCATTCGGTCAAGAAAGGAGACGTGTGTTTGAAAAGAGCTTACATGGGAATTCTCGCGCATCTGTTTTCGTGAACGAACTGTGTTGTTTGCGGAACAAATTAAGCCAACTGCCGCTGGAGAGCGCTGGGAATGCAAAATCACGTTAACCAGCTCGTCCTGTCTGCCGACGATGTTGTCTCGTGACGCTGAATATCCCAGCTGCACCCATGTCAACGTTAGCTGCCTCGTCCCGTGTGCCGAATAGAGATGGGCAGACTCGTTCATCCTTGGGAACTAGTTCACTGGTGATCACTCTTTTTTGGGAACCGTTCATTTTTACTCGTTCACCGTTCATTTGTGCTTGGTGTACGGTTCTTATGAAAAATTGAAAATTAGTAGCATAGGTGACTGAAGATGGAAGGCGCCAAGAGGGGGCACTTTCCTCCGCCCTGGACAACAGAACTTTTATTCATAACAGAATTCTCACACACTTGTAATTTTCGCGATTCTGCAAAACCTCTCGTTTAGGCAACTGTAGCGTTATGTGGCTGATCGCAGTGAAATAATATGAGGTGGCGCACGAAAAACCGGCCCCGACTACAGACTGCTCGCCAATTACGCAGGATTTGTTGACCGCTACGAGCAGAATAGATAAACACGTAATAATTAGGCAGTGAAGAAATAACAAATAAGCTAATGCAAGCAACAACTTCGAAGCAACAGATGACGATTGGTAGGCGACAATGAGCAGTCTAGTACACGGGGCCGATTTTTCTTGCGCCACCTGAACCACTGGAATAATATTGTAGAAGTTATCATATTCTCTTTACAAAATGTGACCCCAGACACTCGATTATGGAACACGGACTTCATTAGGTTGTAAGTCGGTCTGCCTCCCATAACAATGAACATTCTCTTTACCTTGGATCAAAAAAAGACGGAACATGGCCACTCGTGTGTGCCGTGCCAACTTTGAATGTGTAATAACAAAAATCTTGCTTTTTTTTTTTTTTACAAGGATTTCTTCTGCTGTTTATCGAAATAGTGAAGTCTGATATGCCGTTTTGTTACCTGGAAAAATGTATGTATTACATACCACGTAGTTTTATGTAATTTACGTAACTATAAAATACATTTTTATTACCGATCATGTATGGTGAATAGAATACGAAAAGAACCAGAAGTTCAGAGTTCAAAAAAGGTATGAAGCAGATCTAGAATGGACATGCGCAGCGAACGAAACGAACAACTCTATACTGAACAAAATAGCCGGCCGGTGTGGCCAAGCGGTTAAAGGCGCTACAGTCTGGAACCGCGTGACCGCTACGGTCGCAGGTTCGAATCCTGCCTCGGGCATGGATGTGTGTGATGTTCTTAGGTTCAAATGGCTCTGAGCACTATGGGACTTAACATCTATGGTCATCAGTCCCCTAGAACTACTTAAACCTAAATAACCTAAGGACAGCACACAACACCCAGCCATCACGAGGCAGAGAAAATCCCTGACCCCGCCGGGAATCGAACCCGGGAACCCGGGCGTGGAAAGCGAGAACGCTACCGCACGACCACGAGATGCGGGCGATGTTCTTACGTTAGTTAGGTTTAAGTAGTTCTAAGTTCTAGGGGACTGCTGACCTTAGAAGTTAAGTCCCATAGTGCTCAGAGCCATTTGTACCATTGAACAAAATATGAGCGGTCTGCAGTGGAACTGCGACGAGTGGCCACGCGAAGAAGGGCGAGTCCGGCCGAGTGAGACCGAGACCGAGTAAGAGGGGAACGGGACCGAGGCTGGAACGAGACCGGCCGACGTGCCGTTGCGGGAACGAGACCGACCGTTGCCCGTTCCCGGGAAAAAGTCGCGACCGAAGTGAACTATGAAAGACAGTTCCCTAGAAATCGTTCATCACTCGTTCCGTTCATCTTGATGAACCGTTCGTTTGGACCCGCTAGTTCGCAAACGACCCATCTCTAGTGCCGAGGGCTTTATGGAGGATGTAGACGACGTTACTGCTACCTATTCCTGGTGGTTGCAGTGAAATGCTAGTCGTTTGCTTAGTCAAGTGTGTAGTACACTTGATGCTAGTTTGACGTCTGCTGCCCGCCGCCTTCATGTCGATGCAGTTTCAACGGCCACCAGTGCCTCCTACTGGGGTGCTCACCCTGCTTGCTGGCGGGGTAGTTGTGGCCGCCTCTCCTCCACAGGAACCGTCCCGTCAGCAAGATGGCGGAGGCCATCGCCACCACGCCCACTGCAGCCCACACGTATGATGTGTACACGCTCCTCTCTGCAAAACAACCATCACACATAAAAGGTTATACTGGCTGTACAAAAAGCAGAAATTATGACGTACCCCACAGAGAGGGGAAAAATCTAGAATAATCGACTAATAAAAACTTCGTGGGTAATTTCTTGGTAAGGCTCCCCTTGTGAATGAGTTCATCTTTGGCATGCTAGTCTAAAAGGGGCCCAATCTCCGTGCAGTTCGCACGTTTATTTCCACACACTTACGTATATACAGGGGTGAGAAATGCGATGGTATATCTCATAATATAGCCTCGGACCACCGTTTGTCCCGCATAGTGCAACAGCTCAAGGTGCCATGGACTCAACAAGTCGTTGGAAAGCCCCCTGCAGAAATACTGAGCCAAGCTGCCTCTACAGATGTCCATAATTACGAAAGTGTTGCTGGTGCAGGATTTTTTGCACGACCTGACCTCTCGATTATGCCCCATAAACGTTCGATGGGATTCCTATCGGACCACCTGGATGGACAAATAATTTGGTCGAACAATCCAGAATGTTCTTCAAACTAACTGTGAACAACTGTCGCCCATAAAATTTCCATCGTTGTTTGGGAACATGAAGTCCATGAATGGCTGCAGATGGTTCGGCAAACTCTGGCACTTTTTTGCGAAGTCTTTAGCGGTTAACTGCTAGGATTTCAGTATAATCGCGTGGTGGGGGGCATTATTTTGGAACTTAGGTTTATACTTTTGGTTCTCCTACAGCTGTCATTATCTGGGCCGTATGGACAATGGCCTAAATTAAGCCCACACACAGTCAGCTACCTGAGTAGCAGCCTCTGATGTGTACTGCACACCTGACCCATTTAGGAGGACCCTACAACTCTCAGCCCTACGGCTCAAGTCTCGATCCTAGCTTGTCACAGAACGTTCTGAGTCTCTGGTTCAATCCCACTGCTCGACCTAGAACCAAAGGGCCACGTTCTATTCTGGGGAAAATGCAACTGATTATAAGCTACGTTGGAACTTGGTGAGCAAGGCTGATTTCTCAACCCTCTCTGCTAGTCGCTGGAATGATCCAAGTACGACCTCGGAGACCAGACAACAGGCTTTGTTTGTTCCAACGTGCCCCACAATCTGTATCTAGTTGCACCCTGCTCTCTCAATGGCTGCCGGAATAGACTCTTCATTACGCTCAAAGAGGCCTCGAACCGTACACTATGAGGGCACCTTTACTCCTTCCCATCCCTTGCTGGCATTATTCGCCATACGTTTGAAATGCCGACGATTAATGGATCCCTTCCCTTTTGCATTCTCTGCCCCTTGACTCAGGGCACGGCAGGTTTTCCAGTAGGTGGATCGAGTCCCTCTGGTTCAGTTTCTGTCTCAGTGGGAGACAGCACCTGCAGCCTATTGGTTAGTCGGATGGTTGCAACATCCTGAGTTCTTCGTGATCTCTGTCACCCCTGCGCAGGACGCCAAGACCCAACGCTGACACATCAGTCACAGTAAAGTGGACGAGTAATGATGGGTTTTGTTTTTCCTGCAAGAGAGGCATTGTCCACAGGAGAGGATAGTACTTTGGGTATCTTTGGTATCTCTGGTACACAACCCCTGGTAGTTCTCCCAACTGTCCATCATAACCATTTTCAGTCAGCGATCGGTTCAGCTCGACCACAGGACCCATTTCATTACATGTAAACACAGCCCACACTATTATGCAGCCACCACCAGCTTGCAAAGTGCCTTTTGACACTTTCAGTCCATGGGTTCGTGGGGTCTACGGCACACTCGAACCCTACCATTAGCTCTTACCAACTGAAATGGGGACTCATCTGACCAAGCCACGGTTTCCTAGGCGTCTACAGTCCAGCCGATATGGCCACGAACCCAGGAGAGGTGGCTGCAGGCTATGTCAAGCTGTTAGCAAAGGCACTCGCCTCGGCCACCTGGTACCATACCCAATTTTTTTTTTTTTTGTGTGACTAGGGCCTCCCGTCGGGTAGACCGTTCGCCGGCTGCAAGTCTTTCGATTTGACGCCACTTTGGCAACTTGCGCGTCGATGGGGGATGAAATGACGATGATTAGGACAACAGAACACCCAGTCCCTGAGCGGAGAAAATCTCCGACCCAGCCGGGAATCGAACCCGGACCCTTAGGATTGATAATCTGTCGCGCTGAACACTCAGCTACCGGGGGCGGACACCATACCCTATGAATATAGATGTTGGCCACAAACGCATCGGGTATACGGATAGTTGGGGTTGTTTGGGGAAGGAGACCAGACAGCGAGGTCATCGGTCTCATCGGATTAGGGAAGGACGGTGAAGGAAGTGGGCCGTGCCCTTTCAAAGGAACCATCTAGGCATTTGCCTGTAGCGATTTAGGGAAATCACGGAAAACCTAAATCAGGACGGCCGGACGCGGCATTGAACTGTCGTCCTCCGGAATGCGAGTCCAGTGTGCTAGCCACTGCGCCACCTCGCTCGGTATATATACGGATAGTGTTAACCCCCTTAGCATCAGCTAACGCCCGAAGGTGGCGCACTGAAGCACCGAAACTGGTAGCAATACAATAAATGACATCATACAGACGGATGTAGATGTAATAAACGTAAATGAACGGCCGAAGGCCCCCAGTCCTCCAGTCACAAGGACGGACACACAATAACGGATACGTTCGTCGTAAGCCCCACATTAATTTCTGCGGTTATATCACACAGAGTTGCTTGTCTGTTAGAACTGACTACTCCAACGCCGCTGCTCTCGGTCGTTAAATGGAGGCCTCCGGCCATTGCGTTGTCCGAGGTGAGAGGTAACGCCTGATATCTGGTGTTCTCGGCACACTTTTGACACTGTGGTTCTCGGAATATACGTCTAGCTCCTACTACCGTTTCGAGTTCAAAGTCTGCAATTCCAGTCGTGCGACTATTATTACATCGGAAACCTTTTCACATGAATCACCTGAATGCATATGACAGCTCCGCCAATGCACTGCCCTTTCATACCTTTTGTAAGCGATACTATTGCCATCTGCATATGTGCACATCGCCATCCCATGACATTTGCAACCTCAATGTATGTCTACTCCAGACATTTCCTTTCTTTTCGTATAAAATCACGTGCGTCACATAAATTCATATCGAAAATATAGGTAAAAGAACTTCACGTAAAATTTAAACATGTTTTTCGTATTGGTTTATGAAAACTCCTACTGGTGTCGTGATGTGTTTCGTAATATCAAATCGTCAATTGTAGCCATAACTTGTAAATATAACGTGTGCTTTTCAGGAACGTGATATATTATGTAGTATTATACTGTCGTCTATAAAAGTAACTGTGGTTTCGAGAAACTTTGGCCCTAGTATCCTCGTCCACAACCAACATCTCACAAGTTTCGTTGTATATTTACGTGAAAAAGGTATATTTTCGAGAAGTTTCGGGAGCTTGCAAAGTTTTTCGTAACCTACTAGTGATTTATATTTGAAGACATAATAACAAAGAAAAGCTACAACGTCATCTAATGGTACAGATACATGGACGACATAATATGCATGGTAGATGAACCTAAAAACAGAATACAGAAACTACAAAAAGACAAAAATGCTGTACACAAAAACATAAAGCTCACTATAAAAGAAGAACAAGAAAACACACACAATTTTTTAAACATAACCATAAGGAAAGACAATATTAAACACACATTTGACATATACAGAAAACCCACAACAAGTGACATTATCTTAAATGAAACTTCAAACCACCCACAGAACCGCAAACAAGCAACAATCAGACACATGTTAAACAGGCTGAGTAGGATCCCTCTAAACACTTCTAATTACCAGAAAGAGTTAGCCACTCTAAAACAAATAGCATTAAAAAGGCCACAAAGAAACAATGGTAGACAAACTAAACAAAAAAATAAAGTGACATGTAATGAAAAAACGAACCAAATCACACTAACTCGTACAACTTGCACTACAACAAAAAATGGCATACAATGACCTACCACAACAAATTCACTCATAAAATAGGAAAAATTAAAAAAAACAGGGCATAAACATTGCTTACAAAACAAACAATTTCATACAATAGCACATCCAAAAACTAAAATCAGAACCAGACAGATACCAACAATGTGGCATCTATCAGTTCAGTTGCAGAGATTGTGAGAAGATATACATTGGAATGACTGGCAGGACATTTGACACGAGATATAAAGAACATATCAGAGCATTCAAATACCATACAAATCATTCGAAATTTGCGGATCATCTAAAAGAAGAACACCATAGAACAAGCAATATTGAAAAAGATATGAATATCATGAAAATCAGTAAAGACAGACACCTCCTCCCTTTCCAAGAAAATTTCCACTTACAAAATGCATTAACACAAAATAAACAGTTGCTCAGTGACCAGATAAATATAAAATCACGTGAAAGAGGAAAGAGCCTTTTCCATCCTTCACCTCCTCCCACTCCCCCCCCCCCCCCCCGCACTCACAGTTTCATTTCACTTCTTTCCCTTCATCTTCGCCTCCATCTCACACTCCATCACACTGCTATATACTTATGTCCACTCATCATGGTTTCCCCCTCCCGTAAAAAACATAAAAATAATTCTCTCCATCGCTGTTCCTTCTCTACTCTTACACAGCACTTAAATACACAGAAACATAACTAAATAGAATCACATACATACAATAATCTAATTTTAAAAAAAATTATAAATCAAAGTAGTGGGAAGGTTATGTTGGCAACAGGCTATAGTGATGACTGCAGGCTTTATTAAGAGAAAATTGAAAATGATTTGTCGGCTGAAGGCCACAAGTAGTGTTACAAACAATTAAAGGGTGAAGGCTGGAATTACAAGTGGGGAAGAAAATAACATGTTAAAACATCAGAGTAAATTTTAAACAATTATGACAACTTGTCCAAATAAGACGGAGTGATCCACAGACAGTGCTCCCTGAATCGACCTGAGGAAGGTGACTACAGCTGTGTAAGCGGTGAGACAGGCAGCCAAGAGTTGTACTCACGTAACAGGATGGCAACCCACACTAGGGGTAGCTTAAGCGCCGTCCGACCGACTAACCAGTCCACCTAACAACGTCCGATCACCGGTACAATGATGGAATATTTTTAGGCAAGGGCGAAGAGACGGGCAGCACCAGGTCTTCAAAAACACACCCAAGGCCGAAGGAAATACTGGAACCAAGGTAGACTTCCCAAAAACATATGCGCAGTACAATTCAAGAGGCTGTCGAACTACACACTGTGTCAGACAGCATCAACATGACGAGGAAAGGTACGCTGCCGGAAAAGGGCAGGTAACTGGGCCATTAGCGGCCACAAGGCAGAAAATACCGCTGGCTACACTACACTAATAAGAATAATACTAAATCCAAACTAACATCAAGGAGCAGAAGGCCGCTAATAGCTTCCGCCAACCTGATAGACTCCACTTGTTGCGGTTGGTCTCACCGACCCTGTGAGCAGTAACACGCAAACAACAGCGAAATCACAAACACTAGAGGTTTCACTAGTGGATAAGGTTCACTCAACTTCAAGCATCCTGGGTTCGGTCGTCGGCTACAGCCCCTCGGTCTGACAGTGCCTGCGCGCCGCCAGCAGTCCCGGCCTGCCCTCGTGCTTCAGACCTCCTCGCTGCCCCGTCCGAAGCCGAACTGCCTGACACACACAACGACCTGGAATACTAGCCGTGCCACCAAAGATAGTGATGTCGATGATGATGATGTCCTCCTCGCCGTGTCCGGCGACAGCGACTCCGTCAGTCTTCTCTGTCCTTGTTGTGGTAGGCTCGGATGTGGCTCGCGAACCCGAATTTCGCTTTGAATATCCTGTTGCATGGAGCACAGTGAAGTTGACCAGCAGAGTTGTAAGTATACGTGTAGACAGGCTTGAGCTGAGATTTTCGGAGCTCTCTTTTAGCATCCAGGTTCATTAGACGCTTTTTCTCGAATTGTTCGATGCTCTTATGTACAGTTGATCGCCACTCCGATCGGCGCAATGCTAGCTCCTCCCAACGGTTGCTTGGGATGCCACAGGCTGCAAGGTGGCGTTTAATGGTGTCTTTATATCGCAGGTGTTGACCACCTTTCCTCCTCTTCCCGCACGAGAGCTGCGAGTAGAACACCGCTTTAGGTAGCCTACTGTCATCCATGCGTACTATGTGACCACTCCATCTCAGTTGATGTTTCATTATTAAAGCTTCAATACCAGCCAGTTTCACGCGGCGCAAAATCTCCGTGTTTGGGACACGGTCTTCCCATTTGATGCGCAGAATTGATCTCAGACATCGAAGATGAAATTTATTTAGCTTCTTAATGTCAGCTTTGTAACAGCACCAGGTTTCCGAGGCATAGAGTAAGGTGGATAATACTACTGCTTTGTAGACTGCAATTTTTGTTTGTAGTTTGAGATCAGGTGATTTCCATACTCGGTCATTAAGCTTACCGAAGGCTGAGGCTGCGCTGGCTATACGCGCTGCGATTTCCGTTGTCAGGCTGTTGTCACTTCTAATTTGGCTTCCCAGGTATTTGAAATTTGACACATTTTGCAAGGGTTTGTTATTTATCTGAATACTGGAGTTATCTGCATTAAGACCTCTAAGTGGCTGTTTGAGAACTTGCGTCTTAGTGATGCTAATGGCTAAGCCAAATCTTCTGCAGGAGGCATTTAGCAGATTTATGTAAGTCTGAAGAGTTTCGCAAGAATTACCCATCATGCATACATCATCCGCGTAGAGAATCTCTAAGATGGATAGTTTGGTTACGCGACTTTTTGTTCTGAGGCGAGAGATGTTGAAGACACCAAAGATAGTACCACAGTACTGGCTATCGATAACCGCTGCTGCTGCTACTCGCGGACAAACAATACTAGCAACTCAGTGGCACCATTAACACAAGAGGGAATCGAGACGCCTCTACCGCTATTACACGACGTCAAGTTATGAACGGCAAGAACGCGAGCCGCACACGGCTCATCTGACTTACATCATGATCTAACCGACAAGTGTAGAGAAAACTTCAGTTCACTTGTATTATATCTTCCCTAATCGTACTGTGATCGTTGGAGGAGGTTTTAATCATCCAACAATCAGTTGGGTTAATTATAGTTTTGTTAGTGGTGGGAACGGCAAGACATCCTGTGAAACAGTACTGAAAGTCTTCTCTGAAAACTATCTGGAACAGCTAGTTCGGAACCCCAATCATGGTGGAAATGTATTAGATCTGATGGCCTGGCCTATAATGACTTGAACTCTCTGAGAAAGTGCACATCGTAACAGCTATTAGTAACCATGACTCGGTTGTGGCAGCGATAATTGCCACAGTACAAAGAGCAACTAAAACAGGTAGAAGGTATAATTATTTGTTTAGTATACTGGATAAAAAAACAGTAGGTCGTATATCAATGAGGAACTTGAAACTTTAAACACACGAAAGGAGAATGTAAAGGAACTATGCTTCAAGTTAAAAGAATAGTTGACCAAGCATTGAACAGATAAGTACCCTGTAGAACAGTTCATGATGGGAGAGACCCTCCATCTTGTAAAGTCACGGTAAGGAAACTCGTAAAGAAACAGACTGCTGCATGTTAGGAATAAAATAAATGATAGGGCTATAGATAGAGGGATGCTGAATGAAGCGCATTCGACAGTCAAGAGAGCAATGCGTGACGCTTTTAATGACTGCCGTAGCAACATTTTATCAGATGATCTGTCACAGAACCCAAAAAAATTCCGGTAGTATATAAAAGCTGTTAGTGGCACCAAAGTTATTGGTTCAAATGGCTCTGAGCACTATGGGACTTAACTTCTGAGGTCATCAGTCCACTAGAACTTAGAACTACTTCAACCTAACTAACCTAAGGACACCACACACATCCATGCCCGAGGCAGGATTCAAACGTGGGACCGTAGCGGTCGCGCGGTTCCAGATTGTAGCGCCTAGAACCGCTCGGCCACTTCGGCCGGCCCCCAAAGTTATTGTCCAGTCACTCATGGACAATACAGGGACTGAAATTGAGAGTAGCAAAGCAAAAGCAGAAATGTTTAAATCTGTTTGTGAATTTAATTCTTGTAGCACTGAAAAAGTGAGTGACATATGTGTTACTGTTAGCGGCATTGAGAAACAGTTGAAATTGGGAAAACTGAACAAAGCCGCAAGTCCCGATGGAATCCCTATCAGATTTAATAATGAATCTGCGGCTGAGTTTGGCCCCCTGACAACTATAATCTATCATCGGTCTCTCGAATAAAAAACCGTGCCCAGCAGATGGAAAAAACTTAGGTCGCACCTGTCTATAAGAAGGGTATGAGAAGTGATCCACAAAACCACCGTCCAATATCCTTGATATCGATTTCTTGCAGAATTGTAGAAAATCTTCTAAGCTCGAACATAATAAGGTGTCTTGAACAAAATGACCTCCTGCTTGCCAACCTTCATGGATTTTACAACATAGATCATGAGAAACCGACCTCGCACTTTTCTCATATGAAAGCCATGAATCAAGGCAATCAGGTAGATGCAGTATTTCTCGATTTCCGAAAAGCATTTAACTCAGTACCACACATACGTTTATTCTCAAAAGTTCGATCGTATGAGGTATCAAGTGAAATTTGTGACTGGATTGAGGACTTTTTTGTAGAGAGGACATAGCATGTTACCTTGGATGAAGAGTCATCGTCAGATGTAGAAGTAATTTCAGTTGTACGCCAGAGAAACGTGTTGGGTCCCTTGCTGTTCATATTGTACATAACGACATTGCGGACAATATTAACAGTAACCTCAGAGTTTTCGCAGATTATGCAGTTATCTAGAATGAAGGACAGTCTGAAAAAAGCTGCATGAAGACTCAGAGGTTGATAAAATTTAAAAGTAGTGCAAAGATTGGCAACTTGCTTTAAATGTTCATAAATGTAAAATTATGCATTTCAGCAAAGGAAAAAGAAAACATAGTGTCCTATGAAAATAGTATCAGTGAGCCAATGTTGGAATCGGCCAACTCATACAAATACTTGGGTGTAGCACTTTTTAGGGATATGAATTGGAATGATCATATAGGCTTAGCCGTGGGTAATACCGGTGGCAGGCTTCGGTTTATGGGTAGAATACTGGGGAAGTGCAGTCAGTCTACAAAAAGAGATTGTTTACAGGCCACTCGTGCGAGTCAACCTAGAATATTACTCAAGTGTGTGGGACCCGTACCAATTAACTAACAGCGGATACTGAACGTATACAGAGAAGGGCAGCGCGAATGGTCCCAGGTTTGCCTGACCCGCGGGCGAGTGTCACAGAGATATTGAAGGAGCTGAACTGGCAGACTCTTGAAGATAGACGGAAACTGTCCCAAGAAAGTCTCCTTTTCAAGAACCAGCTTTCAATGATGACTGTAGGAATGTACTACAATCCCCTTCCCCTAAATATCACTCCAACAGGGATCGTGAGGAAAACATCAGATGCAGTACAGCAAGCGCAGAGGCATTTAAACAATCATTCTTCCCGCGCTCCATACGGGAATGTAAGGGAAAGAAATCCTAATAATTGGTACAGTGGGATATAGCTTCTGCCGAACACTTCACAGTTGTTCGCAGAGTATAATGTAAAGGTAGAAATTAAAACTGCGTAAATTATGGGACTGGGACTTGAACTTGGAACCTTGCCTTTTGTGGGTAATCCTCTTACTGGCCGTGCCTGTAAAATCGTACACTGACGGAAATTGAAGGTGTTACACCGTGAAGGACGAATCCAGTATTTATCAAACTTTGTGGAGGTGTTCATGACACATCGAGTATTCTACGCGGGCCTTATGCCCATAATCAACATCAGTATGAGATAACACCGCGGTAACGAATACACTCATGTATTTATTGTGGCATGGAAGCAAACAGCTTCCCAACGTCATCTCAATAAACAGCTTGCCATACCTAAAATACTTGTGTCAGTTTATAAACGTTGCTGGCGGGAGTATGCTACAAAATAATATGTCTCCCCCATCTGATCCCTGATAAACTCTATGCCTGACAAATTAGGGATCCTTGTAGGCCGGACAAGGATCTGTATACTCTTCGGGGCGTTTCTGACATGAACAACAGCGTGGGTTCTGTGCCTCTATCGCTCTACCATTTTACAACACTCCTTCACACGATAAACTTTTCTCTGAAACCTTACACCAAAGTTCTGCAATGTATAATTCTGATATATTACTCGCTTTCCGATATCAACATCTCACTCATTAAAGAGTGAAACTGACTCATTTTTCTTGCGCGAGGAAATGGAAATTTGCGGTGTACAAAATGGAAACCGAACGTTATCGTTATGGTCCTAATGTGGGCTGATATTGTTTTTGTTGCGTTACATCGAGAAAAAAATGTGTGTAGTTATTGGTGTTGAGAAGTGGACGAAAAGCATTGGAGCAGATTTTCACACTGTGAAATAACTTGCAAGAATGTGTAAATAAGACACTATTCTACACCAGGGATAAACCAAACGAGATTCCACTCTTTTAAACAGTTTCACCTTGTATTTTAATTTGGTCAACCTAACTAAAATATTTAATGTTGTAACTCGGAGATTTTTCGTAGACATACAACGGATGTGGCGAAGCCACAACGGCCGTCGAGTTCATTCCCCTTCACAAACAAAGAGAGCCGAATAAAATTAGTTCCGTAATTTCAGTGGAATTAAAATTCAAGGTGAAAGAATATCAATGATACGATTCGCTGATGATATTGTTATCCTAAGTCAAAGTGAAGAAGAATTACATGATCTACAGAATGGGATAAACAGCCTATTGAGTACAGTATATGGGCTGAGAGTAAATCGAGAAAAGACGAAGGTAATGAGAAGTAGCAGAAATTAGAACATCACGCCTGATGGTCACAAAGTAGATTAAGTTAAGGAATTCTTCTGCCTAGGCAGCAAAATAACCAATGACGGACGGGGCAAGGAGGACATAAAAAACAGACTTGCACTGGTAAAAAAGGCATTCGTGGACAAGAGAAGTCTACTAGTATCAAACATAGAACTTAATTTGAGGAAGAAATTTCTGAGAATGCACTTCTGGAGCACAGCAT
The DNA here is from genome assembly GCF_023864275.1 of Schistocerca cancellata. Classification (NCBI taxonomy): domain Eukaryota; kingdom Metazoa; phylum Arthropoda; class Insecta; order Orthoptera; family Acrididae; genus Schistocerca; species Schistocerca cancellata. The sequence continues at coordinate 1,095,156,656 of NC_064627.1, forward strand.
TGTATGGTAGTGAAACATGGACTGTGGGGAAACCGGAACAGAAGAGAATCGAAGCATTTGAGATGTGGTGCTACAGGTGAATGTTGAAAATTAGGTTGACTGATACGGTAAGGAATGAGGAGGTTCTGTACAGAATTGGAGAGGAACGAAATATGTGGAAAACACTGACAAACAGAAGGGGCAGGATGATAGGACATCTGTTAAGACATCAAGGAATGACTTACATGGTAGTAGAGGGAGCTGTAGAATGCAAAAACTGTGGAGGAAGACAGAGATTGGAATACATCCAGCAATTACTTGAGAACGTAGGTTGCAAGTGCTGCTCTGAGATGAAGAGGTTGGTAGAGGAGAGGAATTCGTAACGGCTCGCATCAAACCAGTCAGAAGACCGATGACTAAAATAAAAAAAAAAATCTGTAACAGGTTCGAGTCTCCTGAAAAATTTAGAGCTCGTTAGCTCGTTGATAGCAACATGGACATGAAAGACAAATAATTAAAAAGTCATTAAGTAAATAAGTAATTTTATATAGTAAAAATAAAGTTCTCTAGTCAAAAGACACTACTAATGACATTTCTGCATGGCGGACTGTTGATTGGGAGGCAAAGAAATATTGACATGCACTATTGAAGAAATTCAAAAAACATGCAAGATGCGGAACATCCGCAAAGTTCAGGGGCGATGTCTGAAAAAATAAAAGACACCAAGCCATCATATGATTGATTCGCCTCAATGGGCAATGGATCCGCAATGTCCAGAGCGTGTGCACATTTCGTTCGGCTTTCGGCGGGAATGTAAAATTAGCGAGCATGGAGGAGATGGATAGGGACTGTGGATAGGTGGCGGTGGGTGGGAATATGAATCGGCCAGGGAGCGTGCGGAGACAGTCTGGCATTTGCCATTAAAAATGTGTCCGGATGGCGCAGTGGTTAATGCAACTGCCTAGCAAGCAGTTTCACTGACATTGACAAATGCGAGCTCATTTTTCATTTTTCCCACGCGCTGTTTGAGAGAGGAACGGTGGAGAAATAGCTTGAAGGTGGTTTGATGAACCCTCTGACAGGCATTTAATTGCGAACTGCAGAGTAATTGTGCACATGTAAGTACAAAAGAAATTAATAACAGGAATAGCTTATGTGTCAAGTTAAAGAAGAATTTGATCCGGATTCAAATAATATTACACTCGCCCACACTGTAACAATTATTCATATTCACACAATAAATAAGCACGCTCCCACAATGGCTCTGGAATACAATAGTATGACGAATTCTGATATGTTAACAACTGTCGGCCCACACATTTGTCAGGTACAAATTTTTCACACAGAGTAAATACTTCACCATTGAAAATCCATCTACTCTTTCCTCACTGGTCGTGGCCAATGGGCTTCATAGGGAGCAGTGTACGACGCGCTTATTTTAGTAGTACACTGCATTGAAAACACGTAAGTCGGCATGGAACGTGATTCAACAAGCAATAGGAAGGACTAACACCCACAAACACTGCAAACGGACGTTTATATGCGGTAAAAGATGGAGAAAATTTAAAATAAAAAAGGATTGTATCGCTGCACAGGTAAGTGCTACAAGAATGTAGACCACATGAAAAGATAAAACATTAAAAAATATTTTCATATAAAAGAAATTAATTTCAATTGAACCTCTTAAACAACTGAAACTTTAATTTAAACTGACTGGGATTTAAGACAAGTTAAATGGATAACAACAATGAGAAGTAGGAACAGTAACCTTCAGAAAGGTAGTATGTCCATTGCATAAGTCTTTAGGACACAAATTTACAGGAAAAGAGCTATCTCTGAAGAAGCACTTAGTTATGGGAAATGGCATGTTGTCATCCCACTTTGTCGGTCCATGAACCAAATTTGTGTAAACCCTTGTTAGGAATTGCCGCTGTGATTGTTCTCTTGTGAACGGTCGCTTGTATACGGTATACATCCGGAAGAAAGTGTGTTGTTTACAGTCTCCTCATCGACTGAAGTACCTGCAGTGGGAGATGTAGAGCAAACGTGCTTCACTCAGAAAACGGTGTTATTTACCGACGTCATTGTGCTTATTAAAAGTTTCTCACCGCTCTTCGTACCTTATAGTTTTTGTATTACTCTCTCAGATATTACTGTATGGCGACAAGCAATTACATTTCTATTTCACAGTCCTTGCTACACATTGAGACCCGTTGTGAAGATATAGCCATTAGTGATAGGTAAATTTGTCTTTTTTTTCTTTCATTTCTTTCGGTTTCTTAGACTACGTATTCATATCTGTGATGGTGCAGGATAGCTGTGTCTGGTAATAATGTTAAAAAGGTAACTCAATTGATATATTTTTCTATAATGGATAAACCTTTTTTTTTATTATTACTTAAATACAGGAAGACTTTAAACTTTTTGATTTATTTTATCTGCATTTGTGATACCAACTGAGACGTGAAGAACTGCTATGTACATTGTAGACATGAAAGCGCAGAGAGCGATGTCGAAAGTAACAGCTGAGCAGCGATATACAGTGAGGGAGTGTCAATTGGTGTGTGTGTGCAGCAATATAGCGAGACGCGCGTTGTTGATTTGAGGTGCAAAAACTTGCCAAGACAGTGAATCTGGAACTCAATGATTGAGAGAAGAATTACCGTCGCAATGCGTAATGAAATATGAAGGGGTCATTATGAAAAGAAAGATCTTGCGATATGAGTATTACTAAATGCACTGTGTCTCAACCGGTGCTGAAAAAGTTTACGCGAGTAGACATTAAAGTTATTGCTACCGTGTGGCTGAAACTGCTTTTACATTTAAGTGCATCGCGAGAGCCCAGGCTTCATAAAACTGTGTAATATATTTGTCTTCTTAATGAACAGCCAAATGTTTCAAGCCGTGTCCGCAGCTCGTGGTCGTGCGGTAGCGTTCTCGCTTCCCTCGACCGGGTTCGATTCCCGGCTGGGTCCGGGATTTTCTCTGCCTCGTGATGACTGGGTGTTGTGTGATGTCCTTAGGTTAGTTAGGTTTAAGTAGTTCTAAGTTCTAGGGGACTGATGACCATAGATGTTAAGTCCCATAGTGCTCAGAGCCATTTGAACCATTTGTTTCAAGCCGTAACTGTCGCGATAAACAAAATTACAGCTGCGGATCAGGTGCAAGAACGCATTTACTGACCATGAATTTGCGATTTCGGCAGTCATGTGTAAACGCGATAGGCGGTTATATACGGTCTGAGACCATCAAAAACAGTGTATGAAGGACAGAAACGAGAATTTATTGTGTATAACATGTAAGAAACGTCCACATGCTAAACTTGTGGAGTGTCACCAACAATTATGTCCATTCAACCAGTGGCCTGTTAAAGGTCACTGCAATTGACTTCCCAGTACAGCCGAGGAGAGACTTTACCAGCGTACTTCGCTGTGGAAATACGAAAAACGGAGTTGCTGTGATAACTTTATCTGAAACACACAAGCCTCCGCCATCATCTCAATACGCCGACACGCCTCTGCAACAACGAACATCAATCTGCATTGTTGCGCGCTCTCTAACAGAATTCAGTAGTTCAAATTGTAAATTGTTTATTTCATTATAAAAGTATTTTATTTCTTTTCCTTTCCGTAAATTTTTCTACGTGAACTATTAACTTCAAGTGCAGCTTTGTTGACCCACCATTAGTTATAAGTATTTTTCTTTTACTTGAACTATATCTTTCTTTGAAATTATTGTGTGCCTTCTGAGGGTATGTGTTGAAAATGCATGTGCAGTGTTAGCTTCAAAGTGAGTTTGCATAGGGCATACTTAAATGTATGATAAGGTCGTACGCGTAAATCGCGACGTCCGCCATTCGCTTCTGAGCTCCGACCAGCAGAATTAAAGCAGCTTGTTCGCTATTGGTCTAAGCTTCGCGCCGAGGGCAAATTGATGCGATAGCTATCAAACCACACTTGTTATGTTTACATTGTGCTTAGTCATGTTACCTTTCTTTCACAAGTAATAACTTGGTTGTTGATATTACAGAGCTAAGTGAACAGATGTATAGTCTAATTCTACAGTGTTCACGGAATTAGTAACAGAACTGTGTGTGATTTACATAATTCAGTGACTAGGTGGAACCCCATTATCCATATGCACGTAATTCCTAAGTAGAACGAGTACTTAGTTATTTCTAAAACCTCGAATAAATAGTACAAATACACGGTCTGTAATCTCGCGAAGTACGCCCCTGAGAACCGTTTTCTCCGCACTGTGCACTTTGTAAACACGTCTTAACTTTCAGATTCTTATTTTTGTGAAATATTAGTTCATGACAAGAAGCATATCTGTAACTCTACAGTTTGCACAGAACATTTAAAACGTTGATCTTGGCAAATCTCCTCTTCTCTGTACTGATTTGGTACCCTTGACGCTATTGCTTCCTGTCATAATAGTTTACATCGAGAACCTATTGATCTATACGTACATAAAGTTCACAGTGTCATTACACTTTGAAACTACTCCACTTAGCAAACACTTTACTCCACTGTCCTAATATCGTAATTCTTAACTCTGCTTTGTGACATGGTATTGGTTCAAATGGCTCTGAGCACTACGAGACTTAACTTCAGAGGTCATCAGTCCCCTAGAACTTAGAACTACTTAAACCTAACTAACCTAAGGACATCACACACATCCATGCCTGGGGCAGGATTCGAAACTGCGACCGTAGCGGTCGCGCGGCTCCAGACTGCAGCGCCTAGAACCGCTCGGCCACCTCGGCCGGCGACATGGTATTCCACGACAGAAAGCTCTTTAACACCTTTTACTTCACGGTCCGCGAGGTGCATCAAAAACAGTCCGCGATGTGCACTGCAAACACAGTCTAAAATCTGCCGCAGCAACACGCCATACCGTCCGTCATGCGCGACAGTAATCAGTCTGAACTCCTCTCCACACACCATTGCTACCGTTTCATCCAGCGACCTTGTAACGCCGGAAATGCATATCCTCCTATTTCCATCTATTGTACTGTAATTTTTTCCCTTGTTTTGTTACCACAAAATATGACATTTCTGTCTCTTTATATATTGTAATTGTTTTACTGTTTGTATATATATATATATTTATGAATTTATGTCGATGTATAATTGGTTGTTTTGTAAATATTATTTGTATTTTTACGCTGGGTCTTGCCTAGGGAAAGCTATGCTATCGAACGAATACATCGATAGGTCGTGTGGAGAACGAAAGTGTTTAGGATCTTTGGTAGTGTTAACTCTGTCGCGTGGAGCGCGGGCTGAGCAGAGAGAGAGTCTGGCTGGAGTAGTGAGTGGAGCAGGTGTGTTGCGTGAAGCTCCCGCGAGTTGCCGCGCTTTCGGGGTTTGGCAGAATGTAATTGCGCTCGACTTCCGATGATAGTTTCTGACATGGTGTCGCGGACGGGAAGCATTAGCTGGCGCACATCAAGAGCCCGTTTCGTCTGGTGACCGTGTCGAGAAGAAGGCGCGCCAACATCCAGCTTCTGCAACAGCGACGGCCGACAATGAGTGACTGTCGCCACCTCCTCGATCGACGGCTTCAAACCTTCAATCAACCAACAAGGAAGACTGGAAGCACGTAAAGTTTTAGAACTGTATGGCAGACCTCAGCTTTTCAAACTTTTAAAACTGTTCAAATCACAAAATTACAGCAACGTAGCATGAATCTTTGTTGCTCATTGTCCCAATTGCATTACCAAGCAGGGTCCCTTCCTTTTCCGGAATGAACCCGAGTGTCGATGAAATTCAAACGCCAGCATCATTTTATTTCACTGCTTTAATTTCAAAGTTCAGTTAAGGTATTCATAGCTGGCTACAGTATTTAGATTGCACAAGCACAAATTAAGAGTGCGAGTTTTGTTACCGTATTTTAGCTTACCTGTGACTGCAGCTCAGCTTGGTACGTACTAAATTTTACTATTTTTAATTGTTCAGAATCGTTTAATTCAAGTTCAAAGTTAAATCTCTTATTTCTAAATTGCGTAGATTCAAGTAGCTTTTGAAATGATTGTTGAGGTAGTCCAAGACTAACCGTATTTTACTGAATTTCGATGTGCTTCAGAAAGAAAGCTCACTATTAACTTCAGTCACTAAATTGACTTTCGATTTTCCTGTTTTATTAATTCTTTTGCTAATTTAAGTCAGAGTGTAACGAAATTTATTACTTCTGACAATCTTTCCGTTTTCACACTACACGTGTCAACCTTCAGTTGCCATGCTTCTAGTGCTAATTATATGTGTAATAACCTTTCTTTTTCAGTTACTATAGTAATTGTCCTTAGGACTGGCGACCGTAATTTCTCCCAAATCTCAAATATCTAATTACCGCTAGTTAATTGTTAACGTGACGACCGCACATTTACTTTCTTTATTAACTTTACCCCTTTTCAAAATTAATTTCCACCAGTTTCATTTGCATTTTTCCTTTCATTTAGATGTAACCCTTTCCTCCCTCTTTACCGACAGATTAACTTCGGTGACGATTGCTTTTCCCAAATTTCCATTAGGTACACGCGGTTTAATTTTTCACTGTCATTAAGGTCGATAAGTGAGGGGGAGGTTACAACCTCTCGATAATTTTAAAGCTCAGCCCCTCTCGCAGAATATTACGTGGGTTACATTGTTTTAAACATACACAAGTTTATGCACGAAACAGTATTTTGAAGATGTAGGAGCAGAAAATGAAGAACAACAGTCTGTGAGGACTCAACGAATTACATCGCTTCCCGGAGGCCAGAATCATATCGCTGACCTCGGCAGCATCGAGTGACGTGACGTCTTTGGTTTTGGCAATGAGAATCAGCATTTTCTCATGTCGGATGTTCTTTGTAACTGTGCTTCAATGAGCAAAGAAGTATCTCGTGTACTTAGCACCCAATGTAATTTATGCTCCGTGTACGTCACCCGTACCGTGGAACCATATCTGGTGACTTTCGGCGCCGTATTTTCACGTCCGTAACAGTGCTACGAGAGTGCAGCCATTATAGGCACTTCGTCCAAACCAACGACGGCACCACTGCATCGTCGTGTTTTGTGCCTCGTTACGATACTGAATATTCGCGTGCTCCGCAGCATGCAGTGATTAAATCTGAAACAACCACACGTCAGACCAGGATCTGAAATGCAGGAGGATCTGCAGCGAATTGACGCATGGTGCAGGGAATGGCAATTGAATCTCAATGTAGACAAGTGTAATGTGCTGCGAATGCATAGAAAGAAAGATCCCTTATCATTTAGCTACAATATAGCAGGTCAGCAACTGGAAGCAGTTAATTCCATACATTATCTGGGAGTAGGCATTAGGAGTGATTTAAAATGGAATGATCATATAAAGTTGATCGACGGTAAAGCAGATGATAGACTGAGATTCATTGGAAGAATCCTAAGGAAATGCAATCCGAAAACAAAGGAAGTAGGTTACAGTACACTTGTTCAAAAATGGTTCAAATGGCTCTGAGCACTATGGGACTCAACTGCTGTGGTCATAAGTTCCCTAGAACGTAGAACTACTTAAACCTAACTAACCTAAGGACAGCACACAACACCCAGCCATCACGAGGCAGAGTAAATCCCTGACCCCGCCGGGAATCGAACCAGGGAACCCGGGCGTGGGAAGTAAGAACGCTACCGCACGACCACGAGATGCGGGCTACACTTGTTCGCCCACTGCTTGAATACTGCTCACCAGTGTGAGATCCGTACCAGATAGGGTTGATAGAAGAGATAGAAAAGATCCAACGGAGAGCAGCGCGCTTCGTTACAGGATCATTTAGTAATCGCGAAAGCGTTATGGAAATGGTAAATAAACTCCAGTGGAAGACTCTGCAGGAGAGACGCTCAGTAGCTCGGTACGGGCTTTTGTTGAAGTTTCGAGAACATACCTTCAGCGAGGAGTCAAGCAGTATATTGCTCCCTCCTACGTATATCTCGCGAAGAGACCATGAGGATAAAATCAGAGAGATTAGAGCCCAAACAGAGGCATACCGACAATGTTTCTTTCCACGAACAATACGAGACTGGAGTAGAAAGGAGAACCGATAGAGGTTCTCAAGGTACCCTCCGCCACACACCGTCAAGTGGCTTGCAGAGTATGGTTGTAGATGTAGATGTAGATGCAGGTGTAGATCTGACTGGGAACAATGCCGACGCGCACAATGAAAAATGGAGCCCCGCCGACAATCCGTCCCGTCTTTTCAGTACGCCCATGGTTTATCAACTTTCTCGCCTTCCCCTGCTCCGGCGTCCACGAACATGCGAATTGTGCAAATGAGTGGACTCGTTATCTTACAGATTGTTTCGCATACAGTGAACACTGTCGTTTCTACCTGCAAACGAATGCTTCCGACAAACAATCTGTGTATTGCGCTCGGCTCCGGTTCTGTTCGTACGACGTTACAGGCGTCTACTGTGAGCAATCAAGCCCACGTTCACGAATAGAGACGCTACGTCAACATACCGCCCAGCGTGCATGGCACCCACGCCGCATCTGTGATGTCGTCGACACCTTACGTGCAAAACAATGAGCCACATACTGACTGTATTGTTTCGAGTGCTCAGCCCGCGTCTTCGGCGTCGCGTGCATCCGCAGTTTCAATCGCCTGACACACACCACGGCGCGCAGTCTCGAGAACTAATTTTCAACGACGTCACTAACGCGACGACCGCGCCACATGTGCTCGTGTTCCTGCCATCCGTACCACAGCAGGTTATGTGGTTACACCAACAGTGCGCGGATGAAGTCGTTACTGCGCCGGCTGCGTCGCGAATGCCCGCATTTCCGCCAGCCGCAACTCACCACATCATACAACAGCACGAACGTTCAGCTAACGATGTTAGTGCCAGGTCTACACCCCCATGTGGCTATTCGCAGGCCGCGCTCTCATTATGCTCTGTTCCACGCCAACGCCAATGGGACTACCCGACTATCGGCCAAATTCTAAACCCCCACTGTTCCGTTCCAGTCAACCTGCCGTGTGGTTTTCCCTGTGTGAATGTATCGTTGTCACTACGGCACCATCGGCGATACTGCCCAGTTCGTCACTCTACTCAGCCATCTCGGTGCGCAAACCGAACAGACCAGCGATTTATTTATTTCTACTCTTCCCCCTAACAAGTACGAGACAGCTAAATCACTGTTACTTCAACGCCTTTCACGTACTAAATGGTTCAAATGGCTCTGAGTACTATGGGACTTAAATTCTGAGGTCATCAGTCCCCTAGAACTTAGAACTACTTAAACCTAACTAACCTAAATACATCACACACATCCATGCCCGAGGCAGGATTCGAACCTGCGACCGTAGCGGTCGCGCGGGTCCAGGCTGTAGCGCCTACAACCACTCGGTCATGGGAATGGTTGGCTTACTGTAGCCATTGTACGAGGTGGTAGTGGAGTACCTAGTGTTGGTGGACTTGAAAGCTTTGTAGACAGAGACATTATTGCCTACCGTACCTACCATATGGCAGAACTTGCAAATAAAGACTTTGGTAAATCCGCTTATATGTCTACCTCTGCATTGTCATTGTATACACGTAACAAAAGAAAAATATCTGTTAATGAGTCTGTATTTATTTGGATTAAATAATCTTATGCCGGATCGCACCCTGTGGACACTATGGCTAGTCAAACTGCCACCATAAGTGCAACTCGCCGTGATGTCACATGGACACGACCTCTTGGACTCTACGCCATCGGGTAGCATGGGGCGAGGCATTATTTACGCGGGCAACAGTACCGAAGTCGCCGACTCACTGCCCCCTTGCCACACACGCAGCCACGATGCTCCCAAGGCTGCCCAAGCCCATGCGACCCCACCCGAGTTGCCGACGCCACCTGCTGTGCGGGACAATGACCTCCGCCATGTTGACAAACAGACTCAGCAGACAACTTTTTCACCATTTTCCGTGAGGGGCGATTGGCCGTTTGGGGCGATGGGGGCGCCATAACCTCCTCCAGCTGATGGCAGGGCCAGGGGTGCAGCCGGAGCGAGAAAGTAGCACGGTGGCCGGCGCTATTGCACCACTACTAGGACTTGCCTTAGTGCCGACTGGCCATCTCCTCGCGCCAGCTGCTAATGTGGCCCTCGCAGCTGCAGGACACTGACGTGGAGCGTGCGAGACCTTCAGATACAACTAAAAGACACTTTGGTTGCACTTGAAAAGAAAGAATGAATAACTCAGTCGGTATGCAAAACACCACAGGGTTGTGTCGACTGTTTTCGTTCGGTTGCTCCCACAAATAGGTTTCACTCAAAGGAAATGACTATAATAATCCAACTGATATACGAAGCTACCACTGGCTGATTCGCTTGTTTCAATTCAGTTGCTCCCATAGAATGAATAATTCAATCAGAAATAAAGCTACAACCGAATGAGTCGACTGTTTTCCAACATCGACTGAATCTATAGTTTTAATTCGATTGTTCCCAACACTACCTACAGCCGCGCTCGTGTGCCACAATGAAGCGTGGACCGAGGTCCTCCCATGGTTGCTACTAGGAGTCCATGCTGCCTATAAGCAAGGCCTAAATGCCTCCCTCATGGAGCTATTATACGGAGAGACCCTCTCCCCACAAGCCCACGTTGTCACTCCAACCACTGCTTTGCATGACTCTGAACTGCTGAGCCTGGATTCGCCTGTCATCAGGGCACATCCGTCGTCTGCGCATCCCTCCTCCTTCCCCCCTCCCCCCCTTCCACACTTGGAGTTTTTGTACACAAGTCTCTCGCAACCTGCTCACATGTCATGGTGCAGGATGGCAATGCTGCAATGGCAAATTGTCTACCGTCTCCCATAAGTCACCTTAAATCGGCTTGCACAATCTCAGACATGGAACATGTGGTTTCTGATACTGAACCTGCTCCTCCCAGCCGGCCGAAGTGGCCGTGCGGTTCTAGGCGCTGCAGTCTGCAACCGCGAGACCGCTACGGTCGCAGGTTCGAATCCTGCCTCGGGCATGGATGTGTGTGATGTCCTTAGGTTAGTTAGGTTTAACTAGTTCTAAGTTTTAGGGGACTAATGACCTGAGAAGTTGAGTCCCATAGTGCTCAGAGCCAGAGCCTGCTCCTCCCAGCGTACGTGACTCCTTTGAGTTCAGTGTCGACTTTAAGGAATTTTTTCCAGAGGACATTTCTGTCAAGCTCGTCGACGATAACCTGATCATCGATGCTCAGCATGATGACCTACAATCCGCTAACGACACTGTCACACGCCAATTTTTCCGAACAATCCCTCTTCCTTATCGCATTGACACAGGACTAACTGTCTGTGTTTGGAACACTACACATCAAGGCGCCAGTTTGTGCACCGACACCATCCATCACCCAAGATCATTCTGCTCACAGACAGGCCGCCTTCCCAATGGCTCCTCCTGGAGTCTCGACTCCAGTCCCAGTTGACGCACTGGCGCTTTGCTTCGGACGACATCTACGACTCCCACAACACCTCCAGGACTATCATCTTGACAGCACCGCCAATGCAGCACTCGCTTCCCAGAGAGATCACAACAACCGCCTCCCACTCTCGCACGATTCAACATCACAAATCCCAGCGCCCTTTCACCCCTCCTGTGCTCAGCACTGTGGGGTGTGGGTGGGGGTGGGGGCAGGGGACTCGCAGGAACTCAATAAACAATTGACCTATATCACTGCCTGAACGTCTGAATCATATTGCTGACCTTGGCGGCACCAAATGACGTGAACTCTCAGGTTATGGCAGTCTTTGATTAGCTTGTTAACATGTCGGACGTTCTTTGTAACCTTGCTTTAATGAACAATAACGTAAAGTGTGCACTTAGCACAAAGTATAATTATATTCCAAATACCTGACCTGTATCGTGGAACCACAGGTTCGTAGGTGGCAGTTACAGAAATTACACGGACATAAACACAAAGCCTGCACAATCGTAATTCTCTTTAACATGAAAAGAAGAAGTAAAACTGATTCTGTACTGCAGTAGTATCTTGTCACACCACACATCATACTATGATCTGAAGAATACATATGTGGACTGGAGACAGACAGCCATACTCTGGGGATGATCTTCAAGACAAAGGCTGGCGTCCAGGAGGATTTTACTCATCCCATTAAAAGCCCCTAAAGCTGTACTTGAGTGGATGTAAGTTGATTTCTGACAGCTGCAGCTGGATGGTCACAGGATCTTCGCTGACCTGCCTCAGCCAATAACGTAACGTCTCTGTGTGAAGGCCTCAGCGTTGTCACGACTGTGCAGACGGCTATTTTTTGCACCTGCAGCCGCTAACACACACATCAAAAAAAGTTTTGCATCACCTCGGTTCCGAGAGTTCCGGAACCTGTACAGAAAATTGGAATAGAGATCAAACTAAACATCATTTCCGTCCTTTTTATTGCTTATGAAAACTACACATTGCATGTTGTACCACCATACAGCGAGACCTTCGGAGGAGGTGGTCCAGATTGCTGTAAACACCGTGAGCCGCATATCGACTCCTGCTACACCTCGTGTTTAGATTGCACTGGTTTTCCTTTTCTTCCCCTGACATGTTTGTTTGATATGTTGTCTGTCATTAAGTGGCTGCTTGGTTGTCCTTTCCCTCTGCTATCGATATCTGCGTTTTTTGTTTCTGGGAAACTGCTATGGAGGAAGTGAGATCTTTGACCGGTTGGAACCTTGTGTGGTGGCGCGGAAGTAGGGGGTTGCGCGCAGAGAGTGTGGTGGACACGGGAGGGCAGTGTGGCTCTCCAGCGCGAAGCAGGCGTGGTCGGTTGTACGAGTCGCCACGTGATGTATGTCGGTTGTGCGTAACGAGCGGGTCGAGTTGACGGAAGAGCTCCCCGCATGTTAGTTGTATACAGAATCGCCCCACGAGTAGTTGCTGTTCATTTCGCCTTGTTGGGACGTTAACAAGCTTTTTTAAATCCTCCGTTTCAACACTGAAGAAGGAGACACCTAACATGAAGGAGCGGTCACTACCCGTCAACGTTGCAGAGAAGACGTGAACGCAGGTGACAGAGCGTGTTGTCGCGTTGTAAGTTTGCTGTTTATGTTTTCTTATTGGCAACGTTACGTAGCGCTCTCTGTATGAAAATCACTGGCTGTGCTGTGTGCAGTATGTCGCTAGTTTGCATTGTTGCCTGCCATTGTTGTCATGAACTGCTATAGCTGGATGTGAACAGCAGATAGCGTTGGGCAGTTGGAGGTGAGCCGCCAGCAGTGGTGGACGTGTGGAGAGAGATGGCGGAGTTTTGATAATCTGTAAGACTGAATGTCAATTATGAATATTAAGGTAAATACATTGTTTGTTCTCTATTAATATCTTTCATTTGCTAACTATCCCTATCAGTAGTTAGTACCTTCAGTAGTTTGAATCTTTTATTTAGCTGGCAGTAGTGGCGCTCGCTGTTTTGCAGTAGCTTGAGTAGCGAAGATTTTTGTGAGGTAAGTGATTTGTAAAAGGTATAGGTTAAAGTTAGTCAGGGCCATTGTTTTGTAGGGGTTATTGAAAGTCAGATTGCGTTGCGCTAAATAATATTGTGTGTCAGGTTAAGCACAGGCTTGTATAAATTGTTCTAAGGGGACGTTTCACATCTAAAATTGTTCAAAGGGGACGTTTCATATGTCGACCCTTAGCCTAGGATACCTCACTGGAATCTTCTGATTTTTTCTTGTAGTTTGTGTATTTAATGTAGCTTTTGTTTATTGCTAGCGCGTAATTGTAGAGAGAATCTCCTTGGTAGTTGCAGTCTTTCATTGTTGCACAGTAAAACAGTTGTGGCATGCATGTAGATTTGCACCAAGTATTTCGCAGCTGCAATTAACTAGATATTATTTTCAGTGCTATGTTAATGTGTTCTCTTATTTTTGCTATTCAAATTGTGCTTTTCTGTGTTATCGTGTGAAATATTGTGACAATAATGGCGTGTGAAAAACGTAACACTCGGCTCCAAAGTAAACTAAGAAATGACAGTGAAGACGAAAGCAGTGTGTTGGCCCCACCATGTAATGAGTTAACTAATGTTCAAAGTAGTAATTTGGTAACTGTGCATAGGGAAATGGAGCGGGCGTCAAACAATGGTGTAGCCAGTCAAACAGGTAGTGAACAGGGAAGCATTATCGATCGATCGGTCGGCAACAGCTCGCCTCAGGAATCCGAAATGATAGGACACAATTTTGCAAATACTGTAGATTCAGGTTTTGCGTCCTCACCGTTTTCTCAAATGAGTCAAGACACATTTTCTGCTTGTCAAAATGTGAATGTTGCCGGTGAAAATCCACTGCCAAAAAGCATAGAGAAACAGATTCCAGACACTAATACATTATTATTGCAATTAATGCAACAAATGGAACAAAATCAGAGACAAATGGGACAAAATCTTCAAAAGTTAGACACAATGGAACAAAATCTTCAAAAGTTAGACACAATGGAACAACACCAGAGACAAACACAGCAACAGTTAGACGCAGTGGAACAAAATCTTAAAAAGTTAGACACAGTGGAACAAAATCTTCAAAAGTTAGACACAATGGAACAAAATCAGAGACAAACACAGCAAAAGCTTCAAAAGTTAGACACCACACTTGAACAAACACGTGAAGATTTAACTACTGAATTACATAACATTGAATCGAAATGTCAGAAAGTCTGTAATGATGTAAAAACACAAATTTGTGAGCATTTCCAACCTATTTTTTCGCGGCATGAAAATACATTACAGAATCACGAAGCAGCCATAAAAGAACTGCAAACTATTGTTCATGAAAATCATGAGACCTTGCAAGCTAAAATTGACTCAGTTGCATCTACCGATTCGGTTACGCAACTTGCAAAAACTCAGGAAAACTTAAAGGACACAGTAGAAAGACACATGGGGGAAATTAGTTCATTATCAGAGAAAGTAGCCGAACTTTCGGATCAGGTCACTAACTTATCTACAAAGGTAGATGATGATCTGAATGACACAAGACCCATAGCCTTCACTGACACAGAAGAGTATGAACAAATTAGAAAATTCAAACAAAATCAAAATCAAATCAACACACAGTACAAAAGAGAAATGCGGGAAGTACAAGATCAGCTGACACAGGTAATACAAGAATTACGTATTTCAGAGGACACTCGCGCTCCAACACGGGAAGAGGAACTTAGAAATACGCAAAAGCCACAAAATAATAACACAGGGCATTTCGGTAATTATGAAAGAAATTGGCAAGGTACACCGAATTTTGAGATGGAACCGCCGACACGATATGCTACTCGCCGACACGATGATTTTGACTATAAGCTGTTCATTACTACACGTAAATTCAAAACATTTAAGAATTCTGGCAACGACATTCATCCACAAGCATGGCTCCATCAATTCTCTCATTGTTTTCCTCCCAACTGGTCATTAGAACACAGATTAGAATTTATGTGTGGCTACTTAGAAAATGAACCAGCTGTAAGAATGCGATCGGTCATTCACGATTGTCACAGTGAAGGAGAATTTTACCATGCGTTCCTCTCAGCATATTGGTCACAAGCTACACAAGATCGCGTAAAACATAGCATCATGATGATGAAACACTTTGAACAATCTGAATTTTCCAGTCTTGTCAAATATTTTGAAGACATGTTGCACAAGAATCAGTACCTATCAAACCCATACAGCCCCTCAGAACTCATCCGCATTTGCTTAATCAAACTGCCTGAACATTTACGACATATTATTTTGGCAGGACGTTGCAAAGACGACATTGAAGCTTTTCAGGGACTGTTACAAGAACTGGAAATTGACACAGACAGTCGCGGGATGCGAAAACAGGAAAACAATCACTATAGGTCACATCCGTCACAATTCCGTGACGACAGAAACAATAAATGGCCACGACAAACCTATTCTTACAACGTAAATCGTGACCAAAACAGACACCACCCATATGACAACCACTGGCAGAGTAATAGTTACAGGGAAAGATCACCTTTCCGCGGTAATGACTATCACAGAGACAATCAGAGAAACAGACAATATGGGAACCAATATAACTATTATCAAGGGAGACAGAATAACTTTAGACGCAACGGTCCAGCGCGTAGTTACGATTCTGGGAGAAATTCTCCACCACATGACCGACAAGAAAGAAACTATCGAACCTACCGACATGACGACAGACGATATGATCGTAACGACAGACCTGAATTGCATCAGAACTGGCGAGATTTAAATAGAGCAGAGCACTCTCGTCACAATGAATTTGTAGAAGTTAGGTCTCCAAATCCCAATAACGATGCGCGCCAACAAAGAGACAATAGGCGATGACTCACACCGCTGGCAGCCACAATATGTACTTATGAAACTGACGACGGAGCTGCCGTAGCTAGTAATTACGTAAAAATGGAAGACATTAGAGACATCTTACTCCAGGAACACGACGTAAAACATAACAACATTGCATATCCTGTGATCCACATTACTGTAAATGACGTAAAATTTACGGCAGTACTTGACTCTGGCAGTCCCATTTCAGTAATTAGTGAAACAGCTTTTAGCAAATGCAACAAATCGAACGATTGCCCCACACTTCCGTTACGTAAGATTAAATTACAAGGTGCAATCTTTGGAAAAAGTGTAGATGTACGCCAACAAACCAATTTAGAATTCTTTTGCCAAAGCCACAGCTTCTCTATGAACTTTCTTATTGTTCCATTATTGTCGACGGAAATTATACTGGGAGTAGACTTTTTGAATGAATATAAAGCAATCTTAAGCTTTCACGATGCTGAAATAAGTTTAGAGAAAGAAGGTAAGTCAATAGCTTTGAAATTTGAAGACTGGCTCTCAAACCATGATGAGGAAATTAATCGGCTTTACCTTCTGTTAGATAACAGTTCGGAATTTTCTACGGAACTAGACACTAACAATCACTCTGCAAGTACTGACAGGGATGACATCGACGGCATATTTGAAATTAATGAGTTAATTCAGAGTAAAATTCAAACAATTGAGAATTGTAATGACACTGATAGGCAGGACCTTTTTGAGATTTTACAAGCACATTCCACAGTTTTTACTCACAAAACAGGAACAATCAAGGGATTTCAATACCAATTTCGTGTTCGTGAGCATACTAAATTTTGTGTTAGACCATACGTAATTCCAGCACATTATAGGGACCGTGTTAGAACAGAAATACAATCTATGCTTGACGAGGGCATTATTGAGCCTGCAGCAAGCTCATACAACAATCCGTTACATGTTGTTGAGAAGAAAAATGGATCGATCAGACTTGTCTTAGATTCGAGACAAATCAATACTATCATTATTCCTGAAACAGACAGGCCGCAGACGATGGAAGAACTTCTTCAAAATTTTAATGGTGTAAAAGTGTTGTCTTCCATTGATCTCAGATCCAGCTTTTATCAGATCGAACTTCATCCAGAATGTAGAAAATACACAGCTTTCCTTTGTTTCGGCGTTTGTTATCAGTTTCGGAAACAAATGTTGAAATAAGACGAAAGATCTATCGAATGAAGTTGTGGGGTGGACTGCAGTACCAAATGTTACACTGAAAACAAACCCTGTCCTTTCCTTTTGTGTTATCCCACTATGTGTTTGGGTACCCGTGTGTATTTGTGTTTTTCCTGTCTTTATGTGTTTAGCTGATGAGAGCTATGTTGTAGAATTTTTCTAATACTCTGTTATTTTCTTTGTAAAGATGCTTAGACTTTATTTATTCTGTTTTGTTTTAATGCTTATGTGTGAAGTTGATGTTTCAAAAGTTCTTTTATGTATGTACTCATGTTATAATTCCTGTAACACTGATGTATATGTTATTTCTATTCTGTTGTAAAGCCTGTACTACAAATGTTACCTGTATTGTTATGTTCTTTAATGATGTATTTTGTACCTTTGTAATTGTATTTTCATGTTATAAAATGGTAATTGACATCAGTTCATCACATTAGTAACTTGTAAGTTACATTTCACTGCACACGTTTCTGTTGGTCATAGTATATGGACAATTTGTGAGAAGTAGGGACTGTTAGTGTTTGCACGTGTGTTAATAATTCAGCAAGGGACTGGATAACAGCATTGCTGGTTCTAAGGACAATTCCCAAAAAACTTTGTGAATGCACAAGTGGTGGTTATGGACTTGCTCTATTATCCGCAAGACTCTTCAATGGTGATTGTGCACCTGCACAGTCACAACAGATGGCTGCTGGCCATCTCTACAAGGACTACAGTGGGTCTGCATCTTTGATGGCCCACCAATACAATTATCTCTACAAGGACTACTGTGGGTCTGCATCTCTGGTGGCCCACCAATACCATACTCTCTACCAGGACTGCAGTGGGTCTGCTCAGTGATGACCTACCTACCAATATTCGTCAGAACTTCGAATGACTCTGCTGTGGGTTTGCTCCATTGTGGCCCATTACCTGTCAGCATTTCAAGAGTCAGCACTGTCTTTCCGTTGGAAGGACAACACTACTTCTTCAAGACTGCATGGAAATCCACTACTTCTATGTGCAATTTCTTTTACTAATGAGACTTTGTGAAAAAAAACTGTAATTACTATTATGATGAACGATCAGGACTGTCTTTATGGACTGTGAGAAAATTTTAGCTGTTGACCAACATTGTATCAATAAGTGTGTGCATTGGATATCTTTGTTAGTGTAATTATGAAAAATTTTATCAAATCATTATTGGCCACTGGCCAAAAACATTTGTAAAATTTTTTGTGGGGAGCATGGGGGCTATGTAAGTTTGCTGTTTATGTTTTCTTATTGGCAACGTTACGTAGCGCTCTCTGTATGAAAATCACTGGCTGTGCTGTGTGCAGTATGTCGCTAGTTTGCATTGTTGCCTGCCATTGTTGTCATGAACTGCTATAGCTGGATGTGAACAGCAGATAGCGTTGGGCAGTTGGAGGTGAGCCGCCAGCAGTGGTGGACGTGTGGAGAGAGATGGCGGAGTTTTGATAATCTGTAAGACTGAATGTCAATTATGAATATTAAGGTAAATACATTGTTTGTTCTCTATTAATATCTTTCATTTGCTAACTATCCCTATCAGTAGTTAGTACCTTTAGTAGTTTGAATCTTTTATTTAGCTGGCAGTAGTGGCGCTCGCTGTTTTGCAGTAGCTTGAGTAGCGAAGATTTTTGTGAGGTAAGTGATTTGTAAAAGGTATAGGTTAAAGTTAGTCAGGGCCATTGTTTTGTAGGGGTTATTGAAAGTCAGATTGCGTTGCGCTAAATAATATTGTGTGTCAGGTTAAGCACAGGCTTGTATAAATTGTTCTAAGGGGACGTTTCACATCTAAAATTGTTCAAAGGGGACGTTTCAGCGTGACCGTCGCGTGTTGGGTACGCTGGCGACGCGTGCGCGGTCGGATGTGTGGATCCTTGCCATCGGAGGTCGTGTACTGCCTGTTCGAGCATAATTGCAAGTTAAGTTCGTGGAAGGTTTAATAATTGAGTAATAATTTTGTGTAACCAGCGTCTCCTCTGCCTTGTGGTCTCAGGAGACAGGGTGTCCTGTCGCTGGCACGGGTGTAATTGAAGACAGTGATCTTTCCTCCTCCTCTCGTTACTGTCCGATGGGAGGTGTAGTTTTGGCGGTTTAATTGTTTCGCTATTCTGTCGTGGGTTATGAGTAAATTCATGCTCCTTGTTGGTTGATCATGTGGTCGCTCATTCAGGACTGTGTGGTGTAATGTTTCCTTGCACGAGGTTAGCTCTAATTCTGTCAGCAAGTTAAGCCATCTTATAACAAGTTTTCACTGGCTAAAAGTCGGTGCGGTGACCAGCCTGAGAGTGGCAATTGTGTTTACGGGCGTATTTAAATTGGTCAGTATTCTGTCTATCCTGAGCATCCCTGAGTGGGTAATTTGTGGCCGCTTTACACGGGTCCGTCATATCTGGTATGTTCTAAAGATATTCCAGGACACTTTTGTTTAAAGTTTTTTTAAAATTCTTCCAAGTTTCTAAATTCCTTTTATTGCCATTGATATTGTGTTTGCTGAGACTTGTTTAATTTTTTTTAATGGTGGTGTTCGTAGCTTCACTACCTCACCGTACCTTATTAACAAAGGTCTGTATTTACTTTAGTAGCCTGTTTACTAATGTTCTTTAAACTTTTTAAAATTTTTGTATTGCTATAAATTACTTTGATTGGCGATAGCGGCGTGTTTTAAAAGGTAATTTATTGCCGTACTGCTAGCTTCTGTGTTTTTAAATTTTTTTTCAAACAGTTGTATTGCTATATATTACTGGATTGCCGTTAGCGGCGTGTTTTAAAAGGTTGTTTATTGCCGTACTGCTAGTTTCTGTAAGATATGAATAAAACATTTGTGAAAATCTGAACTCGACAGTAAACTACTAGAAATTTGGCCCCGTTTCCCAACTTGTGGTGTGGCTTGTAGTAACCGTAACCACTGTGTGTGTCACACCGGTACCTCTAATACCCAGTAACACGTCCTCTTGCATTTATGCATGCCTGTTTTCGTCGTGGCATACCATTCACAAGTTCATTAAGGCACTGTTGGTCCAGATTGTCCCACTCCTTAACGGCGATTCGACGCAGATCCCTCAGAGTGGTTGGTGGATCACGTCGTCCATAAACAGCCCTTTTCAATCTATCCTAGGCATGTTGGATAGGGTTCATGTCTGGAGAACATGATGGCCACTCTAGTCGAGCGATGTCCTGAAGGAAGTCATCCACAAGATGTGCACGATGGAGGTGCGGATTGTCGTCCATGAAGAGGAATGCCCGCCAATATGCTTCCGATATGGTGGCACCATCGGTCGGAGGATGGAATTCACGTATCGTACAGCCGTTACGGCGCTTTCCATGACCACCAGTGGCGTACGTCGGCCACACATAAAGCCACCCCAAAACATTAGGGAACCTACTTCTTGCTGCTCTCGCTGGACAATGTGTCTAAGGCGTTCAGCCTGAATGGGTTGCCTCCAAACACGTCTCCGACGATTGTCTGGTTGAAGGCAGATGCAAAACTCATCGGTGAAGAGAAGGTGATGCCAATCCTGACCGGTCCTGTGGCTGCACGAAAAGCATTATTCAACATGGTGGCGTTGCTGTCAGGGCTCCTCCGAACCATAATCTGTAGGTAGCGGTCATCCACTGCAGTAGTAGCCCTTGGGCGGCCTGAGCGAGGCATGTCATAGACAGTTCCTGTCTCTCTGTATCTCTTCCATGTCAAAACAACATCGCTTTGGTTCACTCTGAGACGCGTGGACACTTCGCTTGTTGAGAGCCCTTCCTGGCACAAAGTAACAATGCGGACGCGATCGAACCCCAGTATTGACCGTCTAGGCATGGTTGAACTACAGACAAGACGAGCCGTTTACCTCCTTCCTGGTGCAATGACTGGAACTGATCGGCTGTCGGACCGCCTTCGTCTAATAGGCGTTGTTCACGCATGGTTGTTTACATCTTTGGGTGGGTTTAGTGACATCTCTGAACAGTGAAAGAGACTGTGTTTGTGATACAATATCCACAGTCAACGTCTATCTTCAGGAGTCCTGGGAACCGGGGTGATGCAAAACTTTTTTTGATGTGTGTACTTCTCACATGAAAGCTAGCAATAGCGCTGTGAGGTGTCGGAGATCTTACGCCACCTCGACTACAGTACAGTATCGCTCGCTGTCGACTGCAGCCAGTTCTCTGTGTTTAGTTTGCACTTGACTCTTCATTTTCTACAAGGTCGGCTTCCCAACTGTTCTGTTCCATTTATATCCGTGAATTCCCTCTCGTCATTACACTCAAAATTCACAAAAATTTTAATTCTGTACAAGAGAGTATAAGGTTTCCTGGTGATTATATTTGATGGAAACGCTCTCTGTGCCCGTGGAAAAACAAAACAGTTCTGTAGATGTCGTGAGACATCAAAAATGATCAACCATTGCTTACTTTGCACCTAACTACACTCCTGGAAATGGAAAAAAGAACACATTGACACCGGTGTGTCAGACCCACCATACTTGCTCCGGACACTGCGAGAGGGCTGTACAAGCAATGATCACACGCACAGCACAGCGGACACACCAGGAACCGCGGTGTTGGCCGTCGAATGGCGCTAGCTGCGCAGCATTTGTGCACCGCCGCCGTCAGTGTCAGCCAGTTTGCCGTGGCATACGGAGCTCCATCGCAGTCTTTAACACTGGTAGCATGCCGCGACAGCGTGGACGTGAACCGTATGTGCAGTTGACGGACTTTGAGCGAGGGCGTATAGTGGGCATGCGGGAGGCCGGGTGGACGTACCGCCGAATTGCTCAACACGTGGGGCGTGAGGTCTCCACAGTACATCGATGTTGTCGCCAGTGGTCGGCGGAAGGTGCACGTGCCCGTCGACCTGGGACCGGACCGCAGCGACGCACGGATGCACGCCAAGACCGTAGGATCCTACGCAGTGCCGTAGGGGACCGCACCGCCACTTCCCAGCAAATTAGGGACACTGTTGCTCCTGGGGTATCGGCGAGGACCATTCGCAACCGTCTCCATGAAGCTAGGCTACGGTCCCGCACACCGTTAGGCCGTCTTCCGCTCACGCCCCAACATCGTGCAGCCCGCATCCAGTGGTGTCGCGACAGGCGTGAATGGAGGGACGAATGGAGACGTGTCGTCTTCAGCGATGAGAATCGCTTCTGCCTTGGTGCCAATGATGGTCGTATGCGTGTTTGGCGCCGTGCAGGTGAGCGCCACAATCAGGACTGCATACGACCGAGGCACACAGGGCCAACACCCGGCATCATGGTGTGGGGAGCGATCTCCTACACTGGCCGTACACCACTGGTGATCGTCGAGGGGACACTGAATAGTGCACGGTACATCCAAACCGTCATCGAACCCATCGTTCTACCATTCCTAGACCGGCAAGGGAACTTGCTGTTCCAACAGGACAATGCACGTCCGCATGTATCCCGTGCCACCCAACGTGCTCTAGAAGGTGTAAGTCAACTACACTGGCCAGCAAGATCTCCGGATCTGTCCCCCATTGAGCATGTTTGGGACTGGATGAAGCGTCGTCTCACGCGGTCTGCACGTCCAGCACGAACGCTGGTCCAACTGAGGCGCCAGGTGGAAATGGCATGGCAAGCCGTTCCACAGGACTACATCCAGCATCTCTACGATCGTCTCCATGGGAGAATAGCAGCCTGCATTGCTGCGAAAGGTGGATATACACTGTACTAGTGCCGACATTGTGCATGCTCTGTTGCCTGTGTCTATGTGCCTGTGGTTCTGTCAGTGTGATCATGTGATGTATCTGACCCCAGGAATGTGTCAATAAAGTTTCCCCTTCCTGGGACAATGAATTCACGGTGTTCTTATTTCAATTTCCAGGAGTGTATAAGCGCCGCTCCTGGCAGCCTCGGCCAGACATGAATGCTGAGTATTCGCGCCGTATCGGACATAAGTGGAAAGCGTTCGCGGAGTATTAGCTCGGCCTAGCAGAGAGTGCTACGAGATCAGATTGCAGTGATCCGTACCCATTGCTTGTTTGAGCCTTGTGCAGAGCCAGGACTCGGATTTATGTTGTATTTCACCCGTCGCTTGTGGCACCTTTGTACATTAAAGTTAAGTATTGTCAATCTGCTTTATAGAAATAAAACTACTAATGTTATTTGCTTGAATTGTTGTATAGCATTCCGAGAATGCAGCACCCCTTAGGCATCTTATACGAGACGAGTGGGCAAGACGCTACGCTATAGATATACACTGCCTGCCAAAAAAGGCGAAGCTTCCAGATTGGGAGGAGAAAACGAAATGAAAATTGACGAGTTGAGAGAGTATGTGATGTTATTTCATTCATTAGAGTATGCAGCCAAATTTACAAATAACTTGACAGTATGAGCGCAATCGTCAGCAGACAAGCTGGTCCTCAACTGGGGTAACTGGTCCTTGTTGTCCTGGATATTGGTCAAAGATTGGAATTGATGTCCGAACTGGTCCCACACGAGTCGATGACAGATCTAGGTATCTTTCTAGCCATGGGAGTACCTCAATATCAAGCACAGTTAATGTTCTGATATCGCAGCCTGGAAAGTGTGAAAGCCCACGAGAAGGCATGGACCTCGATGACGGCCGCCAGACGGCATTGTTGTAGTCCGCGAAAGCTGCTGTCGCGTCTGTGGAGACACGCCCGTCCTGCCGGCCTATTAGCGCGTGAAGCGCCTGCCCTTTAAAGCGAACGGTGCAGCCGCTCAGAGAGTTCCCGGATGATGCCCTCTCTCCCTCCATGTATCCCTCCTATCAACTCTGATCCTCATCTCTCCCTCCTTTTCTATGTCCTTTCCCTAGGCTCCCTCTTCCCCCCCCCCACCCTTTCCATCTGTTTTTTTCCCCGCCTACCCTCTCTCTGCCACCCTTCTCCACCCCCTCCCCCGAGTCCGTTTGCATTCCCCTCCTCTGCCTTTCTCCACTCCCTCTCGCGTCTGCCCAGTCCCCCCTCCCCCCTCTTATGAGTCCTCGTCCTCTGTCGGCTCCTTCCCCTCCTCCCCCCACTTCGTTTTTCCTCTCCTAACCCCCGTTTCTTTCCCATCATCTGTCCAGGTTCCCCCGTCTGCCCTCAGCTGTGGTGTGTCATATTTGTGCCAACTTTTTAGTGCAGTGTTCAAGTTAGTGTTCAGTGTTGTGCGTCTTTCCAAAGTGTTGCGAACAGAAGTCATGCTGTCGCTGGGTGTGATTTTTATATCTCTTGCGAACAGAAACCAGACTGTCGCCGTGTTTTTTAATTGTCTGTCTATTATTTTACCAGTCTGCTTCCTGTGTATTTTATTAACATAACCAACTCTTTGTTTTATGTTGTAAGTTCCACAATTTTCCCCCATTTTACGATTTAAGTAACCGATTTTATCGCCTGCTTTTATTATTTATTATCTTCATTTTTAAAACAAATTCTGTAGGCTGAAGAGCGGCGTACTAAGCTGCTGCCAGCCCGCCCCCTTCAGGGGGAATCGAAACTCAATAAAGGAAGAACCGCTCAGTGAGTCGATGATGATTTCATTGCGGTACAGTAGAGGGCTCGCTGACCTTGTCAGATTCCGGTCTCCATAAACAGAGAGACGTATCATCTGTGGACGAGCAGTGTCCTGTCGAAAAATGACCTCCCAAACCAGTATAAAAATGCGATCCCTCCCCAGATCGCCAAAAACGCGTCATCTGGAGTAGTGCAGAAATGCGATTCATGATTGAAAACAGTGCGACGCCATTCCTTAGTAGCCAGTGCATTCCGATCATTGCACGTAGTTTGTATTGTGGTGTTAACAGCAGTCTACGCATGGGACAGTAGTTTCGTGGCCCGGCTGCTGCTAGTCTCTGAGCAACGACATGGGTTGCCACAGGAAGTCCATTATTTAGTCTCAGATGGCAGGCGCAGATGTGAGAGGGTTGTGATGTGCTTGGTGCCCAATTCTGTGATCCTCCCTTATGATGGTGAGACGTGGTCGATCGGATTCTTGACGACAAGCACACCTGTCCTCAGGTACCCGAGTAGCCCAGCATCGGGCCAGTGTCGGATCCAAATACCCCACAAATCTGGCTGTTGCACTATTCGACCAGCTGGCCAAATAGAGACCCATAATCTGATCTCTTGTCAGCAATCGGTAATGTTGTCCCACATAAGTTCGCAGCATATTCACAGTGACCACTGTCTTCAGGCCCCTTATATAGTCTTCCAGGTCTGGTAATAACACTAAACACGAACAAGGATAATGAAAACTGCTGGCCGTTCTATTTGACAACACAAAGAACTGCAAAGTTACTTTGACATCCGACCATGTCGTCTGGGTGCTTCACTTTTTTTTGTCGGGCTGTGTCAATCAAATCACCAACATAAAAACAGAAATTTTTTAACATTACTAAGAATAACTAGTCCGCTTCTGTATCCGAGCAGGGTTCTAGGCGCTTCAGTCTGGAACCGCGCGACCGCTACGATCGCAGGTTCGAATCCTGCCTCGGGCATGGATGTGTGTGATGTCCTTAGGTTAGTTAGGTTTAAGTGGTTCTACGTTCTAAGGGACTGATGACCTCAGAAGTTAAATCCCATAGTGTTCAGAGCCATTTGAACCATTTTTAACCCAGCAGTCGGCGTGTCTCACTCTCATGTGAAGGATCTGAGTTCAGATCCCGGTTCTGGAAGGGATTATTCCTCGCTGGGAGGACTGGAAAGCTATGTACTCAGCCTCACGACGCCAGTTGAGTAGTTACTTGAAGGAGAAGTAGCGGCTCCAAGGTCTAAAAGTGGACTACGGCCCTGACATTGGAGTGCTGATCCTTGACCCCCATACCGCATCTGAAGACGCCATTGGCAGACAATGATATGAGCTGTGGGTTTTCACAAGAACTATCTGAATCTATACTGCTTACAAGTCAATAGACTGTTTTCTTAGAGGTATTTCATAGTGTTGAAACAAAGTATGTCTTCCAGAATCCTACAACAAATGGATGCCATTGATATGGTCGTATAATTTGGCGTATTTGCTCTGTTTCCCTTCAAGTGGAAGGATCTTCTTTAGAGTGGCCAGTTATACATGATTAATAAAGATGGAGTTATTTTATTAGCACCCCCCAAGAGATATACAATCTGGAGGAACACTTTCCTTCATTAAGTGACTTAGGTTAGGTGTATACACTCTAAGGGGGAAAATAACCCAGCACCAAAAAGGAATTGTGACGTGCATCTAAGGTCAAACAAATGATTACAGTTTCAGGAAAATTGGATTATTTATTCAAGAGAAGGTCTTCAGAAACTGAGGAAGTCAACAGCGCATTGGTCCACTTCTGACCATTATGCAAACAAGTGGCATTGATGGATAGAGTTGTTGGATGGCCTCATGAGGTATGTCGTCCGAAATTCTCTCAAACTGGCGCGTTAAATCGTCAAAATCGCGAGCTGGTTTTAGGTCCCTGCCCAGAAAACTACAAACGTTCTCAGTTTGGGAGAGATCCGTTGAGCGTGCTTGTCAAGCACTAAGATTGTGTGGGTGGGTATTATCTAACGAAAAGTGAAACCAGGATGGCTTACCATGAACGGTGACAAAACGAGGCGTAGAACTTCGCCGAAGTTGCTTTGTGGTGTAAGGGTGCCACGGATGACAACCAAAGACGTCCTGTTGTGAAAAGAAATGGCATCCCAGACATCACTTCTGGTTGTCAGGTCGTATGGCGGGCGAAAGTCAGGTTGGTATCACACCAACGTCTGGGGAGTGTCCAGACAAGTCTTCGATGCTCATCGGGGCTCAGTTCCAAACAGGGCTCATCACTGAAGGCCATTCTGCTTCAGTCAATGAGATTTCAGGTCTTAGATGTGGTTGTCTGCCGCGGCAACCATACAGCATAGCGGTACGTCGACGACATTCTACGCTCCATATGTTGTCCTTCATGGCCAACTATGCTGGGCTTACATTTCAGCAAGATAATACCCGCCCAAACGCGGCAAGAGTTTCTAATGCCTGTCTTCGTTCTTGCCAAGCCCTACCTTGGTCTGCAAGGTCGCCGGATCTCTCCCCAATTGAGAACGTTTCGGTCATTATGGGGAAGGGCCTTGCAACCAGCTCGGGATTTTGAAGATGTGATGCGCCAATTGGACAGAATTTGGCACGATATCCCTCAGTGGGACATCCAACAACTCTGTCAATCAATGGTAAGCCGTATAGTATAACTGCTTGTATAAGGGCCAGAAGTGGAGCAACGCGTTATTTACTTGCTCAGTTTGTGAATATCCTTCTCTTGAATAAATCATCCAATTTTTTCTGAAATTGCAATCATCTTTTTGCCTTTCCATGTGCGTTACATCTACCGATTTACGCCCATTCGGATAATTCCTTCGTGGTGCATAGTTTTTTGTTTTTCTTAGAGTGTACTTTCAAAGTAGTCCAGTTGACACCGGTTCTTGATTCAAATTATGCAATGTATACTGTATCTCTATTGGGTAAGAATTATACCAAACCTTGTTTAGCAACTTTACTTTAGTCGTGCTGTCGTCATTAATATTGTCATTGCTTTTATATACTTAAGGTGCTCACTGTGTCTTCCCTGCTATACTTTACGTACGACCAAAACCACTTTGCATTTTCGTATGTGTTTTGACCAACAGCATCTCCTGTAAGAATATGAGACACTTTTGCTTCAACTACCTGGATACATCATGAAACGGAGTGGCAGAATCACTCTATCTCGAGTTATGCCATAGGCAAAATTCGCTACTGTTTAGGTACGACTCATTTCTGTGTAGTGTACAAACTTAACTACTCCGATTGTGTCCAAGAAAGCCCAAAATACGAATCACATGATTATTCCTCTAGAGCGCTGTTGCAGCGCTGTGAAGTGGAAAAAACACACTGAAGATCTGCTGAAACGTTTGAGTTCAGCTACTTATGCTATTAGGGTCACTTCAAATTTTGGCGATATACATCTCAGTAACTTAGCTTACCACGCGTATGTTCATTCTCTGCTTTCGTATGGCATCATATTCTGGGGTAACTCATCATCGAGTAAAAGAGTGTTCATTGCACAAAAGCGTGTAATCAGAATAATTGCTGGAGCTCATCCAAGATCATCCTGCAGACATTTATTTAAGAGATAGGGATCTTCACTATAGCCTCCCAATATATACCGGGTGATCAAAAACTCAGTAAAAATTTAAAAACTTAATAAACCACTGAATAATGTAAATAGAGAGGTAAAAATTGGCACACATGCTTGGAATGACATGGGGTTTTATTAGAACAAAAAAAACTAAGTATTGCTAGACGCGTGAAAGATCTCTTGTGCGCGTCGTTTGGTGATGATCGTCTGCTCAGCCGCCACTTTCATGCTTGACCTCCCAGGTCCCCAGACCTCAGTCCGTTCGATTATTGGCTTTGGGGTTACCTGAAGTCGCAAGTGTATCGTGATCGACCGACATCTCTAGGGATGCTAAAAGACAACATCCGACGGCAATGCCTCACCATAACTCTAGACATGCTTTACAGTGCTGTTCACAACAGTATTCCTCGACTACAGCTATTGCTGAGGAATGATGGTGGACATATTGAGCATTTCCTGTAAAGAACATCATCTTTGCTTTGTTTCACTTTGTTATGCTAATTATTGCTATTCTGATCAGATGAAGCGCCATCTGTCGGACACTTTTTTAAGTTTTGTATTTTTTTTTTTTTGTTCTAATAAAACCCCATGTCATTCCAAGCATGTGTGTCTATTTGTACCTATCTACATTATTCCGTGATTTATTCAGTTTTCAAATTTATACTGACTTTTTCATCACCCGGTATATATATATATATATATATATATATATATATATATATATATATATTCACTTATGAAATTTGTTATTAACAATCTGAACGAATTCAAAAGTAATAGCAGTGTATATGGCTACAACATTAGGAGATAGGATGATCTTCACTACTCAAGGTTAAATCTAACTTTGGCTCAGAAGGGGGTAAATTATGGTGCCACAAAAGTCTTTGGTCACTTACCTATTAGCATCAAAAGTCTGACAGGTAGCCATATAGCAATTAAAAGGAAATTAAAAGAATTTCTGAACGACAACTCCTTCTACTCATTAGGTGAATTTTTGGATATAGTAAGTGGGTAATTTCCCCACCCCCCGCACCATATATATATATATATTAAGTGGGTAATTTCCCCAGCCCCCACCAGATATATATATGGTAGGGGGTGGTGAAATATATATATATATATATATTAAGTGGGTAATTTCCCCAGCCCCCACCAGATATATATGTGGTAGGGGGTGGTGAAATATATATATATATATATATATGGGGCAATATATATATATGAAATGATCGTATGGCATTGTTGACCGGGAGGCCCCATGTGGGGAAGTTCGGCGCCCCATTGCAAGTCCTTTTTAGTAGACGCCATTTCGGCGACTTGCGAGTCAATGATGATGAAATGATGATGAAAGACACACAACACCCAGTCATCACGAGGTAGGGAAAATACCTGACCCCGCCGGGAATCGAACCCGGGACTCCGTGCGTGGGAAGCGAGAACGCTACCGCAAGACCACGAGCTGCGGAATATATATATATATATATATATATATATATATATATGTAATATTTTGTGTAATGTAATACTTTGTATAGTCCCGCTTTATTAACATGACACGATCCACAGCATTACGAATTGTCGCATTCATGATGTATGGAACAAGTACTAATCTAATGTAATCTAATCTAATCCGAGTGATGCCCGCATCTCGTGGTCGTGCGGTAGCGTTCTTGCTTCCCACGCCCGGGTTCCCGGGTTCGATTCCCGGCGGGGTCCGGGATTTTCTCTGCCTCGTGATGGCTGGGTGTTGTGTGCTGTCCTTAGGTTAGTTAGGTTTAAGTAGTTCTAAGTTCTAGGGGACTGATGACCATAGATGTTAAGTCCCATAGTGCTCAGAGCCATTTAATCCGAGTGTACAGTGTGAGGCAGTTGCGTTGCACTCACCCAGCGTGAGCGGCGGCGTGCGGAAGCTGTCGCAGAGACTGCAGTTGGACAGTTCGGCGAGCTGGCCGTCGTCACAGAGGCTGCAGTTGGGCAGCAGGGAGAGCGCGCCGCCGCCGGCCTGCAGGGCGCGCACGCTGAACCTGACGCCGCCGCCCCCGGACGCCTCCCCCAGAGGCAGCGCCAGCGACGCCTGCGACGCCGGCACCGCGCGCGCCTCCACCTGCCGGCCGTCCACCAGCGTCACGACGCTGTAGTAGAGGCCCTCCGCGGCCGATGGGGACCAGTGCACGTGCGCCGTGGGCAGCGAAGACACCTCCACGTACGAGAACGGCAGCTGCGGCTCATCTGGGGACCAGCGAATGGCACACAGTATAGAAAGAGTCCGGATGGGAATTCTCTCTGCAACAAAGCCCCGTTATACTGGAGAAAATCGAAACAAACACAAGTGAACGAGCACTCACAGACAATTCACTTACTGTCACTTGCCATTCGTTCGTAGCTCTGAAAAGAAAGAAGAAGTCACTGGAAGCAGCAAAAGAGAACGACAGAAAAAGAGTATCAGTGCGGGCGAGTAGCGCTGGGCACCGTGCAAATTTTCCGGCCTCCAGTTGCAGAGCAAGAATTGGGCGCTCAAATAGATGCACCGAGATGACTGCCTTCGGATTTTTTCACACGTTTTTGATGTACACTACTGGCCATTAAAATTGCTACACCAAGAAGAAATGCAGATGATAAACGGGTATCCATTGGACAAATATATTATACTACAACTGACATGTGATTAAATTTTCACGCAATTTGGGTTCATAGATCCTGATAAATCAGTACCCAGAACAACCACCTCTGGCCGTAATAACGGCCTTGACACACCTGGCCATTGAGTCAAACAGAGCTTGGATGGCGTGTACAGGTACAGCTGCTCATGCAGCTTCAACACGATACCACAGTTCATCAAGAGTAGTGACTGGCGTACTGTGACGAGCCAGTTCCTCGGCCACCATTGACCAGACGTTTTCAATTGGTGAGAGATCTGGAGCAGCAGTCGAACATTTTCTGTATCCAGAAAGGCCCGTACAGGACCTGCAACATGCGGTCGTGCATTATCCTTCTGAAATGTAGGGTTTCGCAGGGATCGAAAGAAGGGTAGAGCCGCGGGTCGTAACACATCTGAAGTGTAACGTTCACTGTTCAAAGTGCCATCAATGCGAACAAGAGGTGGCCGAGACGTGTAACCAGTGGTACCCCATACCATCATGCCGGGTGATACGCCTGTATGGCGACGACGAATACACGCTTCCAACGTGCGTTCACGGCGATGTCGCCAAACACGGATGCGACCATCATGATGTTGTAAACAAAACCTGGATTCATCCGAAAACATGACGTTTTGCCTTTCGCGCACCCAGGTTCGTCGTTGAGTAAACCATCGCAGGCGCTCCTGTCTATGATGCAGCGTCAAGGGTAACCGCAGCCGTGGTCTCCATGCTGCTGCAAACGTCGTCGACCTGTTCGTGCAGATGGTTGTTGTCTTGCAAACGTCCCCATCTGTTGACTCGGGGATCGAGACGTGGCTGCACGATCCGTTACAGCCATGCGGATAACATGTCTGTCATCTCGACTGCTAGTTCAAATGGTTCAAATGGCTCTGAGCACTATGGGACTTAACATCTGAGGTCATCAGTCCCCTAGAACTTAGAACTACTTAAACCTAACTAACCTAAGGACATCACACACATCCATGCCCGAGGCAGGAGTCGAACCTGCGACCGTAGCGACTGCTAATGATACGAGGCCTTTGGCATCCAACACGCCGTTCCGTATTACCCTCCTGAACCCACCAATTCCATATTCTGCAAACAGTCATTGGATCTCGACCAACGCGAGCACCAATTTCGCGATATGATAAACCGCAATCGCGATAGGCTACAATCCGACGTTTATCAAAGTCGGTTCAAATGGCTCTGAGCACTATGGGACTTGGCATCTGAGGTCATTAGTCCCCTAGAACTTAGAACTACTTAAACTTAACTAGCTAAGGACATCACACACATCCATGCCCGAGGTAGGATTCGAACCTGGGACCGTAGCAGTCTCGCGGTTCCGGACTGAAGCGGCTAGAACCGTACGGCCACCACGGCCGGCTATCAAAGTCAGAAACGTGATGGTAGGCATTTCTGCTCCTCACACAAGGCATCACAACAACGTTTCACCAGGCAACGCCGGTCAACTACTGTTTGTGTATGAGAAATCGGTTGGAAACTTTCCCCATGTCAGCACGTTGTAGGTGTCGCCACCGGCGCCAACCTTGTGTGAATGCTCTGAAAACCTAATCATTCGCATATCACAGCATCTTCTTCCTGTCGGTTAAATTTCGCGTCTGTAGCACGTCATCTTCGTGGTGTAGCAATTTTAAGGGTCAGTAGTGTATTTGCATGCAGAAATCTTAAGAGATAACGATGTCTGTCCATGCTTCAGAAGAATTAAAAGGCAGAGAAGAACTGTCTAAAAATACGTGGGAACGAAATATTCAAATTCATAATAGTGATTTACTGATAATCCTAAACATTATGACCACTACCATGCAAGAGATTGAACGCTGCATGGTAGCACTGCGGGCATGAGACGTGATAGGAACGTACGCAAGCGGAGCACACAAGAACAGTGAAACATTCTATGGACTATAGGGGCCACAAATGTGGAAATCTACCAACTTAAGCGAGTCTGACAAGGGGAAGATTGTTATAGTCAGACGCCTGAGAATGGTCGTCTTGGAAACGGCGATGCCGGTCGGCTATTTGTTTGTTACTGTCATGAGGTCATGTGGTAAGTGGTTTCTAGGACAGTAAAACCACAAGTAGCCAACAGGATGGTGGACCACAACCAACGTACACAATAAATTAGTAACATCTTAAAAAATATACGATTAATATTTTCTTCAAGAGCAATAGCACAATACAAAAGAAATTAATAACTATGATAGAAGAGAAATATCAATATAATAGTACAGTAATATGTGCAGTAAACTGTAACTGCTGCAACTTTAAATATATATCAGCATGAAATATTAAAATCAGATACAAAGAGCATGGAAGGATAATGAACAGTGGCATGCCATAATAACAAGAGAAAGGGAATGCTCAGTCTCCAGGAAGAGTATTTCTTACAGAAGACAACAGATGCAACTGAAAATATGTTAAATGAAAAAAATAGCAAAAGATAATATTGACGCTAATTCGTAACTTACATTGTAAATAATAATATTAATTTAGTAATTAAAATTATTTATAACGTATGAAAATAAAATAATTAAAAAGAAAGTAATAAATAATAGAAAGGACACACACACACACGCCCACTACAGTTTCTGTGAGCACTCAGCCAACCCTTCCAACCCTACAGGAAATGAGGAAGATCACTGTGCAACCGGAAAGGTCATATGCACTGTAATAAATAGATGTGACCTACCAACTGGAAACTTATGCTGTATCCAACTAGTGCATACAAACGAACCCATGGACACATGAAAAGGATAGAAACATGAGAGTAGATGATAAAACACTCCGTCTTCAGGCGACAAGTGGCCTACTGGGACCATCCCACCGCCGTGTCATCATCGGGGGAGGAGGTGGATAGGAAGGGCCTGGGGTCAGCACATCGCTTTCCGGGATCATATATTTGCATATAGTTAAATAATTTAAGTAGGTTACTGTTTTGGCAGAAGTTGCGCTTTTTATCATACCCATAAGATGCTATAGAACCAGTCCCCAGCGGCCTGCAGATACGGGAAGCTCTCCATAAAATCATACAAATTTAAAATAAAGAAATTTGCACAACTTGTTGCGGTCTTCAGTCCAGAGACTGGTTTCATGCAGCTCTCCATGCTACTCTATCCTGTGCAAGATTCTTCATCTCCCAGTACCTACTGCAACCTACATCCTTCTGAATCTGTTTAGAGTATTCATCTCTTGGTCTCCCTCTACGATTTTTACCCTCCACGCTGTCCTCCAATACTGAATTGGTGATCCCTTGATGCCTCAGTATATGCCCCACCAACCGATCCCTTCTTCTAGTCAAGTGGGGCCACAAATTTCTCTTCTCTCCAATTCTATTCAATACCTCCTCATTAGTTATGTGATCTACCCATCTAATCTTCAGCATTCTTCTGTAGCACCAAATTTCGAAAGCTTCTATTCTCTTCTTGTCTAAACTATTTATCGTCCACGTTTCACTTCCATACATGGCAACACTCCACACAAATACTTTCAGAAACGACTTCCTGACACTTAAATCTATACTCGATGTTTACAAATTTCTCTTCTTCAGAAATGCCTTCCTTGTCATTGCCAGTCTACACTTTTATAGCCTCTCTACTTCGACCATCATCAGTTATTTTGCTCTCCAAATAGCAAAACTAATTTACAACTTTAAGCGTCTCATTGCCTAATCTAATTCCTGCAGCATCACCCGATTTAATTCGACTGCATTCCATTAGCCTCGTTTTGCTTTTGTTGATGTTCATATTACATCCTCCTTTCAAGACCCTGTCCATTCCGTTCAGCTGCTCTTCCAACTCCTTTGCTGTCTCTGACAGACTTGCAGTGTCATCGGCGAACCTCAAAGTTTTTATTTCTTCTCCATGGATTTTAGCACCTACCCCAAATTTTTCTTTTGTTTCCTTTACTGCTTGCTCAATATACCGATTGAATAACATCGGGGAGAGGCTACAACCCTGTCTGACTCCCTTCCCAACCACTGCTTCCCTTTCATGTCCCTCGACTCTTATAACTGCCATCTGTTCAAATTGTAAATAGCCTTTCGCTCCCTGTATTTTACCCCTGCCACCTTCAGAATTTGGAAGAGATTATTCCAGTCAACATTGTCAAAAGCTTTGTCTAAGTCTTGCACAACTTATAAAGTGAAAATTACTAGGGATGGCCAAATTTAGCATGAAAGTATTGATACCACACCTCA
Source organism: Schistocerca cancellata (assembly GCF_023864275.1). Classification (NCBI taxonomy): domain Eukaryota; kingdom Metazoa; phylum Arthropoda; class Insecta; order Orthoptera; family Acrididae; genus Schistocerca; species Schistocerca cancellata. Next base: position 1,095,192,089 of record NC_064627.1, read on the forward strand.
CATGGGCATATTAGTGGAGGTATCCATCAAATTATGAAAGAAAACTAACGATCATTATAACAATTTGGTCTATTACCAAAACATATAAAAATGATTTATCCACTTAATCCAAAATTGTGAACATTTAAGAGGTCGACAGTGGATTGCAAATACGAAATATGCCCTTACCATCCGTGGCTGGATACATAAAAGCACAACTTGAACTTATGTTGCTAATACGGCCATTGACTAAAGAAAAGTTTAGTGATTCAAAGAAAAGTGCCAGACGAGCATGCACGAACACCGCTACTCTTGCCCAAGTGTACTAGCAGCTAGCTGGCTGTGAAAACTGAAAGTGTGATATGAAACCCCGATGTAAATTAGCAGACTTCACACTCGCCCTCAGTCGGCGGCTACAGAGACAGCATATGCTTAGCACTGTTAATCTGTGAGAGGACAGAAGACGCCAAAACTAGTGGCTGAAAATTGTAAGTTTAGCCTCTGTATTTTGCTCTAAGACAGAGACAGCTTTCTCTGCAGTCCTCAGACCTAACGTTATGCCTCAAGACCTGGAACACGTGTCGTCTGTGGCTTCACCGATACAAGTCTGTTTCGACTTCCCTTTAGAAAACTTAGCTTTCTCTTCCGGTGTCGGAATCACATCAGCCGACTGAAGCAGACGTCAAGAGTTCTGACCAATGATAGGTTACTGAGATAGTGTAGCAACTTCCTGCTCTTGCAGGCTTTGTCACGGTTAACCAGTAAAGCGTAGTGTGGGGAAGAAGGTAGAAAGTCTCACTCAATACGTGACAACTTTTCATTCATGGCCAACCAGAAGCTCAGCAGGTACACACATGCAGGAACTCAGCCATGCCGGCCGTTGTGGCCGATCAGTTCTAGGAGCTTCAGTCCGGAACCGCGCTGTTGCTACGGTCGCAGGTTCGAATCCTGCCTCGGGCATAGATGTGTGTTATGTCCTTAGGTTAGTTAGGTTTAAGTAGTTCTAACTCTAGGGGACTGATGACCTCAGATGTTAAGTCACATAGTGCTTAGAGCCATTTGAACCATTTGAACTCACCCCTTCTACTGAAATAGTTATGATGAGCCAAACAGAGACACGGTTTAATGACTGCTACCACACTACAAAGGCTTGCGTTGTCATGCAGCCTTCAGATTCTTCTCTTAGCTGTAAAAGATTCCTTTTCGCTTCCTGCACAATACAATTTTTGTGGCGTGTTCCACAACCTCCTCAACGCAACTGCTGAGTGGACACTACCGACTGTTTTCCCCTACTCTTTACCTGTGTAGAGAATGGATTTCAGCTCGAAACAATTTTACGGCTCTTCTAGTCCCCTAAGTTAACTTCCCTTTCGCGAACCAGCCAAAAGCTTCCTAGTTTGCTGAAATAACAAGAGAAGAGGAAAACAGATGTAGAAATAATTATGAATGCAATCATTTCCATTAATAAAAATTGTATGCTGCTATCATGCAGCATTAATGGTCTGACTTGACTGACAACTTGGATCTGTATAAAAAATTACACTACTGGCCATTAAAATAGCTACACCACGAAGATGACATGCTACAGACGCGAAATTAAACCAACAGGACGAAGATGCTGTGATATGCAGATGATTAGCTTTTCAGAGCAATCACACAAGGTTGGCGCCGGTGGCGACACCTACAATGTGCTGACATGAGGAAAGTTTCCAACCGATTTCTCATACACAAACAGCAGCTGACCGGCGTTGCCTGGTGAAACGTTGTTGTGATGCCTCGTGTAAGGAGGAGAAATGAGTACCATCACGTTTCCAACTTTGATAAATGTCGGATTGTAGCCAATCGCGATTGCGGTTTATCGCAACGCGACATTGCTGCTCGCGTTGGTCGAGAACCAATGACTGTTAGCAGAATATGGAATCGGTGGGTTTAGGAGGGTAATACGGAACGCCGTGCTGGATCCCAACGGCCTCGTATCACTAGCAGCCGAGAAGACAGGCATCTTATCCGCATGGCTGTAACGGACCGTGCAACCACGTCTCGATCCATGAGTCAACAGATGGGGACGTTTGCAAGACAACAACCATCTGCACGAAAAGTTCGACGACGTTTGCAGCAGCATGGACTATCATGACTGCGGTTACCGTTGACGCTGCATCACAGACAGGAGCGCCTGCGATGGTGTACTCAAAGACGAACCTGGGTGCACGAATGGCAAAACGTCATTTTTTCGGATGAATACAGGTTCTGTTTACAGCGTCATGATGGTCGCATCCGTGTTTGGCGACATCGCGGTGAACGCACATTGGAAGCGTGTATTCGTCATCGCCATACTAGCTATCACCCGGCGTGATGGTATGGGGTGCCATTGGTTACACGTCTCGGTCAGCTCTTCTTCGCATTGACGGCACTTTGAACAGTGGATGTTACATTTCAGATGTGTTACGACCCGCGGCTCTACCCTTCATTCGATCCCTGCGAAACCCTACATTTCAGCAGGAGAATGCACGACCGCGTGTTGCAGGTCCTGTACGGGACTTTCTGGATACAGAAAATGTTCGACTGCTGCCCTGGCCAGAACATTCTCCAGATCTCTCACCAATTGAAAACGTCTGGTAAATGGTGGCCGAGCAACTGGCTCGTCACAGTACGCCAGTCACTACTCTTGATGAACTTTGGTATCGTGTTGAAGCTGCATGGGCAGCTGTACCTGTACACGCCATCCAAACTCTGACTCAATGCCCAGGCGTATCAAGGCCGCTATTACGGCCAGAGGTGGTTGTTCTGGGTACTGATTTCTCAGGATCTATGCACCCAAATTGCGCGAAAATCTAATCACATGTCGGTTCTAGTATAATACATTTATCCAATGAATACCCGTTTATCATCTGCATTTCTTCCTGGTGTAGCAATTTTAATGGCCAGTAGTGTACAAAATAGGTTATCGGACAGTTTGGGACTAAACTTCCATGTAACACTACCAAGACCTACGGATCTCCTAATAGAATAACTATAATTAAATAATTTGCTTTAAATTGTAGACAACTGATGTTTAGAATGAATAAGTAAAACATGTTTGGTTAGAAGCAAAGTAATCATTCAGTTGCATAAGACATAATTTTTATTCTCTACGTGATAAAAATAGTTTTCTAATTTTATGGACGGATGCAGAGCCCATAGGCAGCGAACATTTCCACTAACGTGTAGTAGAGAAATGCAAGCGTGTGAAGAACCCACTTCCTTGCGTCTCGCTGCCCACAACTCGGTCTACATCCAGCTTGGCTTCAGCTTGCTGGCAGTTCCCTCACCCTCCATTACATGAATCAGCATTCGCCGAGTGTGAAGCAACAAGCACCTGGTCCTATTTTACAGCTACGGAAACATGGAGACTATTATTACGAGGGTCACTCCAAAAAGTTAGCAATGTTTTTTCAAACATCCAATTTATTTTCCGTGCTTTTGATATTTTTACAGTATGTCTAGACATTCTTGAGAGACAAAGCGACATTTTCCCACATAATCTCTGTCTTTTTCAACCTCCTTACATCACCGTAAAAATAAGGCCCATACAGTAGAAGTCAGGACCAGCACTTTGGGTCACTGTTTAAAGCCTTCACAAAGGAGTCATCTTCAAATCTCATTCCATCTACATCAGGGGCGGGCAAACGTTGCACGCGGCTCATGAGCGCACAGCGCTGCACGTATGCTGCTCGCGTGCAGTCGTCGACTGGGCCTATGGCGACAGCCAGGCGCCGGCAGGTTGCGGCAATGTAGTGCCAGGCTAAGCTGCAGACGTTTATGCGAAGCGACCACTACGTAGTGAACGTTGTATTTCAAGAACCTGAAGATTCAGAATGAAACAAGGAAACTGAGAAGCGGAGATTTGCTATATTTTAAAAAGTAATGGGAGAATAATTTTTTCTTTGTGCAAAAACGTGAAAATTCGAAATGTTTAATATGTGGCAGTATTTTCGCTGGTCAGCGGAAGTTTAGTATTGAAGGCCATTATAATAAATTTCACAAGGACGAGTACAATTTATTGTCGGATTCTGAGTGGATGGGGAAATTGACTGAGCTTAAGAAGAGCGATCTGACGATACTACATAAATCTGTTGTAGTTGCTGTTGTCAGGAGAGGTCTACGACTTTCTTTCGTCATGTCTCTCATCTAACTGATTTAACATTTTATGGAGCACTGTTTTCAATTTTTCAGGACGACAACAATAATAGCCCAGCGGTAAGTGCAAGTTATAAGATTGGGCTTAATATAGCGAGAGCTGGAAAACCATTTGCTGATAATAAGTTTTGGTTAAGAGCAAATATCAGTGATGAAAATTTACGTAACTGTTTGCGCTTGTCTGTATGTAGAAATTTTGTTCCAGATATTAAACGCATTGTAAACTCCACCTGTGATAGTTAAATAAAACGTATCATAGGTAATAGGTACTCTTTCAAACCATGATTTCTTTCAAGCACTCCTACTAACCTTATTCCTTCATTTAAATAAAGCAAACTAGGAAACAAAACGCATTACAGAGGAAGGAGCAGACAGAAGTTATGGTGTGGAGGGGAGAGAAGCGGGTGGCCAGCTTGCCCCTGTGTGCACGCAGAACACCTGTTAACTGCACGCGTGCAAGTGCACCGCACACGTGCAGGATTCCTGCCCGCCCCTGATCTACATCTAAATCTATATCATACTCTGCAAGGCAACTAATAGTCTGTAGTGGAGGGTACTTCTGGTACCCCCTACCCTGTTCCATTCGCGAATAGCGCGTGAGCAGAATGATTGTCAGCAAGCCTCTGTATCGGCTCTAATTTCTCGACTTTTCTCTTCGAGGTCATTACGGGAGATTTATGTGGGAGGAAGTAATATGTGGTCCGACTCTTCCTGGAAAGTACTCACTTGAAAGTTCAATAGTAAACCTCTTTGTGATGCATAACGCCTCTTTTGGAGTTTGATGAGTATCTACGCAACGTTATCGTGCCGGCTACATGACCCCGTGATGACACGCGCTGCTCCTCGTTCGATCTTCTCTGTCTCTTCTATCAGTGCTACCTGCTACTATACATGAACAATACTGGAGAATCGGTCGAACAAGCGCCTTGTAAGTCACTTCCTTCGTCGATGAGTTACAATTTCCGTAAGCTTCTTCCTGTGAATCTCGGTGTGGCATCTGCTTTCCCTACTATTTATATTATTTGGTAACTCCACTTAGTTTATGGTAGATACTGTTTCCGGCAGTTTGTCAACAACAGTATAGTTGTACAGAAGTAGCTTTCTTTTCCTATGTATGGGCAGTATGTTACATTTATTTCCGTTCAAGTTCAACCGCCAGAGCCTGTACCATTCAGCAATCGTCTGCGGGTCATTCTGAAAATCGATACTGTCTTCTGGTGTTTGCTACTTTATTACGGACAACCACATGATCTGCGAACTGTCTTTAGATCATCTGACTCTTGCTACTACATCATTCACAAACATTGTAAACAATAACGGTCATATCACACTTTCTTGGAATACTCCAGAAATTCCCTTTACATCTATCGATTTTATTCCATAAAGAGTGACGTGTTGACTTCTGTCTGCAAGGAAGTCTTGAATCCAGTCGCAAATCTGCTCCGACACTCGATAAGCTGGTATTTTTTTCACTGAACGGCAGCGCGGGACGGTGTCAAATGCCTTCCTGAAATCAAGGAACACGTCAACAACGTGAGCGGTTGTCCACGGCGCGGTGGATCTGATGGAGGAACAGAGCGAGCTGAGTTTCCCCAGGATGTCTGTTTGCGGAATCCGTGCTGTTTTTTATACAGGAGATTTACTTTCTCAAAAAACTTCATAATTCTTGAGCATACAACATATTCCATAATTCCACAACAGACTGACGTTAGTCGTATAAGCCTATAATAATGTCAAGTGTACTACGAGCTAACGGGAATGGCCTGCACTTTTTCCCATTCGCTGCATGCCCTTCGTTGCTCCAGAGATCTACGACAAAAAAATGGCTCTGAGCACTATGGGACTTAACATCTATGATCATCAGTCCCCTAGAACTTAGAACTACTTAAACCTAACTAACCTAAGGACATCACACAACACCCAGTCATCACGAGGCAGAGAAAATCCCTGACTCCGGATCTACGACAAACTGCTTCTAGAAAGGCAGCAAATTGTTTCACATAATCTTTGTAGAATCTTATAGGTATCTCATCTGGTCCTGAATACTTTCCACTACTAAGCGAGTGTAGTTGATTTTCTGTTCTCCGACTGATTGTTTCAGTATCTAGCATCTTGTTGCTCGTACGATGCTGGAAAGGAGGGACTGAATTATGATCTTCCACCGAGGGAAAATTTCAGAAGTCCGAAGTCAGTATTTCGGCCCTTCATAAGGTATTCCTTCACTTTACTAAAGAAGTGGAAATCACAGGTGTAGGGCGGAAGATTCAGTGCTGTTCATCCAAGCTTTGTGATCTTCGTGGTGGTTTTCGCGCAGAAATGTGGTAGCGTGTTGTCATGTAACAGCATTGCATCATTATGCAACACATTCAAGCTTTAATTTTTTTAGAGGTTTGCCACATATGTGTCAGAATTTACTGTGGTTCGTGTGGCATCATTTACATAAGCAATAACCCTTTTGAATCAAGAAACGCAATACCCATCACCTTTCCTGCAGAAGGCGCTATTTATCCGCCTGTAACTACTTTTCACGATGCCATTCTATCGATTGCCTCTTCATTTCTGGTGCAAAGTAATGGAACCAGCTTTTATCTCCTGTCACATTTGCTGCACGTAGGTCACCTCCAGAATTCTTGCATTGTCTCAAAAGTTTGGTGTACACTGTCTTCTGTGTTTCTTTGCGGACGTCAGTCAACATTCTTGGAATCTACGTGGTGCAAATGTTTTTCAGCTTGAACTACCTCAATATCTTGCACACACTCGCTTGTTCTATTCCCCCTCAGACTGACAATTCGTTCACTGTTATGCGTTTGTCAGCCAAAATTACATCGCGAGTACACTACGGATTTTGAGGAGTTTGCGCAGTGCTTTGCCTGCCGCCGCGCTGGAGGTCCCCACTGTCGCCCGGTAACCTGCTGGCCCGACGAACTACAATGCGACTAGATTAGATTAGATTAGATTAATACTAGTTCCATGGATCATGAATACGATATTTCGTAATGATGTGGAACGAGTCAAATTTTCCAATACATGACATAATTAAGTTAATTTAACAACATACTTAAGTTAATGTAACAACTCTTTCATTTTTTGTGTTTTTATTTTTATTTTTTATTTTTTTAAATATTTTTTTTTGTTTTATTTTAATTTATATCTAAAAATTCCTCTATGGAGTAGAAGGAGTTGTCATTCAGAAATTCTTTTAATTTCTTCTTAAATACTTGTTGGTTATCTGTCAGACTTTTGATACTATTTGGTAAGTGACCAAAGACTTTAGTGCCAGTATAATTCACCCCTTTCTGTGCCAAAGTTAGATTTAATCTTGAATAGTGAAGATCATCCTTTCTCCTAGTATTGTAGTTATGCACACTGCTATTACTTTTGAATTCGGTTTGGTTGTTAATAACAAATTTCATAAGAGAGTATATATACTGAGAAGCTACTGTGAATATCCCTAAATCCTTAAATAAATGTCTGCAGGATGATCTTGGGTGGACTCCAGCTATTATTCTGATTACACGCTTTTGTGCAATAAATACTTTATTCCTCAGTGATGAATTACCCTAAAATATGATCCCATATGAAAGCAACGAGTGAAAATAGGCGTAGTAAGCTAATTTACTAAGATGTTTATCACCAAAATTTGCAATGACCCTTATTGCATAAGTAGGTGAACTCAAACGTTTCAGCAGATCATCAATGTGTTTCTTCTAATTTAATCTCTCATCAATGGACACACTTAAAAATTTGGAATATTCTACCTTAGCTATATGGTTCTGATTAAGGTCTATATTTATTAATGGCATCATACCATTCACTGTACGGAACTGTATGTACTGTGTCTTATCAAAATTCAGTGAGAGTCCGTTTACAAGGAACCACTTAGTAATTTTCTGAAAGACAGTATTGACAATTTCATCAGTTAATTCTTGTTTGTCAGGTATGATTACTATACTTGTATCATCAGCAAAGAGAACTAACTTTGCCTCTTCATGAATATAGAATGGCAAGTCATTAATATATATTAAGAACAACAAAGGACCCAAGACTGACCCTTGTGGAACCCCATTCTTGATAGTTCCCCAGTTTGAGGAATGTGCAGATCTTTGCATATTATGAGAACTAATTATTTCAACTTTCTGCACTCTTCCAGTTAGGTACGAATTAAACCATTTGTGCACTGTCCCACTCATGCCACAATACTTGAGCTTGTCTAGCAGAATTTCATGATTTACTAACAGCGTCATGTCCCTACACCTTCAATTTCTCGTGAATGTTTGTCTAGTTCTCATGACACAGGACCACTCCATTGCTTCAAACATCAAGTGCAACAGACGTATGGACGGAATGCTATGACTGCGCTGCTTGTGGAAAGAGGTTGAACTAAATTTCAATACAAGTGAGAAGAATGTTTCTATGACCTCCGAGAATAGCAAAGATGTAGAATAAATGAGGGATTTTGGAGAACGCGTTGCACATTCTTTTGGAGTGACCCTCGTATAGAACGCAGAGAAGTACTGTTGGTGAATAAAGAAAGCGGGCCGCAACCGTGCGCTCTGCGACTTGGCACCCTCTCCGCAAGGGGTCGAGCGCGAGACGAATGACTAAAATGAGGAAGTACCTCGGCGTGCGGCTGGCGTTCGTCTGAGCTCGGAAACCAATCTCGTGACACCCTCCGTTCGGCTGAAATCGGAAATCAGTCACGTGACGTCACTCGCTCGCTGTTTGGGGCTATCTTTGTCCTGACTGTCAAATTTACAAAAGAGAATTCGATCGCAGCTAAATATTTATGGCAAGCAAAACTATCACTGCTACTCGTTTTATTCGCAGCAATTGAAGATGTGTTCTGAGGTCCTACCTAACCACACCCTCGGAAATCGCCACATATTCACATATAAACAGCCAAATATTTCTGACAGGCATGATATACAGGGTGTTTCAAAAATGACCAGTATATTTGAAACGGCAATAAAAACTAAACGAGCAGCGATAGAAATACACCGTTTGTTGCAATATGCTTGGGACAACAGTACATTTTCAGGCGGACAAACTTTCGAAATTACAGTAGTTACAATTTTCAACAACAGATGGCGCTGCAAGTGATGTGAAATATATAGAAGACAACGCAGTCTGTGGGTGCGCCATTCTGTACGTCGTCTTTCTGCTGTAAGCGTGTGCTGTTCACAACGTGCAAGTGTGCTGTAGACAACATGGTTTATTCCTTATAACAGAGGATTTTTCTGGTGTTGGAATTCCACCGCCTAGAACACAGTGTTGTTGCAACAAGACGAAGTTTTCAACGGAGGTTTAATGTAACCAAAGGACCGAAAAGCGATACAATAAAGGATCTGTTTGAAAAATTTCAACGGACTGGGAACGTGACGGATGAACGTGCTGGAAAGGTAGGGCGACCGCGTACGTCAACCACAGAGGGCAACGCGCAGCTAGTGCAGCAAGTGATCCAACAGCGGCCTCGGGTTTCCGTTCGCCGTGTTGCAGCCGCGGTCCAAATGACGCCAACGTCCACGTATCGTCTCATGCGCCAGAGTTTACACCTCTATCCATACAAAATTCAAATGCGGCAACCCCTCAGCGCCGCTACCATTGCTGCACGAGAGACATTCGCTAACGATATAGTGCACAGGATTGATGATGGCGATATGCATGTGGGCAGCATTTGGTTTACTGACGACGCATATTTTTACCTGGACGGCTTCGTCAATAAACAGAACTGGCGCATATGGGGAACCGAAAAGCCCCATGTTGCAGTCCCATCGTCCCTGCATCCTCAAAAAGTACTGGTCTGGGCCGCCATTTCTTCCAAAGGAATCATTGACCCATTTTTCAGATCCGAAACGATTACTGCATCACGCTATCTGGACATTCTTCGTGAATTTGTGGCGGTACAAACTGCCTTAGACGACACTGCGAACACCTCGTGGTTTATGCAAGATGGTGCCCGGCCACATCGCACAGCCGACGTCTTTAATTTCCTGAATGAATATTTCGATGATCGTGTGATTGCTTTGGGCTATCCGAAACATACAGGAGGCGGCGTGGATTGGCCTCCCTATTCGCTAGAAATGAACCCCTGTGACTTCTCTCTGTGGGGACACTTGAAAGACCAGGTGTACCGCCAGAATCCAGAAACAATTGAACAGCTGAAGCAGTACAGCTCATCTGCATGTGAAGCCATTCCGCCAGACACGTTGTCAAAGGTTTCGGGTAATTTCATTCAGAGACTACGCCATATTATTGCTACGCATGGTGGATATGTGGAAAATATCGTACTATTGAGTTTCCCAGACCGCAGCGCCATCTGTTGTTGAAAATTGTAACTACTGTAATTTCGAAAGTTTGTCTGCCTGAAAATGTACTGTTGTCCCAAGCATATTGCAACAAACGGTGTATTTCTATCGCTGCTCGTTTAGTTTTTATTGCCGTTTCAAATATACCGGTCATTTTTGAAACACCCTGTAAATGTCATTGCTGCTCGTTCAAAGATTTCGGAAATTTGTGGTAAGTTCCTGCGGGACCAAACTGCTGAGGTCATCGGTCCCGAAGCTAACACATTACTTAATCTGACTTAAACTTACTTACGCTAAGGACAACCCACACACCCATGCCTGATGGAGGACTCGAACCTACGACGGAGGACTGCTCGTTCAGTCCTCTCTAACCCCAGCCTTGGAAATCGCGACGCATTCGGAAAAAAGCGGTAAAGTATTTGTGGCAAGAAACAATACAAATCTCATTTCTGGTTGTTTCACTCGCAGCAGTTTCATCTTTCGTTTTTTAATCACAGTGAAATCACAAAACTGAAGAATCGCACTACTGGGAGAGCACACTCTTATGTGTATCCCGGCAGGGGTTCGAGTCCTCCCTCGCGCACGGGTGTGTGTGTGTGTGTCTGTCCTTAGGATAATTTAGTTTAAGTAGTGTGTAAGCCTAGGGACTGATGACCTTAGCTGTTAAGTCCCATAAGATTTCACACACATTTGAACCTTTTTGAACCTTGTGTGTAAATAGCATCGAAAATCGCACAACATACTTCTCTTACATAGATAAGAAAGTCCCAGAGTGTGTTATATATTGGAAAATGGAAAAAAAAGGTTGGTTGGTTGGTTGGTTGGTTTTGGGGAAGGAGACCATCGGATTAGGGAAGGACGGGGAAGGAAGTCGGCCGTGCCCTTTGAAAGGAACCATCCCGGTATTTGCCTGGAGCGATTTAGGGAAATCACGGAAAACCTAAATCAGGATGGCCGGACGCGGGATTGAACCGTCGTCCTCCCGAAAAAAAAGGAAGTTAGCTTGTACCAGGATACGAACCTACTTCCTTCACCTCTGCACTCAACGTCTCTAGCTATTAAGTTCGTGCATTAGTTCGTGGCACTTTCCCACAATTTTAATAAACACAACAGTTACACATAACATAGACGTTAGTCATCAGTAATATATTTTTCTTCACTATTTACAACAGTTAGTGGTTTAGAGGCGAAGAACGATGTTCGGAGCACATTTTCATCTGGAATGGAATTCCTTTGAAGGTTGTTCGACAGAGAACGGTAAAGGTGAAAATCTGAGGGCGCTAGATCAGGTGAGTGAGGCGGGTGTGGAATGAGTTCCCAAATCAGCTCCTGTATAGGATTTTTTTGTCAGTATAGCGGAATGTGGGAGGGCGTTATCGTGGAGTAGCGTCACTTCGCGGAATCTTCTTGGTCGTTGTTCTCGGACTGCGTCTCAGTTGTTGACAATAAATCTCAGCAATGATGGTTACACGTCGGGGAAGCAATTCGTAGTACACCACACCGGCGCTGTTCCACCAGATGCATAGCATTGCCTTTTCGTGGATGCGCGCAGGTCTTTGTATAGGGAGTCGCTGCTTTGTTTGGGCTCTCTACCACACCTTTCTTTCCCCTTATGTCAGCATAAAGACGCCTTTCCTCGTCACCAGTGTAAGGTTCTCATACGCTTACTGCTGTTGAAACAATTCACCTTTATTTTACTGAGAGAAAGATGAGTGAGCGCACTGCATGAGTCGTGAATAACAACTTTGACTATGTGTTTAGTTTTATCTGTGGTTGACTTGCTAATCAGTCTGTCGAGCAGCGCTGAGGCTTGTTTATTTGAGGCATAGTGGCGAGCAGTTGAGTTTTTCAGAGAATGGCATCTGTCTTCTGTTAATCGGAGAAGCTATCTGGAATACTTTATGATGGAGATGAAAATCCATTTATAATATTTTCTCATTCTTTATATTAATGGAGAAGATTTTGGAGGAATTTTAAAGGTAAGGAAGGTGTGGGCAAAAATGAAATCTTTGTCCCTCAAATAATTCATAACTTTCATGGTTAGTGTCAAAGACCACAGGTAACGGAGACTGCGCGTGCTGTCATTACACTGAAACCAACAATAAGTCAAGTGACTCGGGGCAGGACGCCGAGCTTCTGTTGTTACACACTGTGTGAGGTGGAGCTGACACAGCTTTTTCTCATTTATAGCTGAAATGAAGCATTGATTTTAATAAGAAAATAGTTTGCCCTACTCCTATTAAACATTTTGTAGTGCAGTTAATCTGATTTGTCTTAAATTCCTAACATTAATGTGATGATTGTCGTTTTTACGTGTGGCCAAGTGAAATGTACAGACAGTTCTGTCTACAGGTAACAAAACTACAGTTCTTCAGCGAACATATGCCCAGAGGAGCTACACACTTCACAAACGGATGAAAATCTCAGTTGTGAATGGGAACTGTTTCAAAATACTTGCAGAGGTATTTCCATCAGTTGAAAGTTAGGATGGCTGTTGGTCCTTGGTTGCAAAACTTTATGGATGACTAAGATTTTAAGACGACATATTATTTATATTTCTATTTCATATTTTTATGTATTAGCCATTCAGCAGGTTTGCCATGCAGCTGGCTTCATCAGAATACATTTTATATATTCACAAAAGTATAGTTTTTACTAATTTTTACATTATGCATTGTGCATATATATATATATATATATATATATATATATATATATATATATATATATATATATAATCTTTTAGTAGTTAGTAATTTTTACATTTTACACACATCATCATTTTACATATACACATAAACACATATCCTCTTATTAATCATAAGATTTCAGTAATGATCATTATACAGTTTGCATTCAAGAATTAATTATACAGTTTTACACATTTAGTTAATGATAGTTACATTATTTTATTGTTTATACATTCCTTCCAAAATACTTCCAATATATTCTTCAATTGAGTAGTATGCTTTATTTTTAAACCATGTGTCTAATACCTCCTTAAGTTGAAAGAGGGTGAAGGTTTTGACTGATTGTGGCAATTTATTATATAACATTAGGTTTAGGTGTTTGTGACTTGTGTGTCAGTGGCAGCCTAGAATGCTATATATCAAGCATTCAGTTGTTTCTAGTGCTGTAAAAATGTAAATTAAATCCCTGTGTAAATTTTTGTATATTTTCTTTTATGTATATTAAGCAGTTATACATATAGAGACTTGGGAGGGTCATTATGTTTAATAGAATGAAGTGCTCCTTACAGGTTTCTCTTGGACCCAATCCTGGTACACATCTAATTGCTTTTTTTTTGCCATTTCAGTACGCAGTTTGTGCCTGTTCAGTTATCTCACAACAGAATCCCATATTGTAGCTGTGACTGAAAGGATGAGCCAGCCGCAGTGGCCAAGTGGTTCTAGGCGTTTCAGTCTGGAACTGCACGACTGCTATGGTCGCAGGTACAAATCCTGCCTCGGGCATGGATGTGTGTGATCTTCTAAGGTTAGTTAGGTTTAAGTAGTTCTAAGTTCTAGGGGACTGATGACCTCAGATGTCCCATAGTACTCCGATGTCCCATAGTGCTCAGAGCCATCTGAACCATTTGAACTGAAAGAATGCATAGTAGCAAAACATCAATAAACTTTTTCTGACAGAATATCTTCGTTTATACAGCAGGTATACCACAAGTGCAAGTTTGTCTGTCAGATACTTTATATGGTCATACCATGAGAGCCTTTTGTCTATTTTTAGTCCCAATAGTTTGATACTGTGATTCTCTTCTTTCTGTACCTTCAAATCAAAATAAATTTCCTCCATATCTGTGTTGTTTATACGTAACTGGTTAGCAATTCACCATATCCTACATTTTTCAAAAAGTTCATTATTTTTGTTTACCACCTGTGAGATCATGGTCATATCATCAACACATAAGACTTTTTTGCAGGCTATATAGTTTGAGAAGTCATTAACATAGACAATAAACAGGAAATGTCCAAGAATGGAGCAATGTGGGGTTCGTCTTTGAATTTACATTAGTTCTGACCTGTCATTGTTCACATACAGTAACTTTTTCCTGTTATTTAGGTATGATTTAATCAAGTTAAGTGGTTTGTATGCATTGCCAAAATATTCTAATTTTTTAACAATTATCTCAAGTGATACTGAATAAAATGCTTTGCTTAAGTCTTTGAGTGTTGCACAGGTAGTCAGTTTCCTTTAAAAAGCATTGTGGATTTCATTTATCATGCTTTTAATAGCTTTTATGGTTGATTAGTTTTAAATCCAAACTGACTGTCATTAAGTAATTTATTGCTCTCAAAATACATGTAAATCTGCGTTTGTGAACATCTCTCTATGATTTTGGCCAATATAGGGACAATTGATCCTGGTCTATAGTTATCTGGTATTTCTGTGTCAATCTTTTTGTATGTGGGGATGTAGTTGTAATTTTAAGGCAAGGAAAATGCCATCTTCAAGGATTTTATTTGCAAGGTAGAGTAGAGGAGTTCTAATTTCCTTAATTATAGCCCTTATTACAAAGTTACTGAATCCATAGTAAACTTCTGTTCTAGAGTTGTTTACAGAGTTATTTATATCTGTTGCAGTTGTTCTACTCCAGTTAAATCTTTTATCTGTTTTATTCTGTAATTGTAAAAGAAAAGCTTCCACATCAGTTAAATCGACACTCTTGGTACATAGGCATTTATTGAATTTATGAAGAGGTCATTGAGAGTGTTACAATTAAGTGGGTTAGTGATTTCTTCCTTTCCAATATTTGTCTCACTTTTAACTATGTTCCAGGCAGCTTAACATTTGTTTTTAGAATTTAAAATATACTCTTCATTTGCTCTCATTTTTGCTGCTTTAATTTCAGATTTGTATATTTGTGTTAAGTTTATATATCTATTCTTATTTTTTTGACTGTCTTCAATTATGTGTGACTATGAGTAAAATGATTCCAATTTTATTGAGGTGTAGGGTGTACCACTTTTTGTATGTTGTGGTTTATGCATATAGCTAGGGTCACATCTCTTTGTAATAAGAGGGCAATTACTGTCTAATGTACTTTTTATATTGGATATGAATGCAGAAAAGCTTTCATTTGTATCTTTGTCGATGGTTAGTATTCCATCCCATTCTATTCTACTCTGTTCATTTCTCATCATTTCAGTATTCTCTTCCTTGAGAGCTCTATATGCAGTTAACATCCTAGTGTCATCAAGTGTCAGATTTCCAATTTTGAGTCATATGCCATCATGGCCAGATAGTACTGATTCGAAGGTATCCCACTCTACTTGATTCCTACACACATTGCTGATTATATTATCAAGACATGCCTCCATTCTGGTCGGTTTTTCATTTAAGCAGTAACAATTCACTGCTTTTAAGATATTCAGGACGTGTACCACAGTTGTTCACTTTACTCTTATATTTATATTAATGTTTCCTGTGATAAATGTTTTATATTGCTTATATTTGACAGTCAGTAAGATTGATTCAGAGAGTTTTTATGGTATACGTCATTGGAACCACCTATAAGAACTGCAAAGTCACTCTTTGACAGATTACTGCAATCTTCAGTGTTGGTGAGGATCTGATTGAATCTTGCTTCACTTAATATCTAGCTCACTACACAAGTATAGTCAACATTTTGTAATATATTACGCTTCCTATCTTGATATAGTTTCGGTATCTGTACTGTATCGAGAAAAAGTTAGAAAATATATGCGCTTATTTTGTGTAAATACCTGATATTATGCACATAAACGAATTTGCTTTCTTACAAAAGCATATAACAATTCACACACATTCTTGTGGAATCGTTAGAAAACTAATGCTGCGTACGGGATTATTATACTGCCTTCCACTCCTGTGGAAGTGGTGAGCTACAAGAATTCATGGTGCCAAAAAAGAGTATTCACTAAACAACAATTATTCTGTCGCTTCTTAAAAAGAACTGTCAATACGTTTCAACTTGACTACATGTAAAAACGATCACCATTGCTTTATTATCAAGAATTTCGGAGAAACTACGTTAGCTGCACTGCTACATGTGTGACAGTAGTATTACAGTTCGTTGAATTGTCAAAATCAATGCTTTATTTTAGCTATAAATGAGAAAAACTGTAACTGTCAGCTCCACTTCACACAGCGCGTAAAGATAGGAACTCGGCTTTCTGCCCCGAGTCACGTGACTTAGATGTTGGTTTCAAGACGTAAGACGCCAGAGATAGGAGCATGCGCGGCTTACGTTATATATGGTCTATAGTTAGTGTAAATTCGATCTCCTTCTTTTTCATTATGTCACAAATTACGCAATTAGTTGTGATGTCTATAATTTTTGTAATGAGAGAATTTTGAAATTATTATAGTCTTCTTCTGTTGCGCAGCCTTTTTGTCAAGAAACAGAGTTTGATTTCTCAAAAACGATTTTCTTTGAAGTAAAACCCACCTCCACGATTCACAGCAAAGTTTTTAATTCTCTGTCATGTTTGCATTGTACTTTACGCCACACGCGGTAACAGATGAATATGACACACAAAAAATTAGAGTCGCTTCTGTATCTGCTGATTTATGTTTGCTTTCGGGAATGTCAGCATTCCAGACACAAAAACAGCGTTGTGAGCATGAGGTTAGTCAGCTGCCGAGAATCTTCCGGTTTGTATGGCCGTGGTCCATGGAACTCTTCTATCCCTGACGTTTCGTCCAAAGCTGCGTTGGACATCTTCTGAGCTGCTCCTGGTTGTGATGAGTCTTGTCGACCAGAAGCACCTCCGAAGATGTCCAACGTAGCTTTGGACGAAACGTCAGTGATAGAAGAGTTGCATGGACCATGGCCATACAACCCGGAAGAATTCTCGGCAGCTAAAACATCCGGTCGTGAAAGCCTTCATTGTATAGAGAGGTTAGTCAGTTTTTTTTCAGGGCAGATTCCACCTTCCATTCTTGAAAATACCTTCTCGTCTGGATTGTCAAACGCCGTGGTAGCAAGGAGACTAAATTTTAGTATAAGTACTGGTAATTTCAAACAGTTATTTTATTTCTAGTATAGCAATAAGTTATTTTTGTGGCTATTCGAAATCAAACATAGAACTTCATATCACCCAACGATCATAAAGTACTTCGGTTATGAGTTTTAGTTATATAGCTTTCATTGTGCACGTAATTAGTTTCTTTTGGCATTTAATTGGATTCATTTTCTTTATTTCAAATTTTGCATTTCACGAAGTTTAAGGATTTATTTCAGGACACTGTTCACATGCGCAACACGGGGCCAACGAAGTCAGTTTTGCTCAGCAATTGGAAACGATACTTAAAGTACATGTTACATGAGGAGAAAGCTTTTGAAATTAATGTATTCAGTTTTCTCACGTACAGATATTTTTTATAGAAAGTTTACACGAGTAACGATGCAGGATAGGAATGGTCGGTGTTGTTCAGGAGCCAAATGATGACGAACGAGCAGAGATGCACATACGGCCACCCTCTGATTTTTGTGATTTTGGCTTAGAGCATGCGGTATTAATATACCGAAATTTTGAATCTTCCACGCTGAATGCAAATGTCGCACAATGGTGGAATACGATCACGGTTCATCACATTTGCCAGTTCTGGAGTACACTGACTTGGATAATTGTGGATTAATGGGTTTAAGCGACCGTTACCAAACCCCAAAGATTTTTCTGAATTAATTTCAGAACGAGAAAACAGTTTTCTTGCACGCTCTGCCCAATGGTTTTATCACCATACAGGTCGCAAAAGTTTCCGGTTGCCTCCGCTGCAGTCACCCTTCTACTGAACTCAAACAGAAGAAAATGTCGGAAATGTTCCGACTTCTCCACTTGGCACTCCATGTTCTCGCGTCCACAGCTCCACTCACTATCTTCAAGTGGCAGAATGACAATATGTAAACTGAAATATCAACAGTGAACTAGAAATAAGAAATGACAATCGATAAATAAACCGTTAGCAACGGGAATACTAACATGCAAAACAGTCTTATGCACCAGTTGAATACAAAACCAAAGTGATTCCATACAGTTTAAAATCACCAAAGGATTTTTACGGCCGATGTGTCACTAACAGAGGTTTAATTGTAACTCAACTTGACGTGTCTGTGATAAATCTTCAATGCGCTGTTGCCTTGAAAGAACATACTGTCGTAACACGTTAAGTTATAATATGGAAACAACCCGAATACGATGAATCCAGTACGGCGTCACAAAAGTAGCGAGTAAGGAACGTCATGTTACCGATTTGCGATGTGTGCTGAACAGCAGTCAGGCCCTGTGGAACTTCGTACTTTCAGTCAGTCGTTGCCGATCATTTCGAGCGTGCGACTGCGTTCCCAGGCAGTCGAGGCAGTGTCGGACATCTTGGGCACACATTCCGCCGACTTCCTGGAAGCCGATTTGTCCTCGCTCTACCGCAGCGCAGGTGACAAGGGGAGGCCAAGACGTTTGGGACGCGGATTTACTGCAAACTTCGTACACTCGTAGTACTCCACGAGGACAACAAAATGTGTAAGGAGTAGTGCGTGCTTCTCAAGCGTTATTGAGAAAATTGCAAGATAATTTCGGTCGTCAAATATATACCTGCGAGTGGCCATTTTTACCATGAAGCTCCGACAGCCGAGTGGTTAGCGTTCGCGCCCTGTAATCGCTGGGTCGCTGGATCGAGTCCCGCTTGTCAGTTTTTGATTTATAACAGAGTCATTTTCTTTACTACTTATATTACAATTGATGTACTGGGAAAAATACGTGTAATCGGATGAAGTTTTATTAAATTTCCAATGTTGTTTGGCAGTGTACAAATTTTTATTATCAGAAATAATATAATATTCATAACTACCGACTATTAAACGGCCAAATGCATAAAGTGATAGTGAAAATGTATGCCTGTCCGTGATTTGAGAAATCCCTTATACGTGGAAAGAGCCCGAAACGACTTGTTACCTCCAATTTTTGACCGGCACAGACGGCTTTCGAAAGATGTACAATTAATCGTCGCTTTCGACATTACGAGTACAAGTTGCGGGATGGTATTTTTCGTAAAAACATGAAAAATAAAGTTAAACGGCAGCAGCCGCATTGAATAAATGCTATGTTTCCACACACTCAAGGTCTTTTCAAAAGCCTCTCTTTCAACCGATAATTTGGAAGCAAACCATGCATAACACAGCATTTCCTTAAATATCGGCGCTGATCATTTGTCATGCAATATCGAGTGTATTTTAATAGCGTCTTCACGAGAAGCAATTTCTCGTTCTCTTTCGATTCAATACGAACAATTTTGAAGACACGGACAAGCATACATTTTCAGTATCACTTTATCCGTTTCGTCGTTTACTAGTCGGTAGTTACGAATATTATATTATTTGTGGTAATAAAAATTTGTAGACTGCCAAATAACATTGGAAATTTAGTAAAAGTTCATTGGATTACACGTATTTTTCCCATTACATAAATTGTAATATGGATAGTAAAGAAAATGACTGTGTTAGAAATAAAAGAAAATTGATGAGCGGGACTCGATCCAGCAACCCAGCGATTACACAGCTTGAACACTAACCACTCGGCTGCCGGCGCTTCATGGTAAAAATGGCCACGCACAGGTATATACAGGGTGATTCAAAAAGAATACCACAACTTTAAAAATGTGTATTTAATGAAAGAAACATAATATAACCTTCTGTTATACCTCATTACAAAGAGTATTTAAAAAGGTTTTTTTTCACTCAAAAACAAGTTCAGAGATGTTCAATATGGCCCCCTCCAGACACTCGAGCAATATCAACCCGATACTCCAACTCGTTCCACACTCTCTGTAGCATATCAGGCGTAACAGTTTGGATAGCTGCTGCTATTTCTCGTTTCAAATCATCAATGGTGGCTGGGAGAGGTGGCCGAAACACCATATCCTTAACATACCCCCATAAGAAAAAATCGCAGGGGGTAAGATCAGGGCTTCTTGGAGGCCAGTGATGAAGTGCTCTGTCACGGGCTGCCTGGCGGCCGATCCATCGCCTCGGGTAGTTGACGTTCAGGTAGTTACGGACAGATAAGTGCCAATGTGGTGGCGCTCCATCCTGCTGAAATATGAATTGTTGTGCTTCTTGTTCGAGCTGAGGGAACAGCCAATTCTCTAACATCTCCAGATACTGTAGTCCAGTTACAGTAGCACCTTCGAAGAAAAAGGGACCAAAAACTTTATTGGCTGAAATGGCACAGAAAACGTTCACCTTAGGCGAGTCACGTTCATACTGAGTTCGTTCGAAATGCACGCTGAACAACTGTCGTCGATTCACTTCTGCCGTACTCAATAACACAAAAAGCTTTCTGTTGAGCGGTCGCCATCTTAGCATCAACTGATCCTGACGCCTAGTCAACAGCGCCTGAAGCGAACAAATGTACAACTAAATGAAACTTTATAGCTCCCTTAATTCGCCGACAGATAGTGCTTAGCTCTGCCTTTTGTTGTTGCAGAGTTTTAAATTCCTAAAGTTGTGGTATTCTTTTTGAATCAACCTGTATTTCACGACCGAAATTATCTTGCGATTTTCTCAATAACGCTTGAGAAGTATGCGATACTGCTCACTCATTTTGTTTTCCTAACGGAGTAGTACGAGTGTACGAAGTTTACAGCAAATCCGCGTTCCAAACGTCTTGGCCTCCCCTTGTGAGTGCACGTGGGTCAGCCTCGCACCTGTAGGCCGCAGTTTAGTTACAGGAGAGCCACCAGGCTGCCGTACCTACGTAGTTGTGCGGCGGCATGGTGAAGAGGAAGCGGCCGTAGTCGTGGTGGCGGCCGCCGGCGTCGCTGGCGGCGTACTCGAGGCTGAAGGGCCGGCCCTCGCAGTCGTAGCCGCACCACGGGCAGTGGAAGTGCAGGTGCGGCGGCCGGCCGCTGCCGGAGAGGGCGCGCCGCGACAGCCGCAGGCCGCGGCAGAAGTTGGTGGCCGGCGCGCCGCCCAGCGACGAGAAGCGCAGCACCGCACCTGCGGGGCGCGGGGGTGCCGTCAGCGCTTGCGGTCGATAAAGGAAAACCCCAAGCCCCCAGTCAATACAACTTGTCGATTTCATCAATGTCGTACAACGAATTAAACTACGAGGGCAGTATAATAAGTAATGCAACACATTTTTTTTCCTGAAACAGCATTGAAATAGACCAGCTTATTCCCCAATCTTTTAGCTACACAACACTATTTTTCAACGTAATCTCCATTCAATGCTACGGCCTTACGCCACCTTGAAATGAGGGCCTGTATGCCTGCACGGTACCATTCCACTGGTCGATGTCGGAGCCAACGTCGTACTGCATCAATAACGTCTTCGTCATCCGCGTAGTGCCTCCCACGGATTGCGTCCTTCATTGGGCCAAACATATGGAAATCCGACGGTGCGAGATCGGGGCTGTAGGGTGCATGAGGAAGAACAGTCCACTGAAGTTTTTGTGAGCTCCTCTCGGGTGCGAAGACTTGTGTGAGGTCTTGCGTTGTCATGAAGAAGGAGAAGTTCGTTCAGATTTTTGTGCCTACGAACACGCTGAAGTCGTTTCTTCAATTTCTGAAGAGTAGCACAATACACTTCAGTGTTGACCGTTTGACCATGCGGAAGGACATCGAACAGAATAACCCATTCAGCGTCCCAGAAGACTGTAACCGTGACTTTACCGGCTGAGGGTATGGCTTTAAACTTTTTCTTGGTAGGGGAGTGGGTGTGGCGCCACTCCATTGATTGCCGTTTTGTTTCAGGTTCGAAGTGATGAACCCATGTTTCATCGCCTGTAACAATCTTTGACAAGAAATTGTCACCCTCAGCCACATGACGAGCAAGCAATTCCGCACAGATGGTTCTCCTTTGCTCTTTATGGTGTTCGGTTAGACAACGGGGGACCCAGCGGGAACAAACCTTTGAATATCCCAACTGGTGAACAATTGTGACAGCACTACCAACAGAGATGTCAAGTCGAGCACTGAGTTGTTTGATGGTGATCCGTCGATCATCTCGAACGAGTGTGTTCGCACGCTCCGCCATTGCAGGAGTCACAGCTGTGCACGGCCGGCCCGCACGCGGGAGATCAGACAGTCTTGCTTGACCTTGCGGCGATGATGACACACGCTTTGCCCAACGACTCACCGTGCTTTTGTCCACTGCCAGATCACCGTAGACATTCTGCAAGCGCCTATGAATATCTGAGATGCCCTGGTTTTCCGCCAAAAGAAACTCGATCACTGCCCGTTGTTTGCAACGCACATCCGTTACAGACGTCATTTTAACAGCTCCGTACAGCGCTGCCACCTGTCGGAAGTCAATGAAACTATACGAGACGAAGCGGGAATGTTTGAAAATATTCCATAAGAAATTTCCGATTTTTTCAACCAAAATTGGCGGAGAAAAAAAATGTGTTGCGTTACTTATTGAACTGCCCTCGTACTTACAGTCATCTGCAGATATCTGATTCCAGAACTTCCTAGTGTGCTAACATGTTTTTCAGCTGTGTACCGTAAATATTTAAAATTGATAACATGTCTCTGTATCACAATACTTTGACGTAAACACAACTCACAAAAGAATATCACAGCAGAGTCCGCACAGAATACCTTGGCCGGTAGATGCGCAATCGGCAGGACACGCGAGGGGAGAGCGGTAGCGGTGGGGGCTACCTGGTAGTTTTGTAGGCCAATTTGAGATAGTTTCCCGACTTTATAGACCACAAGTGTCCCGTATCAAACTGTTTGTCTCAACTTGCTACCTCAATATGCTACCTCAAATTGGCCTACAAAACTACGTAAGCTACAGCGCATGCGATTCGAGCAAGTTTTTCGGCATTCTCGCGCTCTCTTCGCACAAACCATTAGTTCTAGAGAAAAAAAATGAGTTGGTCCTTTTTTGTAGGAAATTTAATATAGTTTAATTTTGTACTGCGGCATGTTTTCCCTGGAGGGTGTGGTTTTCGAGTTATTCAAGAAAAACCTACAAAAGTGATATTAAGTGTCCAGAATGAGATTTTCACTCTGCAGCGGAGTGTGCGCTGATATGAAAATTCCTGGGAGATTAAAACTGTGTGCCGGACCGCGACTCGAACTCGGGACCTTTGCCTTTCGCAGGCAAGTGCTCTACCAACTATTTTTTTTAATTCTTTGTTGATCTCATCTTGTTCTATTTTTTTCGTTGCATATGTCCGGGGCGGACGTCTCATGACACCCGTTCAGGTTGTTCGTTGATCCGTTCACTCAGTTTTTTTATTAACCCTCTGACCGAACACGCTGAACTACCGTGCCGGCACCAACTGAGCTACCCAAGCACGACTCACGGCCCGTCCTCGCAGCTTTACTTCTGCCAGTACCTCGTCTCCTACCTTCCAAACTTCACAGAAGCTCTCCTGCGAACCATTTGATATTAAGTGTGTTCTACCTCGGAAACCATTCGGAATAGGGCATAGGTCCATATGAACTTTTTTGTTGAGAATCACTAATACTATCGCCCCTCAAAGCGTGTACCTTTACTCCTGACTCAGCTTGTATAAATATACGTATTTTTTTCAAGTTCAGACATATAAAGCTGTGAGTGAGGCCAAAACGTGTTTTTTGGCCGAATAGTTTCTGTAAAATCGTCTTTGAAAAACTGCCTCGATTCTGTCACCGCCGAACGGCCGAAAGGTGGCAGTCAGTATCGGTCCCCCCTTCCGAACAACCGAATAAATTCTTCCAGCGCTTTAGACGCAAATTGGTCACTGCGCATAGGCCACAGTATCCTGCGTGGACGCTAAAAACAGACATCAGACATGTTTGTTTTCGCACTGTTGGCAACATACATTTTTATGGCATTCACAGAATGTGCAAGGTGTTTCAAAAAGAATGACCTGATTTCAAAACGCCATATTTATTGATACAAACATTCTACAAACTTTGGACGAATTGCAATATGTTTACAAACTCTTGAAGTTTTAGCTACGCTATTACACATCCCCTAGGGGTCCGCCAGAAGCATCATGAACAACATCTGGACGATAGCTAAATTCGTCATAAACTTTACACAATGTATCTGCTTTTACGGAAGTTATGGCGGCTGTTGTTCTCACTTCATCTATGTCACGAGGTAAAGAACAGATGGTGTAGGACTTTCCTTCAGATACCCCACAGGAAAAAAAATACATGGTATCACATCTGGCGATGTCGGAGGCCAAGAAAGCAAGGCAGTGTTCTAGGGTCCCTTGCGCCCTATCCAGCAATGAGGCAGTGTGTCACTGCGAAACTGACATTCGTTGCTGTGCCAGTGTGGTGGAGCTCCACGCTGTTGGAAAATGAAGTCATCACAGTAGTCCTGAAGCTATGGAAAAAGCCACTTGTGCCGCATTTGGAGAGAGCTCATTCCCAGACACTTTTTCACATGAAATGGCACAAAAAGCGATCACTTAAAAACAAGTTTTTGGGTACAGGCAGATCGATATCAAAACTCTGAGGAAAAGCTCTCTGGGTCGAAATCACTGCCTCATTCTTTCCAAACTGCAGTGGACGCCTTCTTACTTCTGACTGAATGCAAACTGAGAAGACGCACTGACTGACATCTGACTGCAACTTTCTGAAACTCTCATTCAAACAACACACATTTCCTTTCCGGCACATCATATGTTTCGTAATTATTATCGTCCCAAAACAGGTCGTTCTTTTTGAAACACTCTGAATTTAAATGGTTTAGTAGGAAGCGACACAAGCTTTTTAAGACTCTTCGCAGATGATGCGGTTGTCTTTATGAAAGAGCAACACTAGAAGACAGTATCAATATGCAGAATGACCTACATAAGATTAATAAATGGTGCAGGCCCTGCCAGTTGACTCTGAACATAAATAAATGTATCATTATTTCGCATACATATAATGACAAATTGCTGGAAACAGTATCTACCGTAAAATATCTAGGAGTAACTATCCAGAGCGACCTTAAGTGGAATGACCACATAAAAGTAATTGCAGGGAAAGCAAATGCCAGACTTAGATTCATAGGAAGAATCTTAAGGCAATGTTAGTCAAACACGAAGGAAGTGCCTTACAAAGTGCTTGTTTTTCAATATGGGATCCTTCCCGTGTGGGAGTGATAGAAGAGAGTGAGAAGGAGTGAGTGAGTGAGTGTGTGTGTGTGTGTGTGTGTGTGTGTGAGAGAGAGAGAGAGAGAGAGAGAGAGAGAGAGGGAGAGAGAGAGAGAAAAGACCCCAAGAAGAAGGCGCGTTTCGCCGTGGGATCGTTTAGTCCGCGCGAGAATGTTACAGAGATGCCCAAGAAACTCTAATAGCAGACGCTACAAGAGAGGCGTTGCGCATCACGCTCGCGAAATGATCACGACGAGAAAATTCGCGAAATAAGAGCCAATACAGAGGCTTACTGTTTATCATTCTTTCCATGCCTCATCCACTCGTGGAAGAGGGAGGGGGGGGGGGGGGGGAGCGGAACACTTAGTCGTACAAGAAGTATCCTTCCGCTACACACCGTCAAATGTCTTGCGGAGTACTGATGTAGATCTACATCTACATCTACATCTACATCCATACTCCGCAAGCCACCTGACGGTGTGTGGCGGAGGATACCTTGAGTACCTCTATCGGTCCTCCCTTCTATTCCAGTCTCGTATTATTCGTGGAAAGAAAGGTTGTCGGTATGCCTCTGTGTGGGATCTAATCTATCTGATTTTATCCTCATGGTCTCTTCGCGAGATATACGCAGGAGGGATCAATATACTGCTTGACTCCTCGGTGAAGGTATGTTCTCGAAACTTCAACAAAAGCCCGCACCGAGCTTCCACTGGAGTTTATTTATAATCTCTGTAACGCTTTCGTGATTACTAAATGATCCAGTAACGAACCGCGCTGCTCCCCGTTGGATGTTCTCTATCTCTTCTATCAACCCTATCTGGTATGGATCCCACACCGGTGAGCAGTATTCAAGCAGTGGGCGAACAAATGTACTGTAACCTACTTCCTCTGTTTTCGGACTGCATTTCCTTAGGATTCTTCTAATGAATCTCAGTCTATCATCTGCTTTACCGACGATTAATTTTATATGGTCATTCCATTTTAAATCACTACTAACGTCTACTCCCAGATAATTTATGGAATTAACTGCTTCCAGTAGTTGACCTGCTATATTGTAGCCAAATGATAAAGTATCTTTCTTTCTGTGTATTCGCAGCACATTACACTTGCCTACATTGAGATTCAGTTGCCATTCCCTGCACCATGCGTCAATTCGTTGCAGATCCTCCTGCATTTCAGTACAATTTTCCATTGTTACAACCTGTCGATATACCACAGCATCATCTGCAAAAAGCCTCAGTGAACTTCCGATGTTATCGACAAGGTCATTTATATATATTGTGAATAGCAACGGTCCTACGACACTCCACTGCGGCACACCTAGATGCACTAATTAAAAGTATTAGTTCTATACGATCTACCCCCACATTAGTTCACAGTGAACTGACTTTTAGTTCCTCTGTGAAATCTAGTTACAAATATCCCTCTCCCTACCACTTGACGGGATGTGAGGTCACAAACACTAAGAACTCACATTTACTTCATACTAGAATTAAGTTGCCTTAAGACTAGCAGTATTTTAATTCATATTAGCATTAGCTTAAAACAATTTTTCCGTTGCACATTAAAATCTCTTCAATGCATATTAACGTCATATCGATGATACATGAATTCAGTATTATTTCCAAAACCCTGTCTGTCATCTTTTCTAAATAAAATTAACGTAATTTTTGCGACTTTAAAACGACTCATAACTGACGTGTAAAATGTCTCATCTTAAAGGAATTTTCCTGCTAATTCCAAAACTTAGATTACGTCCCCCTCTAATATTTCTTAAGCTGTGTTGAACTTTATATTATAATTTATGTTTAGTAATAGTGATTCAGCTGATGCGTTCGTTCGACATCATCGGTTGAATTAACATTAGTTTTCAAAACAATCGTTTAATTCAATTTTAACATTGTACCGAGGTACGCAGAATGAGATTTCGATGAGAAAGTCGATTTTTCGAAATATGCATTTTCCAAATATTTAGAGTTTCTAGTTTAAAACTGTGCATAAAATACTGAGAAGACGTGCATATTAGTATTTTATACCGGTTTTTTAAATTGCTGGATCGATGTTCCGCACCGTGTCTATGAGACACGAAACATGTCTTATTAGCCTTTCTTGCCAGAGATAGAATTGAACACAATTTCTGTTGGCTACACTGCAAGACAATTGACAATCTATTTTGCGTCATTTGTGTTGTTTCCCTTGTGAGCAAATCGATGTGAGAGTTTTTAAGTCATATTTGGCGAAGTCATTGACTTTTCTTCCTTTCAGCATGCCAAGACCTACTCTAAACGTATTTAACAAGCGTGTATATTGGCGCAAGGAACTACAGGGTAATAAGAATTCGTCTGATTCATCGTCTACGTCAGTTTCTGAAGTTGCACTAGCCTCTAACGTCTACAGAAGTAGTGATACATTAAGTGATGCTGCTGCCACTACACCTTTCTGCTTCAAAAAGAAAAGTAGCTGGAATTGAAGAACAATACAAGAAACTAAATGCTGGAGCAAAATATGAGATAATTAGTGTATCTTTATTATCAGACGTCTTGGAGAGCAATGTGTGAAGCAGACAATGTAGAAAGTGTGATGTTTCACTGAAAACAAACATACAGGTAGGACCTGCTTGTGAATTTGTGCTGATGTGCAGTTATTGTAAACACAATGTTATTTTTTAAATTGCTCATACGTTACTGCAGATACAGTTGAACTATTTGATATACATATCGGACTGGTTATGGATTATGGTCTATGGGTAAGGACAGGGCTGCAGCTGCCGTGTTACGTGGTGCGATGAACCTTCCTGCTCTGTCCTCAAAATTTGACAAACATTCATTGTAATAGGCTCTGCTATTGAAAATGTACCATAGGAAAATATGAAATATGTTGTTGAGGAAGATGCTTTTGAAAATAAAAATAAAAATAAAGGGACCCGTCCATACCTTTTAATGGGACCTTGCAGGCTACACATTTAACAGCGGGCGAGGTAGTTGATGTGGCATTATTTCCCAAGCATTGCAGATACAAAGATAAAAGGAAACATAAACGTGAAGAAGGCATGAAGAAGGTTGTATAACAAATTATTATAGTTCAAGTATTGGTATGGAAGTTGCTGGAGTAAGAAATATTTATCAGCGCTCATTAAAATGATATAACATTAGGTAAATAAATTATCTTGAATACGGTGATTAAAAGGCATTCAAATAAACTGAGGAAATGAAGCCCTAAGCAACCATGTGAACATTTGAAAACTAGAATTTGTTTGGCCGCATTCGGAGAAGAATGGGATCTAGATTTCGACAACTCAAGGCTAGCATAAAAAGCAAGAGATTGAGGGATGGAAAAACTTTAGACAGTAAAAGACTTACACATGCACTATAGATCATATTCAGAAGTGCTATAGCCTAGCAGTTACACATAATACAGTAACTGCAGCATTAATGAGAAGAGCAGTCTGGGCGATTTTTTTTCACACAGCTTCAAACAATGAGAATCCAACACGGGATACATCCAAAAGGAAAAGACAGTTGGTGCAAGTACAATAGAGGTAAGGTAACTAAACAACAATACAATCACCCTCATCATTTGCCATCTGCCATAATAGACGAAATAAAACCAATATTATTCCAAGACTCCGCAGGTGTTAGTCTACAAAAGAAATTATTCAAGGCTGGACTCAGAATACAATTAAATGTGTGAACCATGTGACATGAAACACACTATCTAAAACTGTGTATGTGGGTATAAACACTCTTCAATTTGGCGTTTATGATGCTGTTTCATCATTGAATCAGGGGAATATAACAAAGTGCAAAGTTTTGCAGAAAATGGGGCTGTGTTTAGATTTATGAACTGCAGTAGCTATACTTTGTTTAGGCAAGGAATAGCTCACGTCTTCAGATAATGCAGTACAAATCTACTCAGAGATGGCTAGACAGCATACTCCTATGCTGAAGACTCCATGCAGACGAAGCCATTGCACAATTCTGATGATGCTACCTATGGAGCAGGTGTGAACTGAAGTAAAAATTTTCAAGGTCATTTCCTATAATTTTTGTGTGCATAGGGTACACTTTCTCAGCGTTTATTTATAGTAGAAAGATGAAATTTTCAGAAGTCGGTTCTTAAGGACTTTTAATATATCTGAATTAAAAGATTTGTGAAATTATTTTGAATTAAATGATTTGTATTTTAAAATACTTGTTAAAATATATAACTTTAACATTTATGACAAATAAAATATCTCAAAAAGTAGAATTTCCTTATCCAAGACGATTAATTCAGTAGAAAATCTGAATATATATTCGCATTCTGTCAAGAAAATCAAGAGTATAGTCACAATAACTCATGAGAATAGTTCTAAGCATAGGGCATTCTGTATAGCCCTACGTGACACAATTTTAAAATTATCCAAATGAGTAGGTCCCCCATGAAAGCTATTATCCTGTTATGGTCTTTAGTTATTACAGATACTCATTTCATGGGTGCTAAATATGGGGTGATGAGTTAAACAGGTTTCAACATTAGAAATAAGGACTTCTTACAGGAATCCTAAAATACAGCATGAAAACGGTTTTACTGTATCTGCAGAATTAGCAAGCAATCACGAATGTCATGCTGTTGTTGTGAATACGTCTTTTATATATATATATATATATATATATATATATATATATATATATATATATATATATATATATAAGAAAACAGTGGATTTCAGGTGACAATAACTTTAGGTAATGGTCAAAGTGATTGCTGCTAGGCGTCGCGATAGAGTTTTCTTCGATATTAGATTATAAAATCACAGGCTCGTCGACTTTTTAGTGGTGTAGACGAGCACCTTGGTAACCACGTACACGGCAACCGTTACAGTGAGAATGAATATTTCCATTTAGGATGCACCGTTATGGACACGACTCCTGTTTTATCATGCTAACCAAGCACTGAGTGCTTGTTCATTTTCATTCATGTGAAACACATCTCTTCTGCTGAACAAGTGCTCATTATTCTTAGGCGTTGCACTTTAATGCTCATGTTAACTAGAGGTTTTCTCCTTATTTTGGACCATACTAACTCGTTCCAAAATACGGACGGTGAAGAGTTTGAAGCAGAAGATATGAATTTCATAGTATCAAAGATGAACAAGTGCTCATAGCTCTTAAGGTATGCATTTTAGAGCCCGTGTTTACTTAACTTTTTTTCTTGTTTTGGTGTAAGGAGCCTGTCGCTAAGGCTTGTCGGTGTTTCTTTTTTGTATTGTGGATATAATTCAACCGAATTTGATACACAAACAGAAAACTTCACAAGTATCAGTTCTGTGGGGTTAGAATCTCCTAGCTCCCATAGAAGCTGAGTATAGGTGGAAACCTGTTTTTGTCAGCCTTTGCATGTAGGGTTCCTGTGAGACAGGCATGTTGTGTTGGAGCAGTAGCAGTCTCCTTTTTCGATCTGTTTTGCAGGTGCTACAAGTGTCTATGGGTATTGGTGTGGGAATGTTGAGATGGATAGACGAGGGGATGAACAGAAATAAGGGCCAGGAGGAGATGGATAGAGAGAGAGGGGAGCAGGAGGGGATGGAATGGAGGAGTGCATGGACAGAAAGAGGAAAAGGAGGAGATGGAGACAGACAGGGGAGTAGGAGATGAAGAGACAGAGTGAGTGGAGAGGAGGAGATGGACAGGCAGGAGTGGGAAGATGAGATGAGGTGGACACAGAGAGGGGACAGGAGTAGGCGAGTGCAAAATAGTTGTCAAACATGTATGTGGGTGAACCTACAGGGAAAAGGCTAGTAATTCTAAAAAAAATGATAATTCTGCAAAACAAAGCGTTGAAACACAGAATTGGTCTATTGGACACAAAATGAAGATGACACGAAGGCGCAGATCCACCAGTCCTATAAACAAGTGGCAGGCCACCTAGGAGGAGCGTAATGAGAGTGCTGTCCATCGCCAGCATCGATCTATTCTTCGAAAGCAGAAACCACTTTTAGGCCGGCCAGAGACTGCCTTCATGCACACACTATATCCAATTCTGTTCTTAGCGGGATGGTTTTTTTATAAGAGCTGACCAGGGAATATTCCCAAGCGTCAACAAAAAAATGGTTCAAATGGCTCTGAGCACTATGGGACTCAATTGCTGTGGTCATAAGTCCCCTAGAACTTAGAACTACTTAAACCTAACTAACCTAAGGACATCACACACATCCATGCCCGAGGCAGGATTCGAACCTGCGACCGTAGCGGTCGTGCGGTTCCAGACTGTAGCGCCTTTAACCGCTCGGCCACTCCGGCCGGCAACTGTCAACAAACGATCTTGATCAAACTTGGCGGGTGTAGAAGAAGGGGCAAACTAATGTAATAGGTATCTTTTTGTTTGCACCCAATTTCACTTTTAAGAGGTAAAATTTACGTCTAAACGTAATTTGGCGTATTAGGTTTGGAGGGACTATCTTCAAAGCGATGATATGTAAAACTGTTTCTCAAATAAAAGTTAATATGTAACTAACGTTCTTGAAAACTGTATAATCGAATTTTGTAATAATCTGAAATTTTGTAAAATATCCCACTACCATTAACTAATTTTGAGAAATGAAAACATTTGTTACAACATAAAGTAAAGAAGCTTTCAAGTTACTTACATCCATGTGTAATAAAACTGGTTTCTGAAATACCATCTTTGGAAAATAAGCTGTACACAATGTTCTGGCAGCGTGTTTACAACATACATTATTAAAATATCTCAACATTCATAGTCTAGTTATATATTTTACTTACATTTATTTAAGTAGATGACAGAATAACAGCAATGTATAAATTAATGCGTAACGTCTTCTTAAACTATGCACGATAATGAACGAAATTTCTTCGCAAAATTTGCATGACAGAAAACACAATAGGAGTACAAAATTCACTAGGATTTCAAATTATTTGGCATCTAAAATCCTAATTTGTATCAGGCATATTTCAGTGCACTTCTAAGCCTTGGCGAAGAGAGTTGATTACGTACAAGTACAAGCTTTACAATATTGTTTCTCAAGTGGAGATTGACATCACAATCATAAAACAGAAATACACACATCGAAATAAGTTTTCCATCACCAGTGTTCCGAGAGTTCCGGAACCTGTACAAAAAATGGGAATAGAGATCTACATAAACATCATTTCCGCCCTTTTTATTGCTCATGAAAACTACACATTGCATGTTGTGCCACCATACAGCGACACCTTCAGAGATGGTGGTCCAGACTGCTGTACACACCGGTGCCTCTAATACCCAGTAGCACGTCCTCTTGCATTGATGCATACCTGTATTCGTCGTGGCATACCATCCACAAGTTCATCAAGGCGCTCTTGGTCCAGATCGTCCCACTCCTCAACGCCGATTCGGCGTAGATCCCTCAGAGTGATTGGTGGGTTACGTCGTCCATTAATAGCCTTTTTCAGTCTATCCCAAGCATGTTCGATAGGGTTCACGTCTGGAGAACATGGTGGACACTTTAGCCGAGCGATGTCGTTATCCTGAAGGAAGTCATTCAAAAGACTTGCACGATCTGGGAGCGAATTGTCGTCCACGAAGACGAATGCCTCGCCAATATGCTGCCGATGTGGTTGCATTATCGGTCGGAGGATGGCATTCGTACAGCCGTTACGGCGCCTTTCATGACCACCAGAGGCGTACGTCGGCCCCACATAATGCCACCCCAAAACATCAGGAAACCTCCACCTTGCTGCGCTCGCTGGACAGTTTGTCTGGTTGAAGGCATATGCGATACTCATCGGTGAAGAGAACATGATACCAGTCCTGAGCGGTCCAATCGGCATGTTGTTGGGCCCATCTGTACCACACTGTATGGTGTCGTGGTTGCAAAGATGGACCTCGCCGTGGACGTCGGGAGTAAAGTTGCGTATCATGCAGCCTATTGCGCACAATTTTAGTCGTAACATGACGTCCTGTGACAGCACGAAAAGCATTATTCAACAATGTGGCGTTGCTGTCGGGGTTTCTCCGAGCCATAATACCTAGTTAGCGGTCATCGACTACAGTAGTAGCCCTTGGGTGGTCTGAGCGAGGCATATCATCGACAGTTCCTGTCTCTCTGTGTCTCCTCCATGTCCGAACAACATCGCTTTGGTTCACTCCGAGACGCCTGGACATTTCCCTTGCTGAAACTCCTTCCTGGCACAAAGTAACAATGCGGACGCGATCGAACCGTGATATTGACAGTCTAGGCGTGGCTAAACTGCATACAACATGAGCCGTTTACCTCCTTCCTTGTGGAATGACTGGAACCGATCGGCTGTCGGACCCCCTCCCTATAATAGGCGCTGCTCATGCATGGTTGTTTACATCTTTGGGCTAATTTAGTGACATTTCTGAACAGTCAAAGAGACTGTGTCTGTGATGCAATACCCACAGTCAACGTCTATCTTCAGGGGTTCTGGGAACCGGGGTGGTGTAAAGCTTTTTTTGATGTATGTAGATGTGAAAGTCTTCTCACAAACTTCTTCCAACATCGAAAGCCGTACACATCTCACTGATGTATCCGTATCATCGAGCCCTTTGGGACCACCAGATGAACAAGTTTCTTGTCCTCAGGTAATATGCTTTATATGATTCTTTCACAATGACAGCCTGAAGAATCTAACAGTAATACAGATTTTTATCCCTCACTGGGAAAGAAGCCATCAGACGTTTGTTTACTAGATTTGGATGCAGTCACAAGGACATTTGAAGGTTCAAGAAGAGATTCTCGAACTCTAGGTTCAAGCGGACCCTCAGTTTCTTTTAAAACTATGAAAAGAGGGGTGGTCGGTGTGAAAGAACCTTTTTGAGTGTCATAGCCCAAGACAAGCAATTACTGATGATCCAAAAGAGCTCGATGGCACAGATACAGCCTTGGAACATATAATGCTTTAGATGTTGGAAGAACTCTGAGAGGATTTTCGGATCTATTTCTATTGAATGATTATGTCAGTCTCCACTTGAGGAAGAATACAGTCAAGCTGCAATCACTAGTAGATAATCAATTCGATTGACCAAAGCTTAATAATGTAGTGAAATATGCCTGATACAATTCAGGATTTTTGGGGAGTGTCATCTATGACAATTTGAAATCCTGTTGAATTTTGCTTTAAATTTGTTTCCTGTCTTGTATATTACGTGAAGAAACTTCTTTCTTTTTACGTGCATTATGTAAGAAAACGTTATGTTTAAAGCATTTATTTACAGATTGTCATTACTGTAATGATTTTGTATCGCAATTCATTACTTAGTTTCAATGAACGAAATAAACCTATGTCAAACAGTAAACCAAAAAAATGAATGTGAAATGCAAAATAACAGTTTACAACATAAAACAAAAGTAAATCAAATAACTAGACTAATAAGAAATGTTTAGATATTTTAATTAGATATCTTGAAAATACTCTGACATCACATAGTGTATGGCTTATTTTTCAAAAATGGTGTAACAGAAACCAGCTTTATTACACATGAATGTATGTAGTTTGACAGCTTTTTTAACTTATGTTGTAACAAAAGCTTTCATTTTTCAAAATTAATTAATTATGACATAAGAAACTGAAACAGTAGACGACAAGGGATTAGATGAAATACAACCTGACGAAATAAGACCCTCAGTAACAACATTTACGAACAGAAATGCGACAGGAAGAAATCGTATTAATGCTGAATTGCTAAAATATGGAGGAATGATGCTACATCCACGACTGTTACGTCTCTCAAACGAATGTTGGAAGAGCAGAAATATTCCCATAGGTTGGAAGATTGCTAGAGTGATATCATGTTTTTATAAACGGAGACAGAAGCCTATGTGGCAATTACTGAGGTATAAGTTTACTAGACTCAGAATACAAGATGTATGCTAAGATTTTAAATACAAAACTTATAAACATAACGGAAACAGGACTGTATGAGGAACAAACGGGTTTTAAGAAATTTATTTTACAATAAATAATACAAAATCGCAGAAAATATAATGAAGAAACATACATTTGTTTCATCGATTTTTAAAAATCTTTTGACAGCTTCAATAGACAAACTCTGGAAGATAATGTCGAGTCATGGATATCCAAAACGTCTAATAAATGCGATAAAAAGTTCGTATCAGAACACTATTATCACTCTAGGTCTCAAGGGAAAAATGACTGATGAAATACTAACTAACAAAGGAGTATGTCAAGCCTGCTGTATCTCACCAACTTTATTTAACATTTAAATACATAAATTAATAAATGTATGGAAAACAGAATTTCAAAAAGGCATATAGTTAAGGCAGGACGACTGTTTTCAATAACTTACCGCATGTTGACAGTGGGGTGATCCTAGCAGATAAAGAAGAGGACTTTCAGAAATGAACTTACTTACTTAAATAAATAAGTGCAAAATTTGACATGGAGATATCAATAGAAAAAAAACTAATACCATGTCTTTCATGGGAAAAGAACACATTACAACAAAAATAGGGGTAAATCAAATGATTTTAGAGCAAGTAAACCACTTCGGTTACCTATGATGTGATGTGACATATGGCTGCAATAAACATCTAAAAATTAAGCTTAGTAAATCTAGCTGGATACGTGGAACATTTAACAGAAATCTTAAAAACAAATCTAGGAAAGATATTCAAATTAAAATATGCAAAACAGTTGCTGTCCCCACACCACTTTAGGGGAGCGAGACCCGGCTGATTAGTGAAAAGTAAGAAAGCCGTATTCAGGCACTAGAAATTAAAATCCATAGACAACTAGGTTGCTCAATAGAAGACAGATTAAGGAACCAAGATATTAGAGAAGAACTAAAATTTTGTAGTCTAAATGATAAAATTGTAAAGTGTAGGAGAAAATCGGACGAACTCCTAGAAAAAATGGAGAGTGACAGGCCGGAAAATACAAGTGCCAAGGAAGAAGAGACAGAGAAAGACGTCGATAACGTTGGGTACCGTAGCACACAATTTCGCCTAATACCTGAAAAGAAGAAGGAGAACAAGTAGATTGGCGATGGTTGGGTGTTTCGCAAAATTTCACATTATTAAAAAAAATCGATTATACAGTTTTCAAGAACGTTAATTACATATCACCTTTTATATGAGAAACATTTTTTATATATCATCATTTCGAAGATTTCCCTTCGAACCTAATATGCCAATTACCTTTCGGGGTGTGTTTTATCAAATAATTTCAAATTGCTCTGAGCACTATGGGACTTAACATCTGAGGTCATCAGTCCCCTAGAACTTAGAACTGCTTAAACCTAACTAACCTAAGGACATCACACACATCCATGCCCGAGGCAGGATTCGAGCCTGCGACCGTAGCGGTCCCGCGGTTCCAGACTGAAGCGCCTAGAACCGCTCGGCCACAACGGCTAGCTTGTGTTTTATCCATTAAATGTGGAACTGGTCACGAAAAAATGTATTGGATTATTATGCAACCTATGCACACCTGCCAAGTTCCATCAAGATCGTTTAATGACACTGGGAATGTTCCCTCGTGAGCGCCATTTCTTTCTTACAAGGGAAACTCCCCATAGCATCCCCCTCAGATTTAGTGGTAAAATGGTCCGGTGAGTAGCCCGTCAAAAACTGAACGCAGATCAAGCATGAAGATAGGAAAAAGGTGTACTCAACTGTGAAAAAAGAAGCACAATAGAAACAGTGGACGACCCAAGCTCAGGGCGTACAACATCGAGCGAGGGTGAACAGTTACAGTGTCGTGGTAGTGTGGTCACGGTTTTGGCCTGTAAAGCGGGGGATCCGTGTTCAAATCTCCCTCCTGCTGTTTTTTTCCTCTCAAACATTTATGAGCTGTCCCTCCGGTAATTAATGGGTCTGTTCTTCTTCTGTACTCTTGGCAATTGTCATACTATACACTGATTATGGAATATGAGGCATGTGGTAAGAATATACAGGGTGATTCAAAAAGAATACCACAAGTTTAAAAATGTGTATTTAATGAAATAAACATAATATAACCTTCTGTTGAACATCATTACAAAGAGTATTTAAAAAGGTTTTTTTTCACTCAAAAACAAGTTCAGAGATGTTCAATATGGCCCCCTCCAGACACTCGAGCAATATCAACCTGATACTCCAAAACGTTCCACACTCTCTGTAGCATATCGGGTGTAACAGTTTGGATAGCTGCTGTTATTTCTCGTTTCAAATCATCAATGGTGGCTGGGAGAGGTGGCCGAAACACCATATCGTTAATATACCCCCGTAAGAAAAAATCGCAGGGGGTAAGATCAGGGCTTCTTGGATGAGAGTGATGAAGTGCTCTGTCACGGGCTGCCTGGCGGCCGATCCGTCGCCTCGGGTAGTTGACGTTCAGGTAGTTACGGACAGATAAGTGCCAATGTAGTGGCGCTCCATCCTGCTGAAATATGAATTGTTGTGCTTCTTGTTCGAGCTGAGGGAACAGCCAATTCTCTAACATCTCCAGATACTGTAGTCCAGTTACAGTAGCACCTTCGAAGAAAAAGGGACCAAAAACTTTATTGGCTGTAATGGCACAGAAAACGTTCACCTTAGGCGAGTCACGTTCATACTGAGTTGTTTCCCGCAGATTCTCAGTGCCCCATATACAGACATTGTGACGGTTGACTTTCCCGTTAGAGTGGAAAGTTGCTTCATCACTAAACACAATCTTTGAAACGAAAGATTCATCTATTTCCATTTGAGCAAGGATAAAATCACAGAAATCGATTCTTTTAATCTTATGAGCTGCAGACAGTGCTTGAACCAATTTCAGACGATAAGGTTTCATAACTAACCTTTTTCGTAGGACTCTCCATACAGTTGATTGTGGAATTTGCAGCTCTCTGCTAGCTCTGCGAGTCGATTTTCCTGGGCTGCGAACAAATGCTTGCTGGATGCGTGCTACATTTTCATCACTCGTTCTCGGCCGTCCAGAACTTTTCCCTTTGCACAAACACCCATTCTCTGTGAACTGTTTATACCAACGTTTAATACACCACCTATCAGGAGGTTTAACACCATACTTCGAAATGCACGCTGAACAACTGTCGTCGATTCACTTCTGCCGTACTCAATAACACAAAAAGCTTTCTGTTGAGCGGTCGCCATCTTAGCATCAACTGACGCTGACGCCTAGTCAACAGCGCCTCAAGCGAACAAATGTACAACTAAATGAAACTTTATAGCTCCCTTAATTCGCCGACAGATAGTGCTTAGCTCTGCCTTTTGTCGTTGCAGAGTTTTAAATTCCTAAAGTTGTGGTATTCTTTTTGAATCACCCTGTATTACCGTCACAAGTAAAAGTTATGAATAGTGAGAGCAGGTGAGATGCCGCATAGATCTCTCACAGAAATGAAAACAACAATTAAATGGGTGTGAACTATGTTACAAAAAAGGAGTTCAAGAAAAGAATTATTCCAATTAAACTGTAACTCAGGAGTCATAACATGCGTCGAACAAATAGGAAGTACAGGGTGAAAATTATTGAACTATTTGAAAAAAATAGTTATAAACTACGGCGTGCACGTACTTTATTCAACATATAACCCACTACAGATATTCGGATTTAGGTTATGACATCTTCTATATGCCTGCCGTCATTGGCGATGATTGGCCGCAGACGAATAGCTAAAGTCTGCATGACTCATTGAAGTGTCGGAACATCGATGCTGTCGATGACCTCCTGAATGACTGTTTTCAGCCCAGCAATGGTTTTGAGGTTATAGCTGTACACCTTGTCTTTAATATAGCCCCACAAAAAGGAGTCGCATGTGTTCAGATCCGGAGAATATGGCGCCAATCGAGGCCCATGCCAGTGGCCTCTGGGAACCCCATAGAAAAAATGCGTTCCAGAAAGTGCTCCTCCAGGAGATCAAACACTCTCCTGCTTCGATGGGGTCGAGCTCCGACTTGCATGAACCACATCTTGTCGAAATAAGGGTCAATTTGGATAAAGGGAATGAAATCATCTTCCAAAACCTTCACGCACCGTTCGGTAGTCAACGTGCCATCAAGGAATATCGCACCGAATATTCCGTGAATGGACATTGCACACCACACAGTCACCCGTTGAGGGAGGAGAGACTTCTCGAATGCGAAATGCGGATGCTCAGTGGCCCAAATTCTCCAGTTTTGATTATTGGCCGGCCGCGGTGGTCTAGCGGTTCTGGCGCTGCAGTCCGGAACCGCGGGACTGCTACGGTCGCAGGTTCGAATCCTGCCTCGGGCATGGGTGTGTGTGATGTCCTTAGGTTAGTTAGGTTTAAGTAGTTCTAAGTTCTAGGGGACTTATGACCTAAGATGTTGAATCCCATAGTGCTCAGAGCCATTTGAACCATTTTTGATTATTGACGAGACCTTCAAATGAAAGTGGGCTTCGTCGCTAAACCAAAACCATGCATGCGCTTACTAATTCCCATCACGCCCCGCGGCCAATCGTGCAGTTTAACGCAAACCGTTCAGTACTTAACGACTCTTTTATTTCATATAGTTCAATGATTTTCACCACGTATGTATGTCAGGAGGTCCCTTCGTTACACCCCGCAGTTGCAAGCGACCGTTACACCACGACACAGACACAAATTTCAATACAGAGATGAAACACGTCAGTGACCGGATGGACAATTTAAAATTTTGTGAAAAAATAGTCGGGCACTTGGGAGGTTCGAGCATGGATCTCCCTCCTTCGCAGTCCAACACCATGACCTCACAACCACTACGCCTTAGCTATTCACGATCGCTAGATGTACATCTACATCTACATGGTTACTCTGCAATGCACACTTAAGTGCCTGGCAGAGGGTTCATCGAACCATTTTCATACTATTTCTCTACCTTTCCACTCTCGAATGGCGCGTGGAAAAAGGAACACCTACATCTTTCCGTTCGAGCTCTGATTTCTCTTATTTTATTATGATGATCATTTCTCCGTAAGTAGGTGGGTATCAACAAAATATTTTCGCATTCGCAAGAGGAAGTCGGCGATTGAAATTTCGTAAATAGATCTCGCCGCAAAGGAAACCGCCTTTGTTTCAGTGACTGCCACCCTAACTGGCGTATCATATCAGTGACACTCTCACACCTACTGCGCGATAACACGAAACGTGCTGCCCTTCTATGCACTTTTTCGATGTCCTCTGTCAATCCTACCTGGTAAGAATCCCATACCGCGCAGCAATATTCCAGCAGAGAACGGACAAGTTTAATGTAGGCTGTCTCTTTAGTGGGTTTCTCGCATCTTCTAAGTGTTCTGCCAACAAAGCGCAGTCTTTGTTTCGCCTTCCCCACAATATCACCTATGTATTCTTTCCAATTTAAGTTGCCCGTAATTGCAATTCCTAGGTATTCAGTCGGATTGACAGCCCTTAGATTTGTGCGATTTATCGTATACCCAAAATTTATCGGATTTCTTTTAGTACCCATGTGGATGACCACGCACTTTTCTTTGTTTAGTGCCAACTGCCACTTTTCGCATCATACAGAAGACCATTTTGTAATTGAAATTGATCATCTGATGATTTTACTAGGCGGTAAATTACAGCGTTATCTGCAAACAATCTAATGGGGTTGCTCAGATTATCACCTAGATCATTTATGTGAATCAGGAACGGCAGAGGGCCTACGTTACTACCTTGCGGAACGCCAGATATCACTTCTGTTCTACTCGATTATTTACCGTCTATCACTACGAACTGTGACCTCTCTGAGAGGAAATCACGAATCCAGTCACTCAACTGAGACGATACTCCATATGCACCAAATTTGATTAATAGCCGCTTGTGAGGAACGGTATCAAAAGCCTTCTGGAAATATGGAATCGATCTGAGATCCCTTGTCGACAGCACTCATTACTTCATGGGAATAAAGAGCTAGTTGTGTTGCACAAGAACGGTATTTCTGAATCCGTGTTGGTTATGTATCAATAAGTCATTTTCTTCAAGGTGATTCATAATGTCCGAGTACAGTGTATGGTCCAAAATCCTACTGCAAATTGTGGTCAGTGATATGGGTCTGTAATTCAATGGGTTACTCCTATTTCCTTTCCTGAATATTGGTCTGACCTGTGCTACTTTCCAGTATTTAGGAACAGACCTTTCGTCAAGTGACCGGTTGTATATGATTGCTAAGAAAGGCGCTATTG
This sequence comes from Schistocerca cancellata, assembly GCF_023864275.1. Taxonomy (NCBI): domain Eukaryota; kingdom Metazoa; phylum Arthropoda; class Insecta; order Orthoptera; family Acrididae; genus Schistocerca; species Schistocerca cancellata. The sequence continues at coordinate 1,095,233,757 of NC_064627.1, forward strand.
TGTCTGCATACTCTGAAAGGAACCTGATTGGTATACCATCTGGACCAGAAGACTTGCCTTTCTTAAGTGATCTGAGTTGTGTCGCAACACCTAAGATATCTACTTTTATGTCACTCATGTTAACAGCTGTTCTGGTTTCGAATTCTGGAATATTTACTTCGTCTTCTTTCGTGCAGGAATTACGGAAAACTGTATTTAGTAACTCCGCTTTAGTGGCCCCATCATCGGTAACATTTCCATCGGTGTGGCGCAGTGACGGTATCGTGTAAGTAGGCTGTTTAGGTTTTTGTGCTGGTAACGTCACGTAGCGCTCTGAATGAAAAATCAATGGCTGTGCTGTGTGCAATCTGTGGCTGGTTGGCATTGTTGGAATATTCACCATTGTAGTGTTGGGCAGTTGGATGTGAACAGCGCGTAGCGTTGGGCAGTTGGAGGTGAGCCGCCAGCAGTGGTGAATGTGGGGAGAGAAATGTCAGAATTTTGAGAGCGGACGATCTGGACGTGTGTCCATCAGGAAGAGTAAATCTGTAATACTGGATATCATGAACTTATATATATATATATATATATATATATATATATATATATATATATATATATATATGACTTTGGAACATTATTAAGGTAAATACATTGTTTGTTCTCTATCAAAATCTTTCATTTACTAACTATGCCTATCAGTAGTTAGTGCCTTCGGTATTTAGAACCTTTTATTTAGCTGGCAGTAGTGGCGCTCGCTGTATTGTAGTAGTATGAGTAACGAAGATTTTTGTGAGGTAAGTGATTCGTGAAAGGTATAGGTTAATGTTAGTCAGGGCCATTCTTTTGTAGGGATTTTTGAAAGTCAGATTGCGTTGCGCTAAAAATATTGTGTGTCAGTTTAGTGTTGATCAGAATAGGTAAAGAGCGAAATGTCTGAGTACGTTCAGTTCTGCTCAGCTGTTTGAAAATCAAATAATGTAAGAGGTTTATCAGCACAGTAATTCATTAATTTTTCTAAGGGGACGTTTCAATTGACTCTGTTTTGCCACTGGTGTACTTTACATACGACCAGAATGTCTTCCGGTTTTATACCGTATTCTGAGACAACGTTTCATTGTGGAAACTATTAAAAGCATCTCGCATTGATCTCCGTACTAAATTTCGAGCTTCCGCGAAACTTAGCCAGTCTTGGGGATTTTGCGTTCTTCTGAATTTGGCATGCTTTTTTCGTTGCTTCTGCAACAGTGTTCTGACGTATTTTGTGTGCCATGGTGGAAGAGTCCCGTCTCTTATTAACTTATGCGGTATGGAGATGTTGTACATCTAGCGCTTGGGCCGTTTGCTGTTTCTACTTTGCTTTTTTTTCACAGTTCAGTACACCTTCTTCCTGTTTTAATGCTAACCTGTGTTCAGTTTCTGACGGGCTATCCAGTGGGTCGCTAAATCTGAGAGGGGTGTAATGGGAGTTTTCCTTGTTAGGAGCCGGCTGGGGTGGCCGTGCGGTTCTAGGCTCTACAATCTGGAACAGCGTGACCGCTACGGTCGCAGGTTCGAATCCTGCCTCGGGGATAGATGTGTGTGATGTCGTTAGGTTAGTTAGGTTTAAGTAGTTCTAAGTTCTATGGGACTGATGACCTTAGAAGTTTCTTTAATGTCGTTTGTTGTTAGCAATATTAGCTTATTCCCAAGAGTTAGCAGCTTTCACTCAGTTAATACTAGGCAGAAATCAAATCTGCATGTGGAATGCACTTCCTTCACTCTTGTGCAGAAAGGAGTGCACTATTCTGCTGCATCCATTTTCAATAAGCTACCACAAGAACTCAAAAATCTTAGCAGTAGCCCAAACGCTTTTAAGTCTTAACTGAAGAGTTTCCTCATGGCTCACTCCTTCTATTCTGTCGAGGAGCTCCTGGAAGAGCTGAAAAATTAAGCAAATCCCAGTGTTACACTGTTGATTTTCTTTATTTAAACTTACGAATTGTCGCCTGAATAGGTTTCTTGTATTGCATTTTATCTGTTTCTACTATCGTGTTATAATTTCATGTATTGACTCGTTCCATGACCATGGAGACTTCTCCTTAATTTGGTCTCACGGAACAATAAAAAAATAAAACAAATAAATAAATAAGCCCCATAGTGCTCAGAGCCATTTGAACCATTTGAACCTTGTTAGGAGAGGATATTTGCACACTCTATGTGAACTGCTAGAAGCGCGTTAGTAATTCAGATTCACTCCACTGGTATTACTTGGAACCCTGTATCAGGAGCTGCCACAGAACCTCGTGGCTAAACTCTCGATAGGTTCGCAGCTTGTGACCTTGCGACAGACACCGGTTCTTCGGTAAGTGAGACATGTTGGGTGCAGCTAGTATCTCCAAGTTCATCCCTCATGCTGCTCAGTGAAGAGTTCGGTCAGCGCGCAGAGAGAGGGCCGCCGTGTATAAGCGGCGCGGCGCGGCGCCTTGGCGTACTCACGGCTCCAGCGCACGTCCAGGAAGCTGACGTTGAAGGCGGTGACGGGCGTGCCCTCGTCGTCCGTCCACACGTAGGGCCGCATGCGGACGGCGCCCAAGCGGCGCGCCCAGCTCTCGCCCCGCAGGTCCAGGGCAGCGCACTCTGCGAAGCAAGAAAGCGTTCTCAGTTTCTGTTAGTCTCTTTCATTCAGGAAATATACACTCCTGGAAATGGAAAAAAGAACACATTGACACCGGTGTGTCAGTCCCATCATACTTGCTCCGGACACTGCGAGAGGGCTGTACAAGCAATGATCACACGCACGGCACAGCGGACACACCAGGAACCGCGGTGTTGGCCGTCGAATGGCGCTAGCTGCGCAGCATTTGTGCACCGCCGCCGTCAGTGTCAGCCAGTTTGCCGTGGCATACGGAGCTCCATCGCAGTCTTTAACACTGGTAGCATGCCGCGACAGCGTGGACGTGAACCGTATGTGCAGTTGACGGACTTTGAGCGAGGGCGTATAGTGGGCATGCGGGAGGCCGGGTGGACGTACCGCCGAATTGCTCAACACGTGGGGCGTGAGGTCTCCACAGT